>NW_024884844.1:1768876-1908333 GCF_019232065.1 Centrocercus urophasianus
AAAAAAAAAACCAAAAAACAAAAAGCAAGTGGTACTTTGTTAGTTTTTCAGGAAAGTAAAGAAGCAGGAGAAACTTGGTCTAGCAGACTTGTGGGCAGGCACTGAGGAACACTGACCATTCAGACCTTGGAGGACATTTTGCATAATGATTTGCTATCTCTGATGCTGTTAGGAAAGGGATACATAGGGGCTTACTGAGACAATAACAAACTGATGGAAGGAGACTAATGTAATGAATAGATGTCCAATTTCACCAGCTTCTGTGAAAAAGCAGTTACTGGTGGTTCAGTATGAAAACAATGTTTTGCATACAAGTCTGCAGGATTGTAGCCTGAATTTCTTTCTTTTAACATTTTCATTAGTAACTTGCCAGATGCAATAGAAAGAGTAAATTAAAACTGTAGAGTTTAACTGGGCAGAGAACTGCAAAGACAGTGGGGAAGGTAAAAATTCAAACTAATTCTGGTGTGTTGGAGACATGGTTGGAAAAAATCTGGGATAATACAACAGTAGAAAGGATGAGACACTAGAATGAAAAAGCAAAAGCACAAATAGAGGGTAAGGAATTGGTAGACAGCATCATAACACAGCTAGTTTAGATAGCTGGAGGCTTATAATAGCTGAGCAAGTCATTTTAGGTTTATGGTTTCATTGGAAATAAGAATATCACTAGTAAAGTGTAGAAAGTTGTCTGATAGTTAACGAGGCTTTATATAAACCATGGTGTATAAGTTCTTACACACTCGTGCAGAAAACGTGAAGCTGCTGAGAGAATTCAGGGGCTACCAAGTGAATGATCATTGTTATAGTGAATGTGATCTGTGATGAAACACTGAAAGAAAGAAATAGTGGATTAGGCCCTTTCCATCAGTTCTAATTGTTTTTATTGCCTTGCCCTAATTTGGGCCTGAGCTAAAGTTTATATTTTAGTTCAGCATCTGGACCAGTAGAGAATGAAAAAGACACTAATAGGAAAAATGGCGATGTGAAGAGGCAATCTAAATCTTCTAGAAAGAGGAAAAAAACACCTTTTTCCAGGGTGAACATTTTTCACTTTGTTGAAAAGTAATTATTTCTCCCAGATATCAGTCTGAAGGTTAAAAACAACAATAAAAATTAAAACAAAAACTTTAAAACTGGGAAGTATCAAAGGAATTAGTTAATTCTACTTGGCTAATTAGTTTGGACTTCAAAACTGCAAGGCTGGGTGGCATATTAGATCCCTTGTATATCTACTAAGTAATAATAATAATGATGATAAAGAAACTTGTATTTTAACTATTTATGTAGGGAATTTTGAATTTTAATTTAGAAGTGGTTTTCTTTCCAATCTTTAACTTGTGTTAGTTTGTTCTGGGCTTTGGTGGGTAAAACTGGAAACATACTCTTCCAAACTGTCAAAATGAAAGCCTCTTTCTGGGGTGTGAAGTAGATTGTATTAACGTTTATTTTCAGAAATTTATCCATGTCAGTAGGAGCAGTGGCATCTGTGTTTGCTGTGAGAGATTTGTAAGGAAAACAATGCATCCAATGTAGGAGGATAACAAAAAAAGCCCTGGGAAAGAGGCCTGGCTGTCTTAGGGCAGGGAAATATTATGTTCTTTATTTCTGTTCTCTTTTTGATTCATTATGTAACATGTAAAATCTGTAATAACTCCCCTTTTCCTTGTAGTGGAACTGGGAGACCTAATTTCTATCACAGTCCAAATACAAAGAACCCAAAATGAAAACAATAACAGCAGTTGGAATCATTTTGATGGGAAAGGGAAGGAGGGAACCACAAGGGCAGGGTGATGTCTTGGCAGTACTAACACCTGCATTGGCTCCATCCTCTTGAATTTCACTGGGAGGATCTTTGCATTGCTGGAGGCAGGATATAATTCAACAGCTACCACATAGTCCAGATTTCCAGGAAGAAATCTGTGTGCATGCAGAGCAAGGCAGCTTAGGCAGACAGCCAGAAACACCCTTAGCACTTTGCAACCTCAATTTCTTCCCCCGTGGAACAGCAGCCTGCAGTCCCATATGGTTTTCTATTGCAAGGTGTCATGAGAGGATGGCATGGTGTGTGTTTTGTTTTGTTTGCTGTTTGGAAAGGAGAGAATAACTTTTCTTTTTCCTTCAGAAATAAGGATGGCCTACAGAATTCAGACCTGTACTGCTTCTCTAGAAAGTGGTTCTTCCATGCCCTTCATGCCTAGCTGCTTCATTAGCTCTCCCAATTGCCCTTTGTATCTGTTTTGTCCATTTCCTTTTCATACAGATCTATTTCTTTTCTTTCTTATCATCCTTTGTGGAACAATTTTTTTTTTTTTTTTTTTTTTTTTTTTTTTACTCCCCTCCACCCCAAGATGTCTTTTTTCTCATGTAAAGTTGCTTAGCAATTCCTAGGGTCTAGACTTTTCTTCACAAGTGGAAGCAACAGATCTAGCATCCTTTTCCCTATCTCTGCAATAAGGCATCCTGAAAGTGGCAGGAGATAAACATGCATTCATCTCCAGTGCTCCCAGGTGCATCTCAGACAGTCTCTTTTATGGGAGAAAGATAAGACAGATTTGTGCTAGAGGTGAATATCTTTAAGCAGCATTAAGAACAGGTGATCTGGTCACCAGCAGGGAAAGAGATGGCATAAGCACTCAGCCACTCCTCTTGAATCAAAAGAGCCCTGGGAAGAGTGTATTCCCCTGATACAGCACTGCAGCACAAGATATCTCTCAGGAACTAAAAGGCAGAAGCAGAAGGATCTTAGAATGTTTTGAGTTGGAATGAACCCTTGAAGGCCAACTGGTCTAACTCCTCTGCAATAAAAAGGGGCACCAAAAACTTGATCAGGTGCTCAAAGCTCCATCCAGCCTGACCTTGAGTGTCTCCAAGGCTGTAGCATTTGCATCTCTTGGCAAGATGAACTTGCCTCTGTCTTACCTGGGAGATTTTCAGTTGGCCTTCAATGTGTGTCTAAGCGCTTAGGTAGGGATGGGGTGGGTGCTCTGAGAAAGATTGTGAGAAGATGTATTATTTTAGATGCCCATGTGGCTGAGTGAATCCTGTGTAAACACACTGCAGGAAGGGGATGTCATTTGTCTCACACCCACGAGTCCTGCTCTCAGGGGACTGTCTTACAGGAAGGAAAAAGTATTCCAGCAAAGGCTTGATCTTGGATGCTTCTCTTTTACTTTTTCCTTTCCTTGGGAGTGTTTTCTGTCACAAATAAACAAGAAAACCTACTGTTAATCTCCAGCCAGAAGGAGGGGTTTCGCAAGTCTAGTCTGCCCTCATGAGGCCCCATCTGAAGTATTATGTCCAAGCCTGCAGCCCCAGTACAGGAAGGATGTGGGGCTGTTGGAGCTAGTCCAGAGGAGGGCCAGAAAGAGCTGGAGCACATCCTGCAAATACAGGTGAGGAAGCTGAGCTCGTTTAGCTTGGAGGAGAGAAGTACTGGTGTATGAATGTTGTTTAGCTGCTTTGTTTTTATTATTTTGCACCAAAAGAAAAAGTAAAACAGAACAACAACAACAACAACAACAACAAAAAATCAAACCAATTCTTGTGGAGGAATTCCTACCAAATCACCAGGCCATCTGGGAAGAGTAAGGGGTATGTTTTCCCGGGAGCAGAAAGTGATAAATGAAGTAGGTTGTATGATGTAATACAGCGAAATTTTAAGCAGTGAATTGCATATCAGAAGGTATAGGGTGTTTACTTTCATGTAGCACTGTTTCTTTTCACATGTTATCACTGTCAGAGGTCAAATTCTAAGCAATCAAGGAAGTTTATTTTTTTTTTAAAGCAATTCATATTTCCAAGTGGAATTGTAAGGCAGGACTGTCTAACTCACAGAATAGTCACAGGGTGCTAATTCATCTAAGAAATTAGATGGGTCGGTTAGGAATTGAATGTTGTTAGTGCCTGGCAGCTGATGGCTGGGCTATGAGCAGAGACTTCTCGCTCTTAATACTCTCTTGTGTGAATCAATGTTCTGCTGTCTCAGACAGCAGAAAGGACGTACTGATTGTTGGTTGAGCCATGTTGTCTATGACGCTAGATTTCTGATGTCTGTGGTAGGGACTGACTCCTTGTCTCTTATGGAGTGGGATGCAACTTTTCTAAGTAAACAAAGATGCTGTGATGTTTACATCATGTACTTGTTGTTCCAGGGCTTTTAAATACCAGAATAAAAAAGCTGAACGTAACATTTCTTCTTCAAGCTGTGAAGATCTTGCTATTTGCAATTCATTCATAATATAATTTGAAGGCAACTTACTTCATCTGCTCAATTATAAAACAGTTTATTCAGGACAAAATCATAACACAAAACACTAAGGGTAAGGCACCTGAAAAGATCCTCCCACTCTCTCCCTATTAGTAAGGATTTTGGCTTTTGATATGTGTCATAAGCTTGGATTCCTTGCAGACAGCATTAACATTTTCTATTTTGTAAAGCAGAATGGATTTTTAAAAAATGCTTCTATTAAATTTATTTGAAGTTCTCTGCTTTAAAAGCATGATGAATCAGACCGCTTCAGTGCTGTTTTGTATGTGGTTTTTAAAAATCAGCGTGGAATCACATTTGTGTCTGAATGCATGAGTCATGATTTGTTTGGCTTTCATAAAAACTATGCTCCTTCTCTCTACTTTTCTTTTCCAAAATATCTGCCAAAACATCTTATGAACTCCTTACCTGAACATGTTTTGTCATTGGCAGAGGTAGGAAGTGGGAGAATGGAAAACAATTTTCCTTGTGCACATAAAACATCAAATATTTATTTTATTCTGTAAAATAAGCAATTTTTTTCACGCTTAAAAATACCAAATATTCTTTAAATATTATTAAATGCACTGCAAAAGCAGAAAAATGTTCAGCAGTATCTCACAGTTTTATGGATTGTATGGGAACTGTAGAGTCATGGCCTGAACTACTGATTGAGCACCTGGGGAAAGGACTCCATCAGCACTCAGAGCACAGGTGAAGGCAATTCAGCTGTGTGACTGGAAGGGGTGGAGCATGGCTGCATCTTTCTAGATCTCATTTAAGGGTTGACTGCCACTGGGGAAGGTTCTCTTTCTGGAGGTCCCTCCTTGGTGAAGCTTTCCCCTACAAACTTGGAATCTTCTGATATGGGTGAATAATCTTCTTTCCTTCTTTTATAGCATCTTTCTATTGTGCTAGTCCTTCTGTCATCACACCTCTGTTGAAATGCCTTTTTGTATTGTATGATCTGTCCAATTGCTATGCGAATGTAAACTCTGCTGTAAAGGAAATTCTTCCACAACGGAAATCCAGATTGTGGATAACTGGATAAAGAATTATGCTACTGTGAGAGAAACTATTCAGTGAATTAACACTTGAGGAAGGGAAAAAAATGGCAGGAGATAGTAAAATAAGCAAATAACCCTCGTGAGCAAGCAACAAGTGTCCTAATGGGAAAACAAATTTTGTTTGGCTTCTTAGTGAAGTAACTCCAGACTGCTGCTAACTTCACAATCCAAGTGTCACCTCTGTCACAAGGAGCAGCAGCTCTGCCTCCAACGTGGCTCTTCATCCAACCATCTTGCAGTATAGAGAATCTTCACAGAAGCACTGCCATTGGGTAAACTTATGAAAAAAACCACAAATTTGATACATATGATGCCATTTGTTATCTCACCTACTGCCTCTTTAGCCCTCTTTCCACAAGAGGAAAGAACTTTATATTCCACTGCTTTATATTCACATTAACATTACTTCTGTCCAGAGCTTTTTTAACGCATGGGACTCTTGGAGGCAGGGAAATTGTTAACAAGGAGAAAGGTTTGTTAAATGAGAGAAATATGTTGAATCCTGCTTTAAGGAATGCCATTAACTTCCTAGTGAGGCAAACATGCTTGTTCTCTTGAAATTTTTCTGATCAGGTCTCCCTTAAGGCTTGTACAGTAGGGGACAAGCAAATGTAAGGAGTCAACATTTCTTGAAAAGAGTCACTGCAGGACTAATTAAGCTCCAAGAACAGGCTGGAACAGGTTGCTCAGACGAGTGGTGGATGTCCTGTACCTGGAGATGTTAAAGGTCAGGCTGGATGTGGCTCTGAGAAGCCTGGTAAAACTGTCAGTGTCCTGTTCATTGCAGGGGAGTTGGACCAGGTGGCCTTTAAGGATCTCTTCTGACTCAAATGATTCTGTGATCAAGGAGTTCAGATGGAAGCCTGTTCAGAGCACAGGAGAGATCCAGAAGAGAATGTTTGCTGTGATGCAGAAGGAGGCATTAAAAACAATTATTAAAAAAAAAAAAAAAATAACCCCAAGACACATTTTCAAGAAATCCTAGTGGAAATGTTCTGATAGATTTTGACAGAACTGGGTTGTTAATATTTATGAAGCCAGACAGGACCTCCAGATGGAAGCTGCTCTATAAGTGCGAAACTTTGCTATTAATATTTATTCATGTGAAGGTGCTTGCCTATATTTTTTTTTTTTAGGCAATTTTTGCTCCATCGTCTTCCCAAGCAAACTAACATAAAATCTGTGGGATCTGTGAATTCTCAGCTTCCCAGTGCTGCCTGCGATGCAAATTGCTCTTCAAAGGAAACTGAAGAGAAACACAAAAGAGTTCAGAAAGTCACAATGTGAAGGCTCGATCTATTTGCAAAAGAGCATTCCTGGCAAGCAATGAACGTTTGGGCTCCTCATCAAGTGACATAAATAAGGCTTTCAGGACTCATCCTGTAGCCTCTATGAAGTATAAAATCCCGGGGAAAAGATCTTTCCCCCAGTATCATGGTTATTTTATATGTATTGAGGTGTGTGTCTACAGGAATGTGTAGTGTATTTTGATATTCATAGTTGTTACTGGCATGTGTTTCATGAAGGTGAAGATGGGAATACTGGCTTTCATATATATATTTGTATGAGAGCCTTGTCCTGTTCAGAAAGCAAATATACAGAACAAGAAGTTCCTGGAACACGTGCATACCTACTCACTACTAAATGCTTTTTAATATCTTCTTGTCCACAATAAAACCAATTTGTGTCTGAGGTAGTTCAGTCTTGTCCACCAGTCATGAGCTTTGGAACTGGGAATGACAGAAAATAGGCAGAATCATGGCCTGTAGCCTCTAAAAATATTACTTTGGAGTTTAAACAAAGAAGTTTTATCCCAGTTCTACTAGACCTCTCAAGGTTACTCAGTTCTTCCTGTCTGCTATTCTGATCATCCTTTATTAACAAAACCTTTCAGTTTAATTAGAACACTCCTACTTCTGTGTCATAATTCTTAATGAAAAATGTAATCTTGGAGGAATTTTATGATTACTGTTTCTAGAACAATAGTTCTCTATTTAAGACTATCTGTTGTTTTATCATTTTTGGTGAGCTACTTGCTTGCACCAATTAACTGAAAAATGACCTTTTTTTTCCTGTTTTTTTTTGTTTCTTTTCAGCTGCCTGATAAAAGCATATTTTAGATGATGACAGTAGGTTATGAGGACAAGTAGAGGAGTTGGTTCTTTGAACATTTAATGCTTAGGTTGAAAAACATAATCCACTGTCAAAGTGTAATACAGAACAATATTAGAGTGTAAGTGGGCTGGACTGTTGGTATAGCAAATCAAAATTTCTACATCTTATGTAGGTTTCTACATCTTACATTCTGTCTAAGGAAAAAAGGAGTTTGTGATTGCAGCCTTCTGTAGCTTAGTCCAGCAGGCAGCTTGGCACCACACAGCTGTTTGCTCACTGTTTCCCATGTGAATGAGGGAGAGAATTGGAAACAAGATAGAATACGTGGGTTGAGATAAAAATTACTTACTAACACAGAAAAGGAAATGAGAAAAATTCTGGTGTGTGTGTATATGTGTGTGTATATATATATATATATATATAAAGCTATATATAACACCAATGTTTGTTCATATGTATATTATATATGTAATATATTATACACATTTATAACATATATATGCTATGACCTGACACTCAGCAACTGTCTAACATCAGTGCTGTTAATACTGTCGTGGCTGAAACCATGACACAACCAAAATATCTGCAGCCTCTGCAATGCAAAGCATCAGTCAATATCAATATAAATATCAGGCAAAATAATGTTCTACTGTGTCTTGTTATCCTGTCAAGATAATCCATGCAAATAGTCTTTATGCATAAATGTCTTATTCAGATACTTGGATGTAATCCATCAAACACTTCTCATCCATTAAATATAATTATATGCTTTGTTGGAATAACCAGATGTTTAGTGTTGAGTGGAGCAGATGTCTCTGCTTCATACTGGAAGGTTATAAACCTATTTACACCAGCAATAAACTACAAGTATTAAAATGATGGAGGAAGTGAGTATTTTCTACTTCATTTTGGCAACTTGCCAGTAAATCATTCTCTTTGGATTAACTTAAAAAGATGCTAAATTTGCTACAGGGTGAATTTGTCATAGGAAGCTGTACGGCTTGGCAGACCTCTTGTAACAAGTGTAATGATGGCCACTTTGGGCCCCTTAGGTGGACTTAATTTATCTTTCAGTGAGTTTGTTTTCAAAGAATTCGGGCTAGACTTGGGATAGTAAGAAAGAAAAGGCACTTTTGTTTTCCAGCTGTGTTTGGGATGGGGTAATGTGAATTGTATTCCTGAATTCATCTCTTGAAGTGCAGACAATCTAAATCTTTCCTTTTGTTCAATGCACCTCCCGATTCTCTTCCCTGAAATCTGAGTTCTAGATTCAAAGCTCTCAAGGAAGAGTCAGTGAAAAGGTCCAAAATCTATCTTTTTTTTTTTTTTTTTGTCTCAAAATAAATGCTGATAGATTAGAATTGCATTTTACTCAAAGAATGTATCTTTCCCCTCTTGTCTGAACCTTAATGTAGTTTCACTCACTTATTTGTATGGAGAACTGCTGAAAACATGGGTATTGCTGTTTTTCTAAGGTTGTAACTATATCTGCAGGTCTAATTTCCCACAAGATTGCATCTACAATGTTATGCCTGCTGTCCAGTAAAATAGTTAAACATTTATGCATTTAAATACTTACACAGAATTCACCTCAGAAATTTTGCAGAAACACAAACATCAGTTATTTTGATGATCCTAGAGAATCATCTTTTCTGTTTGTGGAATTCATGTAGCTTTTAAGCACATCAGCAGTATGAAATAACTCTATCTTCAATGGAAAAAGTTAACTGAGACAAGCGACTAATTAATACATCTGGTTTCTTGACTCAAAGCAATTCGCGATAAACTGTCAGGAAGAGTGACTCATAAAGGAAGGATTTAGAACAGGAAGAAAGTCTAGAATCCCAAATAGGAAGAGGAATGGCTTGAACTTTTTTTTTTTTTTTCTGAGGAAAAGCAAGAAAAGATACTGAAGACAGGACAATGATGGAGCCAATAAATACTAGAAGAAAAGTCTTAGTTATACTGGCATTTTGAATGAGAAGCGTTTGAAGTGTGGGAGAAAGAGAAAAGTAATAGAGTGTAAGGAATCATTAATAGGAAGGAACAGCTTCTCATCTACTGGTATGCTGATGTTTTGTCTGCTGGTCAAGAGGGTTAGTTACTCTGATGTTAGTAAGGTTAACAAAAGGTACAAGAGAAAATTACTTAGAAATGGAGAAAGATATTATTACATTCAGCAAAACGTAATTACTATGCTTAAAGAATTAGAAGGTAATTTTAAATGAACATAGCAGCTTGTGAAATAATTCCAAGTAGGGACTCAGAGCAAGAGAAGATTTACTTCTTTACAGGTCAGTGATAATGTGGTTTATATTTTGGTTCAAGTACAAACAACTACTTAAAACAGCGAAAAGAGCCTCTCAATGGGGAATTGCTCTGAAAAGTCCCATGGCATTGTTTTGGTTTCCTGATTTGTGGATCTTAATGGGATTTCTGGAATCAAATGTTCTCTAACATTCATCCCTATGCTTTTGAAGAGAAGATTTTACGTTTATTCCAAAGACTGTGATGAACTGCAGTCAGGCTCCCTGAAACTGTGTTTACAACTTCACAGGGCAACTAAGATAAGATTAGAATACAGGGATTTCATATCCATCTTTTTTTTTTTTTTTTTTCCATAAAGCATATCCCATCTTCCCACTGAGCCTCAAGAATAAATAGATCCTTTTTAAACATTATCAAGTAGACAGCTTGTCACTGCATGTTAGCTGACTCATTAAGATTTCTATATTGATAATCATCTAGGCTGATGGAGGGCTGTTGAGATGTTAAAATAATCTTGTTCTAATGTCTGCAAATAGAAGTTCAGTTTTTAAAGTTTTTATATGGTTTGCTTTTCAGTGTTTTTTTAAACTTGTTAAGATGAGATATAATCAGGAAATGTTATTTCAGTAATAGTAGAACTGTCTGAAATTAAATTATTGAACAGCAAAAATTGCATCATACTTGTTTTCAGCTATTGATAATACTGTTTGAGCAGATATGAACTTTCGTTTGGATTCTGGATTCCTAACCTCTTTGACAAGCTCTATTCATTTACATGACTCAGAACTGGATAATATTAATCTGAAAAGGAGGGCAAGTTGCACAAACTGCGTATGAGGCATTAGATAAATAACTTTATTTTTCAGAGTTTTGAGGTTTTTTTTTTTTTTTTTTTTTAGAGGAAACAGAAGGACATGACTACTTTATTTCCATTGTGACTTTTTCGACTTTTATAGCATTATGACAGTGGAAAGTAAAAGCTGAAATGTTCAGCAATCATGACTTGATTTCACTGCAGTGAAATTCTAATTCTTATTTTTCTTTGCTACGAAATGTTTCAGTTTGACATTTTACAGATGGATGTTATGATGAATAGAACTAATTTTTTCTTTTCTAATAAAAGTTAAGGGTAACAAAAATGGTGTGTTCCAAATCCCATAATAAATATCAGGAGGGATGGCAATGGTGAGAACACCTTTCACTGTGTACTGATACATTTGTAATAAAGTGTTCTTTTTATTCTATGGAGACACTACAAAAAAAAATCAAATCTCAGTGTCCTTTTTGCTACCCTGGACCTAAAGCCATTACTGATGGCAATTCATTGACACAAACTGAAATACATGAAATATTGCTGCAGTTTATTTCCACATTATTTCTAAATTTTTAATTGCACGAGGCAATCAATTCACAATCATCCATCCCATGGATCCTCTGCCAGAGGAATGATATTAACCAAGGGGTAAAATTATCACTTCTGCTCGGTTTGAAATCATATGGCTCTGTGATAAACAGCTCCTATTGCTTTTAATAACAATAAACTTCATGCACATTTTTTTTCTCTTCTTTACTTAATAATTAATATGCCACCCACAGTGACAGTATGTGAGTTTGCTTATACAACATTCACTAATCAATAGTTGATGTCCATGTGACTTCAACAAAATATAACCCCGAATATTGCCACGATGACTCTTTTCTTAATTCTTTCATAGTAAAGCTCTACCCGGGTTTTGACAGTGATATGCCCATATCCCCAGGATATGAAGATTCAGTATTTCTGATGGTTTCCACTCTGTTTAGGAATGTTGTTTGAAGATGGCCAAACTAGCTTGCTCAGGGCAATTTAGTAGTGATAGTGCAGAGTGATGAAAGGCAAATCATCTAGCTTTCAGATGTACTTCGATTATCTCAGCACCGTGCATGATAGAAACATCTGGCTCAGCTCCTTAAGAGGGGCATCAAAATAGTCCAGGTCCTCTGCTGAGTATGAAAAATGGTGGGCAGAAGTAGCGGAAAAAAAGTTTGCTATGTACCACTTTAAATCTAGACCACTTCTGTGATCAAATAGTTAATTCTGCCTTTGGTAACTTATTCAGTCTTCCTTTTGCTTTTTGTGGAGATTCAAAAGACCAGGGGACAAAACATGAACTCACTGAATTTACTTAAATATTGGTATGATCAGTCAAAACAATCCTTGAATATATAAAGGAATGGAAAAAACTCTTTAGCTCCAAGTATCTATGCTTTCCTCCTGTATAGTAAAGAATTGAAAATCTCCATTTTGCTGATGCTTCATATATGTAGAAATGAATGATATAAGGAAAAAAGTGGATCTATAGTAAAAGATTTTTTTAATGCCATATCTTGCTCTAGTTGGATATGTGTTAAGTATTTTCACCCAGGAGGGCTTTAGATTTTTTTTAGGAATCTGTAGGTCAAAGATTTTCAATTGATCTCCAGTATGTCTATTAAGAGTTGCTTACTTCAAGTGGTCCTGCACTCCATGACAAAGTTTGTGTCCTGTCGACTTTTAGTTTAAAAAAATATTCTTTTATAAGGAAAATCTTTAAACTTAAACCTGTAATGAATCCGAGTTGCATTCCACTGTTTCTGAACTGGAGTGGTTGATGCACTCTAGGATGAGTGTGTCTGGATTGCCCAGATAGGTACATGCCCAGCTTGTACCTAATGCACCAGCAACAAATTGATGACCCCTTTCATTTTATGCTAGACCTTTGTAAACACTGTCTCTCACCTTGGTTTTTCACTGAGAGCAGTGGCTATTCAGATGCCATTGCTCAGAGTTTTCAGTGGGTTTGATGTAGAAGAAAGGGAAGCAGAGGCATACGCGGCTTTTGGTAAATGGAAAAAGTTCACATACTAGGCAAGCCTTACATAAATTTCTATGTGCTTTACCACAGTACTCACTGCCAACTCCAGAGTTTGGGTAGAGTGAGAATGGTGGAGTCTTTGCTTTCTTAAGCTCTCTACTCAACAGTCTTGTCTTTTCACAGTTTACTTCAGAATTATTTATTTTACTTAACACTACATTGCCTATGTAGACCAGATGGTAACTGAACAAGTAGAATTATTGTTTTTTTGCTTTATTGCGCTGTATGTATACCATACAGATGTAATGGTTGAGATGCCCAAACCTCAGAGCTTCTGTGCCTTTGAATCTAGCTTTTTAGCTAGATAGATTTTGGATAGATTTCTTCTAAATCTTGCAAATACCTTCACTGAAAATTATTTCGAATTCAGCAAGGTTAAATCTTGGGCGCTTCCTTAATTCTTAATCCAATCCATGTTCTGCTAGAGATGATGGGGAAAAAGGGTAGTATGATAGTATTCTTCTCAGTAACTATGAAGCTGGGACATAAACCCAGTTTTATTAGAGGTCACTTCTGTGCCAGAGGCATCCAGAGAAAATATGATCGCTCTATAAAAATCCAGACCTTTTTGGCTGCATTTCAGGAATCTTGTTTCACAGTCCTTCTGCGGCATGGAATTTGCCATTAGAACTATGCCAAACAGACATGGATCAGTTTATTCAGGCAGAAGAGATTACAAGCTCACTAGCATTTTATCTGTAGAACAGGTTATTTCATTCATCCAGTTTACTTGCCAGAAGCACTGTTGTAATAGTGGGAGTGATCATATTGTCAAGACCTGAAGGCAAATGTTATTTCAATTTTTCTTTCATTTTTCTGATCAAGCAACTTAATAAGTAAATCAAGTTAGATCTATTGAATACTTAGATTACAGCTAGAGGAAGACCAGCATACTGTATGAAACGATGTGAGTAGCTGGCAGCTGAATTGTCTGTGTTGGCTCTGTTCTATGATCCTGGGTGATGTTTGTATCTGCCATGCTGCTGTTTACACCATTGCCAGGAAACATGAAACCAGCACAGGGGCATGGAACTTAAAACCAGATTAAACCCTCTTCTTTCTGCTTTTAGGCATACCCAATTGCAATTATGCATAGCCTGCAAATAATCCTCACAGATCCAGTGGTAACAATCACCTGTTAAGGTGCTATTGAGTATTAGCAAAAAAGGCATGCTCTTCTAGTGATGAACTGAGTGGGAACTGGATAGTTTTACAAGTAATTATAAAGGTGTTAGTAGGCTTTGACTTGAAAGTAGCTGTTTATTGATGACCCAATATGAAATTCCTTGTCTAGTTGCTGGGTTTTAGAGTAGAAATCAGTGTTGTAACTATTCCTCTATGGACTTGCTTTTCTTGTGCCAAATTTGCCTGAATTTAAGAAATGGAATAAATGAGCTTTGCCTCCAACAATGGAAAGGGCCTTCCCTGTGATTGGAGAGCAGTTGTTGAATTTTGAGTCTAAACTGACAAATGACATTTCTGTAGTTTGAGCAACGATATTGGCTTGCAAAAGATATTCTGATGGTACTGCTTGGCAGAAGATTTTAATAAAGGGATTGGTAGAGGGAAAAGATTTGAGTTAATCTAAATATATTATTAGGATGGAATTTTTGGCAAAACAAGTGAATTTTCTTTGTGTGCCTATTAGAAACATTTAGTGTAAATTGAAATAATTTTTTTTTTAGATTTCTTTTAAGCTTGCATTCTTGTTTGCTTGCTTGTCCAATTAAAAAGTGAAATTTTGGGAAATTTAAAAACAAGTTGAACCTCTCTTTCACCTTTTCAACATGATCAACATGAGAAACTTTATTTACCTTCTGCAAAAGTTGGTCTCTATCTTAAAATGAATGAATAAATAAAAAAAATTGCATGATGGAATGAAAGATTGTTCAATAGAATGGAATTAAATAAAATGAGTGCCATCTGCTGGTTGTAAATCCTAACCTGTGGCTCCCTTAACCTCTCATGCACTTTGGCACTGCAGTGTGCTTGCCTTATACTAGAACTCATCTTTATTCAAGAAAGATAATAAAACACTTCATCTCTCCACTGTCTCTTGCTTCTGGATGAGCAAAAGACATTCTGTCGCAGTTTTAAATTATGAGTAAAGACACTTTATAATTAAGAAGG
Source organism: Centrocercus urophasianus (assembly GCF_019232065.1). NCBI lineage: Eukaryota > Metazoa > Chordata > Aves > Galliformes > Phasianidae > Centrocercus > Centrocercus urophasianus. Next base: position 1,783,600 of record NW_024884844.1, read on the forward strand.
TGCCATTAATCAAATCAACCAGCAATAGCTCAGTGCTTTAATTATACACAAATATTGTATTTAGTCTCTTCCTCTTGGTTATTCATCACCTCTATCCACTATCCTGCTGTCTGCTTATTATTTATTAAATCCTACTGAACACTTCCTGTATTTTTTATGAGCATAAGAAAGGTGCTTCAAAATTGATACCACCATTGATTTCTTTTTAACCATAAAGCATAAAGTAACATTTATATTTATAACTGAATTATGTATACTGTTCTCTCAGGTATATACACATTTGCCTGTAGCAATAATTTTCATTTATTATATATAGTGACTTTTGATGATTCCACTTCTACTTCCATGCTTAGAGTGCACACAATCTAAATGGCATTTCTAATGGATTATTCACCTTTCTCTCAGGTAATGAAGTTAACTTTCAAGTGTAAGAGAACAGACAATTACAGACTTTATCAAATTGAAGTGATGCATCTTTGGTCTTATTGTGCTGGATTTCTGCATCAGATAAGGTAGTCAAATCAGTTCAAAATCTATGTGAATTGAGCACTTAATGCTGGTGCAAAACAACTGATTTGTTTTTTTGTTACTAAAAATGCAGAGTAGAGAATTTAAAGGTTCTGTACATTGTCAGTGTTTCCATGTTATCTTACATTTTAATTACTGTAAAATTTTGACAGTTCAAAAAGTAGTAATTAAGAGAAACAAACTCCAAGACTCGAAAAGTATAGGATTCCTGGAACTTGGAGAAATACAAGATTTGCTTCTCAACAACAGGAATGAACTTTCTACCCTAATACAATCAAGTGAGAACTCAAACTACTGTGCTGTTGAGTGCATCAAGACTGCCCATGCAGGTTGTTCTTTGAACTGAATGTTGTTTTCTGGGAAACTAGCTAGATCCAAGTTAAAGCATCTAAATTTCAGCTCAGTTCCAGTAACTAAAATTTATTCTCTTTTGGATAGTTCAAGCTTTTCAGTTATGTCCAGCCAGCTAGTAAGAAGAAATAATCATTTGAATATTGAGTTCAAATCTGGAACTCAGTCCCACTGCTTTGTGAAATTGGAAATCTCACGTTACGACTTTTTTCAGATGTCAGAAGTTCTGAGCAGTTCCAGTTGCTCATCACAACCACTGATGCTATGCACCTCACTGGGTGTTCAGTATGCACCCTGATCGCAGAGAAGCAGTCTCACAAACTTCTATAAGCATGAAAAATGAGATGGCAGTTAAGTAAAAATGTAAAAAAGATGAGTTTGAGAAGGAATGAAGCATTACCTCTTTTACCCCACAATGAGCCACTTTGTGCCTGCTGTTTCTTCACTGTTTGTCCTGTTTTCTAATTCCCAGCTCTCTTTACTCATTTATTCTTCTGATGAACACTAAAATGAAATCTGAAAAGAAATTTAAACAATTACAATGGCTAGGTGAAAACAAGCAATCAAACAAAATGATAATATCGGCATGTATCCTCACAGATTCTCTGGAGGACAGGGAACAATAACAGCTTCTCTGAAGGCTTTGAAAAATCCAGCTCTCAGTCAAGACTCAAACCACCTAACTCCACATTTAGTAAAGAAAGAGAGAAAAAAACTTTGGGCAATCCAGTCATCCCTGGACATAATTCTCTTTGAGAAGACTTCTTATTGTCTTCTCAATAGCTATGTGACAGATACAAATGACATCCAGAAGCACTCTTCATTACCAGTAATGATACTGGACAATGTTTCTGAAAGGAAAAAGGGCCAAGTGGAACAAGAGAAAACTGGGTTTTTTGCTTGCATAGGTGGTATGTGTCTCTGGCTTGACCCTTGAGGATCCTTTAAGGTAACTACTGCCACAAGTGAGCAGAAAATAAATCAATAAATGGTTTCCATCAAATCTGTTGTGACTTCATGGACTGACTGGCGGCTTTATTTACAAATTGTGCCATTTGGCCTTGGCCTTGTGACAGCTTCTTCACAAAGCGTAGCTCATGTCCAAAGGAGAGTTCTTAAAATACTACTATTGATGGCAAGATAATGATCCAGTTTTTTGTTTTTTTTTTTCCACATGTGTACTTGAAGGGTACTGTTGGGCAGATCAATGCAAGTGGAGAGTTTAAATGCCATTGACATTGTTGGGAGTCATAACAGCACTGTCATAAAGTTCAATTTTTAGTATAAGTATAATGAACTGGACTTCTATAAACAGAAAACTGTAATGAAAATGCTTTCTAATGAAGTACCATGCCTGTTTTCTCCAAATTTTTATCTCATCACTACCAACAGTAACCTACAGTGTCTTATGAATGGATGCATGGATACACTGGTTTAATTTCAGATATTTCTAGTCTTCCAAGGATTTGGTACTTAATTTAAGCTGCTCAACTTTTGTAATCAGTAGATGGACATTCCCTTCTAGAAGATTCCTCTCAGGTACGTTGTGCCCATCTTTTACAAAAGGGGCTGGACCTTCTGGGGACTCAGTGTCTCTTGTCCTTTTTCCAACAGCCATTGAAAGCACTTCACAGTCAAAATTTCCCCATAAATCTATTTATCTGCCAGTAATGGTTGGACCTGCTTTAGTCTATGCAGGTTATTCTGTCCCTTTGCTCTCTGCTTCTGGGTGGTAATACAAAGCAACATGGATGAAACTGCATAGTCAATGCTGAGACTCAGATTCAAGTGAATGACTGGTTTCTAGAGACTCATCAGTAGGTTTTTTTTTTTTTTTTTAAACTTTGAAGGATTTATCTGCAGTGAAAATATGAAGTTTCATGGAGGGATCTATTTTGTAAAGTGAGAGTAACCTTTTATAACTTACGTAATAGTAATCTTATTATTTACAATTATCTTATTCTCAAAGTCTTTTGTTGGTTTGTTACTTATATTGATGCTACTTATGGTAGATGGAAGGTAATACGTATTCGCAAAAAAAAAAAAATCATTTAATGTATATCTGATTTTTTTTTTTTTTCCTGGGGGAAAAAAAAAATAAAAAAGGCATTGCCTCTAGTGCAATCTGTAGTGCTTCACCTACATTATGGCAAATAAAACTTTAGAAATGTGCATTCACAGCTCTTCCACAAGTCTTATCATGGATTCAAAACATGTTAGTGTGCTCTTGAACAATTGATCTGGAGTGTCTGTAGTGTTACACTGCCTTTTTTTTTTTTTTTTTTTTTTTTTTTTTTTTTTGGCCTAAGGTAACTTAACACAGACCCAGAATTCCTAACATCAAAGAGTAACATTTGCTAAGAGAGTAGGATTTAGAAATCTTTGTCGAGTGGTTGTTGTTGCGTAGTGAAGTTTGATGAGCAGTCACCTAAGGCAGCAGACATGTCTGGCTCAAGAACTAAGAAAGGAATAACCCAGAAGCATAATACACCGCTTGTACAGCCACACTACCATGGGGACTGGAATCGTGCTTTTCTTCACTGTTCTTCTGATCGCATCAGTTTGGATAAGTTGGAGTCTGAAAGTTTGTTCTGTGCATACTTGCTATCTATGTACTAAAAGGAAGAGAAATTACCTGTACTACCTTACAGTTGGTCATGAGATAAGGCTGTTTGTTCTGAAGTTCTCTACAAACTTTCCCTAAAGAAAATCAGCTAATAAATAGAACCCCTGAAATTTCTGTAGTAACATGCATCATAATGCATAAGAGCCTTCAGTAGCCAGAAACTTAATCAAGTTTCTTAGGAAGCTAGAAATCTTAATATATTATGTAATGATTTTATCCCTCCTGCTGTTTGTAAATCATCCTAAGTGAAATCTAGACATGCTTGGAGTGGTACATGTTGCTGCAAATGATTTCCACTCCCTAGGCTATATGGGAGGCATGATCTCTATGCATTTCCAACATGATTAAAGCAATTTTGATTTTTGGGGTAAGTTTTATGTGCTACTTGTGGGGAAGAAATTGGTAAACTGTCACTGCTAAGTGTTCTGTGCGAATACAAAGTAGGAAATGTGCTGTGAATATTCAGAAGAATGTATGCATAGTTTGACGGTTTTATGAATGGCTTTTCACCAGCATCGGTAAAATGATGCTATAACAATCACTCTTATTAAATATTAGCTTCATATTCAAGGGCAATCCTTCTTCCAAAGCAAAGCATAATATGGCTGCTCTCCATACAAGGAACTCAACACATGAAAGCTCTACTTAATGGTAACATTTACCTGAATCTGGGAACCTGATTGTTAAACCTTCTACCTGAGGGACAGATTACATAATTTTGAAGGGAAGGAGAGAGCTCATGAATAAAGATTGTGAATAGGATACATCTGGTGGGACCTTAACTCTGTAGGAACGAGACATCCAGTGCAAATGTTTTCTTAGAAGAATAGAAGTACATCTAAAGGATGACCTAACTCACTCTTACTGAATTTCATCTGCCTTAAGCTAAGATAACCTAAAAGTATCCTGTGCAAGTGGGTTGAACTACACAAAGCCTAGATGATCATTTTTCGCAAGGCAGATTCCTGACTGTATAGTAGAGTTCTTAAAGCTATAACTGAAGTTTGGCTGCCTCCATTACAGCATTCAGTTGTTCCTTTCTCTCCCAAGTTTTTATAATATCTACCCTGGTAAGAATTGTGGGTTCTTTACAGAATCAGTGTTACAGAATCAGTGACAAAAAAACAGCTGACAGCATTATAATCTGAGACTTCAATTCTGAAATATAAAACTCTGACTGAAGATCTCAGTAAATCTAGGTTAAGATGTTTGCTTCTGCTGCCATTTTACATTCAGCCCTTTTGTCACAGACCTTATTGATGTAGGGTGAAATCTGTCTACTTGACACTAGGTGCAAACATCAACTAGTATGACTCTGTGCAATTTCAGTAAACCTGCAGCATGTGGAACATTGACCCAAAGAAAAAATCTCAAAAGAAAAAGAGTTGCATGTAAAACTTTTATCTAGAGAAGATTTTTTTTCTTCTCTTGGAGACATGAAATACACAGATAAGAAGATCTATTTGTAGGAAAGTCATCTTGATTTGTCTTGTGCACCTGGTCAAGTTTAGAGCTTCATTACAGTGCTTACTTTAATTGGAAATAACTTTTTAAAAAATATTCTGTATTTAAATTTCTTTGGAATTATCATTTGGACAGTAGAAAAAATAAATAGAAAAATGATGGGGCAAATGATACTCTGGTGATGATAGGGTATTTTGATCTAAAAGAACCCCAGAGAATGTAGAAATGTGACCTTTTCAGAAGCTATGATTTTAAATGGAATAGCCATTAAATGGGTAAGCTGTCTCTTTTGCTTTGCCCTCGACTTTTGTATAATTGTCTTAATTTCAAAAAAAAAAGAGAAAAAGATCTAGTAAAGCCTTACCAGTACTTTATTTCCTTTTCAAAATTACAGGCTGATAGGTTCATCCTACCATCTTTCTCTAAAACACCACGCTTGATGGTCCTTGCAGAGGTGAAGGGAAATCAAGAAGTGTCCATACCTTCACTTACAGAAAGAGTTAAATATCTCTAAGCAAGTAAGATTGCTGTACTGTGGTGAACTGAGCTGATGTTAAATGTTATTCCTGCTGCTTTTACTGTTTTTTTCTTTCTTTTGTTTGCAGCGGATCTTTTTGACAGAAGCATGTTAGCATAAGGCTGTAGATGATGAATTACAAGTCACAAAGTGTTTCATGCTAACAGTTGCTCTTCCAAAGAGCAGTGCAATGCCAATTGAAGGAAGGCCTGATAAAAATGTATTTATACACTTTTCTGTATAACTATAGATATCTACATGCATGCATATCAGAAAAGACTTCTTTTTATCCTTGGAAACTTATCCATCTGTGGAAACTTGTCAGAGCTTGATGAGCTAATTTAGGGACTGGAAGAAGTACAGATGAACCAGTGCAGTGATATGCTTGACCTAATTGTACCTGCTGGGAAGAATTATTGCCACTATAGTTATTTAGTCCTATAACAAGTTATTATCACTATATGGTGTAGCATTATGGTGTGTGACCATGCCAGGGTCAGCCAGGGCTTGGCTGCACTTTTAAAAGAATTGCACTGAGCCATGGAGTTGCATCTCAGGCAATTAGTGGCTGGGAAATCATGTCTCCTCATTGGATGTCAGGGTGAGTGATATGCTGAACTCTGTGCCTCTGTGTTCATGCCTCAGAAAGTAACTACTCTCAGTGAAAAATAATAATTTATGCTATAAAATATGCTATCATTTTGAGTAAAAGTGATACGTGATGTCATTTGTGGTCTTTATTCTATGCCTATTTATTAAGATCTTGATCATGAAGTTGGAATATAGTAGAGATTTCAGTCTTAAAGTATTTGCACTCCTCCCCCCTCTCCCCCCCAAATTCCTATACACGTTGGTTGTTTTTCAAAGGAATGTATATTAACACACATCTGAATTGTCTAACAATAAGGAGTTTTATGGAAAGCTGAGTTAGGGAATCATTTAATAAGGTAGAGAATGTTGGAGGTAATCTGACAAAATCTCCAGCAACTCTTGCTGTGTCTGGGACATTGTATTTTTGTGTAGCTGAAGTACAATATGAGTGATAGCCCAGTTAAAGAATTTACATTTTCTAAAAGAATTCTCGAAGCAGGTATGAGTTTTGCTTTTGGATTCTTTAACTCACTAAGGTCAAGGGAGATTTTTCCAGCACAAAAGAGCTTAACTCTAAATTTTCTTAACATAAAATTATGACTTAGTCTTGAATCCATACTTTCTCATTAATATCTCTGTTAGAAACTCACATACCAACATTCTGTATCTGTATTATTATCATACACAGTTTTTTCCACCAACATTCTGAGATATAGTTCTAAAAATATGTCTGAGGGAGCTGTTATTTATAGAAGCTAAGAAAGGTAGAATTAGGACCACAGAGCATTATTTATCTCAATTCTGTGAACTGGGTTGTTGATGTTCCTCATCAGTTCCAATAGCATCAGTAGAAACCAATCTTAAGTAACATGTTATACTTATTTTGCTCTGTGCTAAACTAGAATAGCAACAATGAAATCAATGAAACAAAATCAGTTTGCATCAACAGAGAAACTAATATTAGACTTGGATTTTCTTTTTTTGATGCATTTTTTAACTCATCTTGAAACTGTCAGAACTGTTCATTAAAAGAACATGATTGCTTTCAGCCACTCAGAACATTCTCAGAGCATGATTTTCCTCAGTGGGCATAATATTCTCATCTAGTATGAGTATATTCTCTGCCCTTATTTCAGGTATTTAACATCAGGTAGTATAGGCTGTGTGATTGTTACTTGTCTACTTTTAGCAGCGGAATACCAAACTCTCTAGCTTAAATTCTTCCTGAAAAATATATGTTTCTTTGGAAACACCAAGGAGATAAAACACAGACGCGCGCGCACACACACACACACACAAAAAAAAAAAAGGGGGCAGGGAAAATGAAATATTGCTGAAGAAATCTGAGCGTGAGTCATTTTAATGCTGTGCTTGAATTCTCAACTTGGAAGTGGAAAATATCCTAGGACAGCAACTGAGATGTGGTTCTCAGTGACAAAAATGCTAAGCTGTTCCAGCATAGGCTTGTAGATGAGAACAGAAGGGTGGTGGAAAAGAAACACCTTAATTAGAATATCAGGCTGGTTACGCTGACTTAATCAGTTTAGATTCCCATGACTATCTTCCTTTGAAATCTGGACTTGGCTGATTCGTATGTGTAATGCTGTCTGCTCTATGAGATGTTTGTCCTAATCTGACTTAAGGATGTTCTGTCTACTGGAAATATCTACTTTTCTCAGTTTTTCTGGATTTTCTTCTCGGCTTGCACTTATTGAAAGATTGTACTTGAGGAAAATTTGAAGTCTCTGATGTAAATGACAACATCTGCACTAAGAAAACAGATTATTTTGAATGGAATGGAGTTCACTGATGCTTTCACAATGATTAAATGCTTTTGGAGTTGCAAAAATATTAATGCCTACCTCCCAACCAGTTTCCATTACAGATATGGGTTTTCTGCCATAGAGAAAAACATCACTGATGATTATGATTATTTTCAAATATAAAGTCATCCAGTTCTGAGCAGAAATAAGATATGTAGAATTTACTATATTAAGTCAGTTGCTTACATGTCAAAGTCCACGAAGTTCCCGTGATCACAAATTTGTTTGTTTTTTTTTGTTTCTCTTATTTTAATCTTTGAATCAACTCCTCAAAGCAGTAGGAAACTTCAGGAAATCATCTTTCTTAACAAATGGGACTATGTGAAAAATATGTATAGCCTCTCATTTCAGACAGTACTCTTTACTCATAAGAGAGTATAAAGGAAGCATGACAAGCAATGCGTCACATGGTAGGTGATATTAATGACCTGCCACACTCATACTTCCTTGTGTGATCTGTGGTTTTTATTTTTTAAGTGATAGATTGCAACACAGAATGTTTAGTGTCAGTTTTGTCCTGTTTTCTACTCCCTGATAGTAAGAAATGAGCCCAGTACATGGGCTGTCAAATCCAGGTACCTCCAGCACTACTAGTATATCTCTTAGAGGACCAGTCGTGAATACTTAGGGAAAGAACGTAAGAAGTCAGGAAACCACTGTCCTCCTATTAAGTTCCCTTTTTACTGATAGCATAACTGCCGAGTCTGATTGCAAGCACTCTAGTCATCTGTCATCTCTTTGAGAATTCCTTCTGAAACAAACATGACGGTCTTCTGTAATCATTCAACAGGAGTCCTAACATATGAAGGCCTTTAAATCCTCATCACCGAGATTGATCCACAGCTGGCAAAGTTGATGGAAACAGTTTAGTACTGAGAGTATGCTTGACAGAATAATATTTCATCCTAGGAGGCCTGAAACTGTCAGAGCCCAAGCTGAATGACCATAGCTGGAGCTAGTATGATGGCACCTAGGGCTGCAGCCTGGTGTCAGAACACTCATGCCTATCCTGTGAGACTTAGGTGTCTAGGGAGAGCAGTCTGCAATGCCACTAAGTTGGATCAGAAAACATGGAGAGAAGGCCAGTGGGACTTGATAGGTGGTGGATGTCTATAGCGCACCCCTCTGTCTACTTTGGAGGGTCTCCCATGAGGAGACTCTTTTCTTCCTTACTCCACTCCTTTGTGAGATGAGAAAATACCAAATAGATCCACTAGGGTTGGTGGTGAAGCACAGGTGCAGGCTGCCTGGAGAAGCTGTGGATGCTTCGTCTCTGGAGGTATTCAAGGTCAGGTTGGACGGGACCTGGGCAGACTGATTTGGTGGGTGGCAACCAGCCCACAGCAGGAGGTTTAGAAATCAATAATCTTTAAGGTCCCCTCTAACTCAAGCCATTCTCTGACACTATAATGCTGAATATATAGGGTTTGGTTGCTGCTTCCAGCTGAATCAGTGATTTTCAGAGTTTAAAATGGAGAAAAAAGTGTGCTGGAGCTTTAGGTATTCCTAGTGATTTCCTGTCCTTCTGGATGGATTAGGTTGGCTCATTTCATTCTGCAAAAATAAAGCTGCTTGGCACCATGTGAAATGAGTTGTTTAAATGCTTTGGTTATCAGAGTGGTTCCTGAAAATACCTACAGCCTCCTGATAGACTCTTTCATGTCTTGAACTATCTTCTGCTTGATAGCTTTAACAAGACCTTTTTAACTGGTGATGGATAAAGAAAAATACAGTGTAGTCAAGTATATCAGGTCTCTGATATACTGACCTGAAATTCAATATCAGCAGCAATAGGAAGGAATTGCATGGGAAAAGTCTCCGGCTCACCCATGCTGCCTACAGATATAGTAAATGATAGTCGAGCTCTTTAGATATGTTTAGACAGTTGTGTTTCTGCATCCTCACCCCAGCTCTATCTTAATCATCATTTTCACTGAGATGTTCAGTGTGAAATGTGTAATAGTGTGAGTATGATAGGAGTTGCAAAAGCAACAGAGGCAATTCAAGATTTTGTTGTAGTGATTGTGACTTCATTAAAGTCACTACAGTAATTATCCAGCAATTTGTTCTGTAACTGTTTATGTCTCTCTGTCTTTCATTTGAAAGTCTCCAAGCACTAGTCATTTTGAAGCACTGAAAAATAAAATTAAGGTAATACTGGGGAAAAAAAATAACTTCTATAAAAACTAGGAGTGATTCTATTTGTAGTGTCAAATACAGTGTCAGAACAGAATAAATAGCAGGGATTTCAGTCCAGTTTGAACCTGGGATTTGTGCTTTATGTACAATGTCAATAATAAGGAATGCATCTTCTGTTTCATATTTATATATGACAACATCACTCAGTAATTTCTTTTCATCATTCTCCAGTACAACATCACTTAATGTGAATGCACTACATGTATTGCAATGTATTGAAGCAACTACCAAATTCCAAGGTGTATTTCCATTACTTTTTCTCTGTTCCTGAACCATTCCAATTTCTCCTGTGTAAGAACCAATACCTAATTTGTGATTGGGCCTTTTGGAGAACAACCTGGTGTTCATTTAAAGTCTCAGTTTCTTCAATTTTTCCGAGGAGTTGGGGCTGTTGTCCAACTTTGAGGTGTGTTATTAAAATCAATAGAAATAAATATTTGGTGGACATAGGTGCCACAAAAATTGAGAAGAGGATGCTCAGGCAGTGACCTTATTGGTGCTTAGTTGTGGGGATGTTGCAGTGAAGATGGAGTGAAGCTTTTTCAGCGATGTTAGTGCCAGGATAAGAGACAAGAAGTACAAACTGGAATGCAAGAGGTTCCCTTTGAGTGTGCAGGCTGTGGACCATAGGAACAGAGTGCCCAGAGAGGTTGTGGAGTCTCCTCATCTGAGATAATCAAAAACAGGTTGGACATTGTCCCATTGATTTGCTCTGGGTGTTCCTGATTGTGCATGGGAGTTGGACTACATGACTGACCTCCAGAGGTCCCTTCCAACATCAACCATTCTGTGATTCTGATAAATGACACTATGAACTGAAGAAGGGCTGGATATGTAGGAAGATTATAATCTGAAAAATGAAAAGCTTCACACTTCATATAGGATGTTGGGTAGTTTGATTTTGAGATTTATTCTCTGAAAGGTTATCTTGTCTGTGGAGAATAGATTTGTGAAAGAAGTCTATGTAGTATAAGATATGCAGTAAATAAAAGCACATTCTTAAACATTATGAATGCACCTACAGGGCTCAGCCCAAGAGACATCTGCATAAAATTGCCCAAATTCTTTCAGCTGAGCTATAAGCACAAAGTAGGAGATGAATCTATGAAGTACATTAATCTGGACTGTTATATATGGAAGGGGCTTACAGTTCAGCTAATGTTACACTGGAGGCTGTTCTGTAAAATATGCCAGCACAATTAATGTCAACACCAGCTAACCAGTCACTGTAAATACCCTTGGAGGGATTTTTATATCCTTTAGTAGAAATTCCATTTAAGAAGTAAACTTTCCAAATGTATCTCTGAAAATCAGAGGTCAATTCAATAGTATACAAACCAGCAGGCAAATTCTATTCCCTTTTAAAGGTAAGCGTTATCTCCCTTGACAAGAGTGGGCTAGTGGGAAATGAATAAATGGATGCCTTTTTTTTCTTTCTGGAACGGTATTAAATGCTCAGTCTGCCTTTTATATTCTTGTTATGTTCAGCTATTGTTAAGTTAGACCATATTACAGGCAACAAAGCAAGTCCGTTTTATATTGCAGAATTTCATCTGTCCTCTCTGGGCTTCCTACCATCCTTGTAAATCTGCTGGCTCCACTGCCCTGCTAATACTCCTGCCTTCGTAGGTATACATCTCTGCTGCTTAGCATAGGTTTACTCTCACTAACAATGCGTTAAATGTTGTGCAGTGCTATTGAGAGGACTAGGTGAAAACAGAGACTCATAGTATAAGTAACGATAGATAAGCACTAGAAAGCATGTATACAGTTTTAGAAAGGAGAATGATAAGGAGAACAGAAGCAGCAACTTGTCTTATTCATAAAATTGAGGGCAAAACCAAGGAGAGGATTTTGCTCTCTGAAACTGTTCTCACTGGGTGATGTAGTCCCACATAGCACTAATTAACTTGCTGTAGATAGAGCCCTGTTTGATCCTTTTATGGGTCACGTGATTAAAGCCTAATTTTCTGGAAGTAAATCTGTATGGGAGGCTTAATGACAGTTTCTCAATCATTTATAAATACTGTTGTCAGTTATAGTCAGATTTAAGCCTGTGTTCTCTTTTTTTTTTCTCCAGACACGTAAGCCTACATACACGTAAGCCTACTTCTGTCCCCATGGTATCTCTGTCAGCTAAGTAAATACAGAATAGAAAAGATATTTTACTTTTGCTTATTGAGTTACACTGAATTTTACAACGTAGAGATTCCCCAGATGCCCCAGAGTGGACTGCATTTCTCAGCATCATTTTTTTCCTGAAGTCATGTTAAAGAATTGATTGTCCTTGAGCTGTTGTTCTACTCCCAGCTACAATTGATGGAGAGGACTCTGACTAACTGAAAGATTTTGTTAAACTAAAAGATTGCATAAAATCAGAGCTTATTTACACTGATTTTTTAATTATTATTATTCCAGACTTTAAATTTAGATTTTCTTTGCAATCTTAAATTAGTAAGAATTGTTCTAGAAATACTTGCTCCAACCCTATGCTAGGTTCTCAAGAAACGTTATCTGTTATAGGTAAGGCAAACAAAGTGTCTAAACCCCTTAAAGTTACTATAAATACTCTTCCTAGCCTACTTCTGTTCAGTATCCCAAAACCTCTTTAAAGTAGCCATGATCTAAGCCAGATTTTCCGATTGAGTAATAACTGCATGACCAAAGTTGATCGCAAACCTTCTCTCAAGCCAACAAATTGTCTAGAAGCAGTGTGTCTGTGCCCTTTCTTGTTTGTTTTTTTCTCCTTCTGCTTGTTCCTATCATCCCCGCTGAATCTCCAGATAGAGGTAATTCCAGTTTTAACCAAAACCATCAACCTGATTGACTTACAAGAAACTCAGCGACATATAAGATGATAAAATTGATCTTCATCATTATTCGTGTGAAAGGCAGTTGAGATTTCAGCAAATTTTGAATTGTTGTTAATTAATGTAGCAGAAAAGGAGCTTTTTTTTTTTTTCCCAAATATACCAGCAATTACAAAAAAAAAAAAAAATCATAACTCACATAAGGTGAAGTCTCTCGTAGTGCTTTACTTCCACATTATAAGCCTTTGTTAGAAATTTAGAAAACAGCCTTAGAAGAGGGACTAAGAGGTAAAATGTGTCTGTCTAATCCATGCACTGAGCAGTGCCAAAGGCATGCATCTTTAACTTTTTTTTAGAAAGTTTGCTCTTTTTTCATTTTTAAAGATCATTTACGAACTGCCTTTGTGTATAATTGATAATTAAGTGTTTCTTTAATGCATAAATCTCTAAAGCAATGTCTGTTTCCTGACCTCTGACAACCTCTCAGAAGGTTTAATTTCTGAAAGAAGATCTTAAAATATACATTATCTTCTCTACGGGAGTCAGCTTCAAGAGTAATTTTCTAAGATGTCACTTTTGTTTTACAGCACCAGTGAGAGATCAGGAAAATATCTGCTGCTTAAAAAAAAAAAAAATAAATTGAATTGATTAAAGTTGGCTTGAAGCAGAAGACTGCTTGGCTATTTTAGAAGTGGATGATTAGATACCACCAAGGCAGGTGATGTCAGACTGGGAATACAATATTCAGTTTATCATTTCTTTCCCAGCTTCTCAACCTCTAGAAAATAAAAAGTCAACTTAAAGCACTTTGTTCGAGTTTAAGAAGAGTATCAAAATTCTGCCCCTCTACCTGTCCCACAGATCAATAGTAAGAATGAATAAAAGATATTAGCCCTTTCCTCGGATTCTATGTTCTTTTACTCCTTATTGTTACTTCTGCCCATTTTTATCATTTAGGTATAACATGAAGAATTTACAAAGCACCACAGGCTGTAAGTCAGTAGTTTTATTCTTAATGGAAAATCTACTGAAATGAAAGAAAAATGTGTCGAATAAAAGACCTCTCTGCCATGGAAATGAATTTTAAGCCTAAATACCTCTTGATTCCACAGAGATTGTCATTAGATTAAGTGCACAAAACGACATTTATTTATTTAGCTTTTATGCTAAATATATATATAATGTTCATAACTATATTTGTTAGAGCCAGTGTCTTTACAGGCCATACACTATGCATGATCAATGAATGATGGAGTATTTCATCCAGCCCTTTGTGAGGTAATGACAAGGGTAATTGGCACTCCAGGCTTCTAGGCAGCTAAGAAGGAGAGGGTGATGGAAAACAGCTATTTTCTGAATCATATCTTGTGACGCAGCTCCCTAAAGAACTTCCATAAACGTTAACTGCCAAACTTAAATATTTCTAATTAACGTATTCTTGTCTTTAAAAACAAATCATATTCTGTTCCTTGATTTTCTTTTCACTTATTTTACCATACATGTAATTTGTTTGTATGGTCTTCCCAGCTGTAAATCTAGAAAGCTCTCTTTAATTTGGCAGGATTGTACTGATTTATACTCACTGTGGACCATCTTCAGCTTCTTCGCTTTTTCCTTTACCTTTGTCATTTCTAAAATTCAGAAGAAGAACCCAGAAAACATAGCTAAGATGTCAATTCATTCTGCCATGGACGATGGGGCCATTTAGGATTAATGCCATGAAAGGAAACTGCCTGACATGTTTTCCACAACATCTCTGATGGAATTGTTCCTACTCTCCTTTATTTCATTTAAGGAATATCACTGCTGATTGATATATTTGCTATTGCAACCCTGGTATCTCTATAAATGCTGTGTTTGTTCTAATTGTTTCTTTTGTTTCTTCATCCTTATGTCAGAGTGGGATGGAAATTGATTTTAGGCTTTACCTTACAGATACAATAGTTTAGATCACGTTTCCTGACCAATTCTGATTGTTTTATCTTGTTTAGCATAGAAACAACACTCTTTCTCTCTTTCAAAAGAAAAAAAATGATACAATATGAATCAATGAAAGTGTAATTTATGAGTAAAAAAGGCCTCAGTAGCAGTGTGTAGAACTGTGAGGAATGTCATGCCATGAAGGAAAATACTTCAAAGTTTTTTGTTTTCTTTCTTTTTCTCTGAGTTCTTAACATAAAGAATTGACATCAGGTGCAGAATAGGACAAAGGTGAAGTAATAATAATTAAAAATAACAATTTTTAAAATGGATTCAGCCTTCTTATTCCTTTCATCCCTGAAATAGGGAAAGAGTAAAGAATAAATCTCTGAAGGAGCACGAGTCAGTTAGATATGCATACATATTCATTTTAAGTGTGTAGACACTTTCATAGTCCTCAGCCAAAGCAGAAGATAATTAAAGCTGGCAATAAAAGAAAGAGAAAAAAAGACACAATTTTCAATTTTAAAAATTCTTTTTTTATATTTCTAAGGCTTTTATTATTTGCTAAATAATTTGATTGACTCTTTTATAGAATTCACAGAATCATTATATTTTGTTTACAAAGCACAGATATTGTATTTCAAACTGGTTCAAATGCTGTTTCTGAAATAGAATATAATTCCATCAAAACTAAAATTTACCTTACAATGCATTTATTGATGTAAAATCATGATGATCAATGGGAGAAAAGAAATACAAAAAGGAACCATTTGAATATGCTTTCCAAGTCTTATGAGGAGTGGCTGAGGGAGCTGGGATTGTTTAGTCTGGAGAAGAGGAGGCTCGAGGGAGACCTCATTGCATTTTACAACTTCCTGAAGGGAGTTTGTGATGAAAAAGGGTCTGGCCTCTTCTCTCAGGCAAATAGTAGGACCCGAGGAAATGGCCAGAAGTTGTACCAGAGGAGGTTTAGGTTGAACGTTAGGAGAAACTTTTTCTCTCAGAGGGTGGTCAGGCACTGGAATGGCCTGCCCAGGGAGGTGGTGGAGTCACTGTCTCTGGCAGTGTTCAAGAGGCGCCTGGATGAGGAGCTACAAGATATGGTTTAGTAGCTTGTGGTACTGATAGGAATGGGAGTGTGGTTGGACTAGATGGTCTTGCAGGTCGTTTCCAAGCTTGCAATTCTGTGATTCTATGTAGTGCTCCTTCTGATACATTTCCAAATAGTATGTTTAAATTTAATATTGCAAAATGACTTCCTTTTTAAAAAAAAATTTCATCTTATTGTCTTATCTGGATCATAATGAATAATGTTTCAGCTGCTTATATTTCACAAGAGGTATACAAAATATGCTTATATCCAGTTTTGATTAAAGTCAGACTGCTTCCGCTGACTACACGGGTTTGCCAAAGTGCCTCTTCTCACTGACTGTAGAAGGGCAGCAGACTTCTGAGAAGTCTCAGGCTTTAGTTCTTAAATGCAAGCTGGAGGGTTACTGGAGGAAAGCATTAAACACTAGAAGGTTGAAATCCCTCAGTCCAGGCAAAACATGCGGAAAGGGCTGGTATTCGGGCATGTATGGATCTGTGTGGAAGGTTGCTGAAACTAGATTAGGGAATGAAATACAGTCACAGGAGGAGTGTGGCTTCAGGAGTGATGGCTTATGCATTTCAAACCAACAATCATTTTGCTATTTTTACCTATTTGTTCACTGTTCTCGAGTTTGAACCAAAATTAATAATATGAATATGAGCTCTATCCTTAAAGAGTAGGTATTGGGCCTTCCAGGACCCAGGAGACTAAGCCACAGTGAGATCTATCTTGCTGGATTGGGAACATCTACCACAAATGCATATTATTCGCATCTAGCACAATGATTTCTTCATTCTTCAGATAATCTTATAATCACCAATCAATGCCTGCCACAGCAGAATTGATAGGTAGTTCATGAGGATTGAGGTTCAGGCAAGTTTGAGATTGGGCTTGACTTCTGTGGCTAGTGACTAATATTTGGAGTGGAACTGATGGCTTACACTTAGAATGGCCACCTTTCCTCATGTGACCTGATCTCCCAGGTTCCTTAGGACTGGATTTTTCCCAGTGTGAGCATTAATATACCAGAAAACTAACAGAAAGATTCCTGTACATAGATTAATGCATTTAATCACAGAACACATCAACTGCCTTATTTCAATTTTTGCAGTATTCTCTCAAAGAACTATTTGTTTTTCCTCTGCAGATGATTCTGCCATTTTAGCCTCAACTTTAGTTTGAATGTAAGTACCTGAGCAGCTTTTTTGAATTTTTGCAGAGCGGCATCAACCATATGTTTCATTAGATTATTAAATCAGGGCTCTCATTGGGTTTACATCACTGGTGAGTAACATCTGTGCAGAGGCGTGAATGATCAGATCAGACTGATGACAGTTCTCCTTCAAGGCATAGATTAGACCAGAAGCTTACATAAGGCCCATAAGGCCTCTGCAGCCATCAGTAGTACATCTGTGAAGTAGTAGGTGCAAACGTCCTCACAGAAGGCTTGATAGGATTTACAAAACGAACAGCTGAAGCTGAGAACAAGATCACTGGTAGCCTCTGCTGGATGAGATACCATAGGTTAATAAATGTTATTTAAATTAACTTACTTACATGGCTATGCTAGGGATTGATCCAAATTTTAGATAATGTTCAGAAATGTTAGGAGGTGGTTATATGGCAGACTTAAATTACGTGAGTAGAGTCTAGAACCTCAAGCACTGACTTTGCATATGACCAGCAATTTGAAACCAAAATATTCTTGCTTAAAGCAGCAGGACCAGTAAATAAAAGAACGTTTGGTGGACATATGGATGGCTTAAGTGGGAATGGTAAAAGGAGATCCTGGGCTGACATAAGTGAACACTCACAATTGTCTCTGTTTTATGCAGCTCCAGAATACTCACACAGAGTGGATCTGCCATAAAGAAAGATTAACTGTAAATTGAGAAAGAAATATGCATGTTCAGAATATTTAATTTTACATCTGTCTAACTCCTGACAACATTTTGTGTGATACAACAGATGTTAAGACACTAACTGTACATAGACAATGGTACTGGACCTATTTAAAAATATCAAGAGTACAATGAAGATGTTGTAAGTCTCTGGAAGTATGACCTGTAAGAAAGGTCTGAAGACGTCTGTCTGATAAATGCACTACAGTGACTACAGTCATTTGGATTGTTTGATTTAAAAGTAAGAAAAACAGATAAGGAACATGATAGTAATCTCCAAACACATAAAAAGTTGTTGCAAAGAAGTGAATAATCTTTCCTTCATGTCCACTGTGGATAGTACAAAAAGTAATGGCCTTACTAATAGTGGCAAGGGAAATTTAACTTAGACATTAAAAAGAAACACTTTCCAGAAGTAAGGATAATTAGATACTGAAATAGATTGCCAGGGGAGGCTGCAGAAGCTTTATCATCATAAAAGCCTTTAAAGAGCAGACTGGACAAACATTCTTTGAATAATTAAGACCTACTTGATCTATGGTGAGCAAAAGATGAACAATATGATTGACTGATGGCCTTCATGGATCTATTCTCCATTTGGTATGCTTAGCAGTACGGGGGATGATATATGTGTGTCAAATACCGAACTGATAGACCTGTCAGTAGCGGAAGACATCAAATATTATTTTTGGATGAAAAGTATGAAAATAAATATTGGGAAAGACTGGTCACATTTGAATGAAAAATGTTCCAAATTGAAACTTCTTAAATGTTCTTAACACTGCAGTGGCAGATACATTGAAGATTATATTTGAAAAATAGAAGACCAATTGCAAAGTTCGGAGAAGGCATAACAGTCCCCTGGCAATATTTGAAACATGTCATTTTACTTGGCAATTATAAGAGGAAACCAGCAGATTAGAAGGTTTGTTTATGCTCAGAACTGTAGAAGCAGAAAAAGAAATCTGTTCCTTCCTGCAATCCTTTATTTGCATTATTCCAGATTTCCAGAGCTATAATTGCATCCTGATCCTTCATCCACACTATAGCCAGGTTCAATTAAATATTTTTAAGAGGCTCCTGAATGCATCAACACAAAAGCAGAGTGACTTACAGAGAAGGAAATATAGAAAGATGCTTAGTTATTTCTTTGGTCTGACCTGGGTGACTCTTACTACTGAAGTAAAAGCTTGCCATACTCATGAGGGTGTGGTTGATGAGAACAGCTCATTATTGTCTCATGCCCACAACTATCCTCTAATTATGCCCTTAATACATATATGTAAATGAAGATTAGTTAATTTAGAACCTTAAGTATATGAATGAAAAATTTCCATGTCTGTACAGTTTTTCAGCTGCCTCATCAGTGTGGTCTCCTCCAACACTCCTGATATTAAGCATAGACTACAATGAGGTGGAGAGAGGAAAGAAAAGTTTATTTTATCGCAACAGGATTTGCTGGCAAGTGAAATATATTTTATTAGAGCAGATGACATAACTGGGAAATAAAAAAGAAATTTTCAGGCTTCTAAATCTTTCTTTAGATCTGAAACAAAATTGACCAAAATAATAATGAAGTACTATTACTTGCTAACAATCTTTGTTCATTTACCATTGAAGTTTTCCTTGCTTACATCTATTTAATCACGACTACAATGTGACTTTCACAATAAATACAGTTTCCAATTGTTTTCCGTGGCAAAAACAGAGTTCTTCTATTTCTTTTCTCTATTTCAGAAAGTCCAGAAATTTGTGTAAAAACTCCTGTTTACTTTAGCAGTCTTTAGAATTAACAACTACTAAAAATCAGTTTCATTCAAATGTCTGTCCTAGATCTCTAAGGAGAAGAAAACCAAACAGCTAAAATTTACTCCATCTTCAGATGTTTTTCCAGGACATTGTCAACGGGCACCTTTCACTGTGCTAAATCACAATGTCCCTGCAGTTGTCCTTTTAGTGGCAACTAAGGAATGTGTGCAAGGCCCTATTTGTATGAGAAAAAGTGTCCAAATGTTTACTATGTCTTTATGAAGCATGTGTCCTACCAGTGTTGTTCTCCTTAGAGATGTGGTGTTCACTTACTCTTTGGCCTTTAAGATATAGATGGAAATCGGTGCCTACTTTCCACCTTAAGCCTGCTAACAGGGCCACTTCCTAGCTGGAATGAATTCATATCAGTGTTATGTGAATGGGAATATTAATTGTGGCCTCTGTTAAAATGCAGAAGTCTCTCCCAGATGAACATTGTGACTGCATGCTGTCTGGGAAGGAAGCATCCTTCAGTGCTTGCTCTGTTCTTGAACTACAGCTAGCAGTGTTTGACTGAGCTTCTAGGATAGCAAACTAGGATAGCAAAGTATGACAAAGACCATAACCCTCCCCATCCCCCCGTCACTTTTGTATGGATGCCTTTCCCCATGAACAAGGAGTCTCTGGCATCAGGATATTACTGATATTATCTGCTGTGTTCATAGGAGGTGGGTAGGACTAATGGGCTGTGAGTTTAAGCATTAATAAGATCATTGCTTCTGTTGAGTCCCCTGTGCTGGCGGGCACTCATCATGCTGGTGGAGAAAGGCATATCTCCATCACTCCTAGGAGAGTGGGTTGTTTGTTCACTGCTTGTGCACCTTTTAATTCTTTTCTTATCCCTTTTTATTTTTTTCCTGTGGGATTTTTTGGCTTTTCTTGTGAATATTTTTTCCTCAAGCTTCTATCACTACCTCAACAATTACAATTCTGTGTTTTTGCTTTTCTTATCTCACATCACTTGAGTTCATGGACTTTTTCACACCTCAAGAACATTTTTCTCAGGAAATCTTACCCAAGGTCACACAGTTGTACTGAACCAAACTCAGACTTGGGTCAGAGACAGCTGGTCTCAAGGGCTGAACGTTGCAAGATGACAATGTGTCTACCTTGCAACAAGCGGAGGAATATATTTCATGGCTATGTGCATTGTTCTGAATTCAACAGACAAGAATGTTTTAGTCTGTCTCTTCAGATGCTGTTTGCTTAGATGTTAAAGCAGTCAGGGAAAAAAAAAAAAAAAAAAAAAAAAAGGACTTTTCATAAAAGCTTGTAAACATCATCCCTTTCACTTTTTTCCTGAAGTCACTGCAAAAAAGGATCTTAAAAACAGAAAGCAAAAAGACAAGTGTGTAATGACTCACATTTATCTACTGATTTCAATCTCTGAATGCACTTTAAGAAATGTCATAATCACATATATCCATGTTGTGGGTTGTCCTTCAGTTCACATTACAAATGTCAGATATGATCCCAGTATTAATCAGCCTAATTACTGCAGCATTTAATTATTCTTCCCTACTCAGTCTCACCATTCACTGGAATTTGAAAAAATAATAGCAAAATAAAGTGGCTTTTTTTTTTCTGTTCTGTATAAACTTTGCAAGGAGATGAGAAATCTCATCATAGTGGTTAGGTTAATGTCTGAGAGTCTTGCCTTGCAATTTTTGTTCTGTACTATCAGCAGTAGAAGGATAATGACCCTTGCTCGGTCTATTTGGGGTTCATATACTACTGTTTATTCTGCTTAAATCAGCCAGTTAATATTCTGCCATTTGTGGTGGACAGAGACACCTGGAGCAGTCCTGCTTCTTTGTCATCCAAGGAATGCTATCTTCAGAAGCAAACATCAGTTTGGCCTCAGGGTTATGAACCAATGCCTCCATATGTAATTCACAGCCTGAAAAAGATAATTCTACACTGAATTCACACAGACTTCAGGTACTACCTTCAGCTCTCTGCTGCTTCTCTACGCACCTTTTGTTGCATTTGCTTCCTTGCAGATTTGGCATGGGAAGATTTGTCTTGTGTCCACACGGTGCCCAGAAAAAATGGTAAATGAAAACAATGCTAATTGTTTTTTGGAGTAAAGGACTTATAGATTCTTCTTGTTTTTTTAGCCCTAATGTAGACTTTCTACAGATAACTGTTGCTCTCAAGTCTCCCTGTATTTATGTTTACTCCCCCAAAGCAAGTTTATTTAGGTGGCTAAATTTATTTAGCCTTGGCTGCTGCTTCTGAGTCTAAGTACAAGCAAGGGTGTTTGGTGGGTTTATTTTTTATTTTTTTATTTTTTTTCAGTAATGGCCCATAATTTTGTGCTGTGAAACCCCTAGATGTCAGACATGGACACAAGTGTGGACTGAAGTCTTCCACGTTCTGATTCTGACTCAGTAAAAGCATCATCTGTATAAAGGTCCATGATGTCTCACTTTCACTACTCTGTCAGGACAGTAGCAGTAAATTGAGTCATTAAGCTTATGTGTGCCCATGCTGCTCTCAACAGCTCTGATCACACTGCTCTGCACTGCAAGAGATCTCACAGGCTCAATATATAAAGACAACACGGTTTTCTCACACCTCAGCTGAACCTATTATCTATGCTTATGGATAAATAGTCTGTAACACAGCTCACACATGAGCAATTTGTTGCTTCATGAATAAGGAGACTGGGAAATGACATATGAATGACATACTTTATTGTAGACAAGAGAAATTTTTCTTTATTCAACTTTTAGATCTGCTATGGGGGGTATTTTTTTTTTTTTTTTTTTTTTTAAGCTTTGTTTCTTCATTGCACCTTTGGCCTGTACATTTTAAAGATGTAGAATGGTATACACACATGATTAAAAG
This sequence comes from Centrocercus urophasianus, assembly GCF_019232065.1. Lineage (NCBI taxonomy): Eukaryota > Metazoa > Chordata > Aves > Galliformes > Phasianidae > Centrocercus > Centrocercus urophasianus. Next base: position 1,806,088 of record NW_024884844.1, read on the forward strand.
GAATCCTAAAGCAATAATGATTCACAAAACAGATATGATAATGAATTTGGCAGAGATCAAGATAATCTCCCAGATGTGAATGTATCTAAAATGGAATTTTTCATGGAATTGTATGAAAACAATCAATTTAAATGGTTAGTGAAATCAGGAATGCCCCAGAAAGAGTTGGACTTCAGGAAAAAATCAAGAAGTAAGATAATTTAGTTCCTAAGAATGTTCTGAAGCAGTGATTGGCAACAAAAAAAAAGCGCCGAATACTTGAATATCAGCTTGCCTGCTCTTCTTTCACAGAATTGTACTTGGCAATTTGTTCTAAGAATGTTTTTAAAGGAGTGTATCCAACATTTCCAATTGCATCTTGAAAGTTTGGCACAAATAGAGAAAATATGAGAAAGATCTTAAAAATGGAGAAATGAAGAAAGGCTGCTGCTTTTTTCTCATTTGACTTTTGAATAATCCGATCTGCTAGAGGTATTAAGAGTCTTTATTTAGTAGCTGTGATCATCAGATAACAGGTTTTGGGAAAAAAAGAAAGAAAATGTGGGACTGAGAAGCCACTGTTTGCTACCTAGTATTTAAATGAGCTCTCGTAAGCATGTATATCTCAATTGAACAGAGCAGTTTTAAGTAAATGATAAGAGTGGGCAGGAAAGACATTCACTGCTATCATAATCAAGCACTTCATAAAGTAATTAATTAGATAAAGCCATCACCATAGGCAAATACTGATGTTAAATAAGTATTCACATATTGTTCATTCATACACAAGCTGGGTATTATATCCTGTTACGCTGTCATTCAAGTCCCTTGTAATCTGTGTAATTGATTCCTGGATTTCAATAGCCACTGCAATACACTGTGAAAGGGCAAATGTATTTATGGTCTATCTTATCTACGTTGCAGAAGAGTGAAGATATGAGAGGAGTCTTCAAACATGCAGCAGGAAACAGCTACCAGAAGGAATAATTTGTTCTCTACCTTTCTTTATCGAGCAAACAGACTCTGAGTTTAAATTTCAGAAAAGAGATTTGGTTTTAATATCTGGAAAACAATTTTGTAGTAGGAAAGAGATTGACTCATGGGAGTTTTGTCCATCTTTGTCACCAGCCCTTGCCAGGAATAGCTTAAGATTAGCCCATCCTGCCATGGGACAAGAGATAGGGCTAGATAACTCCCAGCAAACTGACAATGTAATTTTCTTCTCTGGATTTTCTTGGGTGCAACATTTTGCACTCTCATTCAACAACAATTTTATTGAAATGATATAAAATGTGCAATGAAAACAGAAGAACCTGTGTTCTGCTCTCAGCTCACTTATGAGCAGATAATGTCTTCTGGCACTGCATGTAGGAACGTGAGATGAGCCTTATTCCCCATAAAGAATGTGCAGTTACAGCTTAGAAACAGTGAAGTGTGAGGGTCTTTGAGTCTTGGCTATCCATGAGAACAGAACCTAATGGTAACCCTTTGGCAGCATGTTATTCAAAGGTTAAGCTTTACCAAGTTCTCAGAGAATCTTATTTTTAAGAAGTGCACTTAAAACTCCTTTTTGAAGCATGCATTAGACAAAACTCTCAGCAAGAAAGTGCATCTGAATGGGTACTGTGAAATCTGCAATCTGAAGAAGCCTCAATAATAAATCAAATCCTTCCTGGCATAGTTTTCTGCACTGGCATGCGTTTATTCTCTCTGGGAGGTCTCCTCTTTAGCACTCCGTGCTTGGAATGTATGAGCAAAAAGTATTTTCTTTTCAGAAGTAAAGGAAGTTTTGCTGGAAATTTTCCTCTGAAAGATTTTTTTTTTAAGTGTTTAAAAGATAAAGACTTTTTTTTCTTTCTCCCTTGGAAGTGCCTGTTTTCTTGGAAGCATTAGTCTTAAAGAACTGAGATGGTACTTTGTAGAACGTAAAGTTTGAGTATGTTGCATTTTCCTTTCATCTTTATGCCAGGACTTCCCATCCAGATCTTTTCTTCTGCGTTGTTTGTTATGGCAGGGTACTCATAGTACATATGGTAAGCAAGCAGCAAAGAAAATGGTGGTGTATCATGGGAAATGTAAACTCACTCAGACTCGGAATAGTCTGGAGAATGAGAGCTCAAAGCAAGAAAACGTCTCTGCTGTGCACTGAATACTTTAGAGTGAAATAGATTTAATGGAACTCTGGATCTAGAAGTGTGAAAATGGTGCATACTTGTCTAGAACAAATTAAAACCTTATACGCTTGTATGTTTTCTTAGTGCAAGAAGACCAAGTTAGCAGCCCCTCAAGGTTTATTTTTCTGTGCAACTTAAACAGCAAAAGAGATTTGTGCTTGTTTAGAGGTAGTGATCAATTTGCAAGATAGAGACCCAGCTTATATCTCCTCAAGATCATGGAAGATAATACTAAATCTTCAAATTTTGAATTAACATAAGATACGAATAGACTTATTCATTTATAGTGAAGTTGAATAACTGTTGATAAAAATATCTCCTGGAATGTTTACTCATGAACAGTTCTCTCACGAGTACAGTTTTGCCAAACTCTCCTATTGACTAGCATCTAATCCTGAAAAAGAGGTGCAAAGAAACCTATGCTGTAATACTAAAAATGGCTGTACTCAGGGCTATTTAATACAGGTCTCACAGCCAGTGTAATAACTTGTAATCAGAAAGGCACTTCCACTGGGGCCACGCATTTCCTGCAGGGAGTTGCTCAGATATTCAGTCAGACATGCAGATTCCAAGCAACTGTATGAAAGTCAGTATTAATCCAGAGCAATTTCCAAAAATAACAGTAATGGACACCAGTACAATAGTTCTCACTGGGGATTCCCTGTCAATTTGGATTTTGTGTGTTCCTGAAATGTGAATGTTAAACAGCAGTAAACATGCCCTTATTGAGAACTTGTTCCTTCTATATAGGTACTATTCCATAAACCTCGGGTCAGCAATTTCCTTTTTATTCTCCATTTGATTGAAAGCACTACAAAATCACAGGCTGGGCAGTCTTCTGCAAAGACTATTCTTTTTGCTGCCTTTATGAAAGAGTTTGGTTTTTCAGGGACTAATAAGTCTGAACTTCCCTGTGTGTTGCTGATGTATGTACATCTACACACTTGGCAACAGTTTCTTGTTCTGCCACATTTCATTTACTCCAGCATTAGTCCAGATGCCACTGATGATGTTGAAAGTCAGGAGGGTGATCTTAATAAATGCAGTCTGCAGGCATGGTAAGTATGTGACCTTTATCTTTTAAATGACCTATGTACATCAAGTCTTGTCAATACACCTAGACAGATAGCTGTGTTCCGAGGGATATAAAATTAGGTTGGAAAATTCCAGTACAGGGGAAATCGATTGGATCGCCTCTTTCAAAGCAGCCATATTTGTAGTTTGTCTCTGGGGACTCATTGATATGGCGTATAGAACCACCACACCAAAACATGAGCAGGTGACGGTGTAGCCGACATACTGAATGTCACTAAAAAGTCTCAGGTACGCATCCTTCCCTACATTTCCCTGTCCTATTGTAGGTGAATTTGAATGCCGTCCTGGATGTCTGAAAGCATCTAAAATCCTACCAGGTAATTAAAAAAGAATCTCATTTGTAAAACTTCTGACACCTCATATCAGTAGAGATAGACACATTTTGTGAGAAGCGTAGATGTCTACCTTATTGAAAATGCTGAAGAGAAAACCACTAAACCCATACACTTTACACTCAAACTTGCCCCACAGACTCTGGTGCATTTCAGAGGTGTTGTTCAAAACTGTTCTTTGAGAATGACTTTTGTATTCCTAAAGTTTGAGATGTACTCTAGCAAACAGATACAGAGTGATTTTGTAAAAAAAAAAATCTTTTGCTTGACCTATTTCAGAAGCAGTATTAACTAAATTCCATTAATAACTGCAAATATATGAGAACAGAAGAGCAGCTGTCCTCAGACCAAAAGCAGAAAGTAGTAACTAGTCAAATGTCAAATACACTGCTAATTTTGGGTGCCTAGGGATGCTTGGGCTGGGAAGTATAATATAATTTTTTCCCTGTCTATGCAGCTCTGTCTTATGTACCAGATGGAGAGAAGTTTAGAGATTTTAATGGATAACTACCTCATTCAAAGTTTGATAGTTGTTCATATACCTAGCTTTATGATATAGAACTTCTTTAAGACAACTAAATAACAGGGAAAATGAAATCTGTTAGAAAAGAAGGCTCAGGGGAGACCTTGTATAGCTCTCTACAATTACCTGAATGGGGGTTGTAGAGATGTGGGGGTTGGCCTCTTCTCTCAGGTAGCAGCAGTAGGACGAGAGGGAATGGCCTCAAGTTGTGCCAGGGGAAGTTCAGGCTAGATATTAGGAAACATTTCTTTGTAAGACTGGTGAGGCACTGGGATGGGCTGCCCAGGGAAGTGGTAGTCACTGTGACAGGAGGCATTTAAGAAAAAGGTAGATGTTGTACTAAGGTACATGGTTTATTGGGGAAATATTGGTGGTAGGTGAACAGTTGGACCACACAATCTTGAAGGCCTTTTCTACCCTTGGTGATTCTATGATAAGATAGGGAGATTAGGGAAATTTTCATCTTGCTCATGTTAAAATGGTGCCTCATTTACTTTCTGGGAACACTGAGCAGTAGAGCATAGCTGGAGAAAAACACTCATGAATAGCAAATATTAAGCTCAAATGCTGGGATATTCCCTGAAGACAAGTTCCAGTTTGTCTATTCCATTTTATCATTTTCAGTTCATTTTCTAGCAGTACTCTGTATAAATCAGCAAAAACGGGCAGATGTCAGTGGTAAGAAAGATGAAATAAACCTACAGTGCACCAAAATGCACACTGCAACACATTCATTAAATGATAAAGATCCAAGAATACTGTCTTGGAAAATATACAGAAAACAATGAGTTTGTTTACAAACAGCCTTAGCTGAGTAGTCTGTGTGCATGAGTTAACTTGGCTGTTCAAATTCATGTGCAGACACCATGACTGTATTAGTATAGATACAATTTTTTTGCTGATATTTTGCTGTTAATTTTGTAATAACATGTAGATTTCCAGAGACAGAAGACTGGTGCAGTTGGTAACACTAACACCACAAAACATATCTCATGGATAAATAGAATGCAATGAAAGTCTTACAATGAGGAAATTGATGTAAATAATTGATCCAGAGGCAGAGATCAATGTAGAAAGAGTCAAGAAATCTGACTTAACTTTTCAAGCTGCATTGCCACATCAGCCTAAACCTGAGATATGAAGGCAGCTTACGAAAAGCCTCACACATGACATCAGTTTCATGAGTTTTAGCTTGTCCTCTGCATGCTAGCAAACTTCACTCCAGCTGTCAGAAATACGTTATATTATATTATATAACTTATAATTTTATTATTATATTATATATAAGAATTATAGAAAATTATATAAAATACAGTTGAATAGTGAGTTAGGTAAACTGTAATTGGTTAACTGCCAATATGGGAAACCTAAATAGCACATGCAAAATTAAGTAGCATTTGGATAAAAAAAAAGTCACATATATTTTTTTATTTTTATTTAATTGTTTTATAGTTCTACATCTTTACATTTAATGTCATATTCTCATTGCAGAAGATGTGTTCTTTTAGAGGACAACCCTCCACCTTCCCACTGAAATACCCATTGCTTCACACAAATCTTTCTCCAGTAATTGCTAATGAACTGCAGTAATTGGTACTTTCTCATCTGACCTCTGGTAACATCCTAATCCTACCAGAGAATATTCATTGAAGGGAAAGAAGCAGAAAAGCAATGAATGAGCTTCCACTACATTAGGTTAAACAAAGCAAGTTCTAAAGTGTAATTGATGCTAGGGAGCTGTTGACTACACAATTTTTTCTCTTGAGTTTAAGTGATAAATTGTGTTTTTCTTTAGTAAGATAACAGAAAATGGTAAGTAAATAGCATTGATCATACAATATATGACTTAGGTTATAAGGTACTGCAAAATCCTTTAAATGACAAATGGTTACACTGCCAAATAATTAAGGCCATGCCACCAAAAATAATTAAAACCAATTAGAGAGAAAATATCACCTAAATTCATCAGAAGAAATATTATTTATTTAAACGAGTTGAACCATATCAACAAAGAGCTTTTCAGTTCCTGCAATGTTATAAATTTCATCATCTTAAACTCATACAAGCTACTATATTCTGTCACTGGAATGAAATATAAGCAATAGCATCGACATTCTAGTTAGTCTCCATTCAGCCCCAAACTTTAATAGTAATAACCTGTCGCATTTGACTGAGTGTGATATCACTGCAGAAGCCTTGAATTTAAACTGGGTGGATAAGGAAAATTGCATGGTTTGTGAAGGAGGCTTTGAATAAAATGGAAATTCTGCTTCTATCCTATTTAGCTGTCAAAAGGCCACTTCTAACACTTTCATAAAGCTATTTGCCTACAAAGCAAAGATAAAGACCTGGAAGAAAATAACAACAAAATCTCAAAACAAACATCCAAAAGATAAAAACAACAGAAATTATCCATACTTTCTAATTTCCTTTTATTTAAATTATTTTTGTATTATTTTTGATGGAGTTTCAAAATGTTAAAAATAAAAAGGCAAAACTGATGAAGATTTATTCCACTTGGTTATTAGATTGCAGCAAGGGTATTAAACACATTTATTTTAGTTAACGTTTTTATCTTGAAAACAGCAGAGAAACATGAAAGCCAGAGCAACATGTAAATTAATGATAAGAAAATTAATAAAACTGTTTTTGAAACTTAGATAGAAAATATAATCAGAAGCTCTAGGTAAAGCTGAAATCGTTAGGAATTTTTAACAGATGAGTAAAAAAGTTAGCATTTCCTTCCTGGCAAAAATGCTGCTTGTGGTACACTTGCAGACATGCTGGTCACACATACTGCTTCATTCTGTAGTATCTGAATGACTTTGGGGATCCTGAAAAGAAACTCCATGTTTGTGACAGATGTGAATCAGTTTTTGTGTGTAATGTGTGACCGCTAGTCACATTATGACAGAATAATTTCACATTAAAGGCATAGGTGACAATTGCTTAGAAATGTGAATGTCTCTTTTTTTTTTCTTTCTGTTTTTTTTTTTTTTTTTTTTTTTTACTTTCCTCTGCAGTCCTGTGTAGGGTGCAGTCTGTTACTGTCTGCATTTCATCTCACTGAACTGGGGAAAGAATAATCATCCAATAGAGGCTGCCAAAGATTTTAAGCCTATAGTACACTACACTCCTCGTGTATACGTAATGCAGGCCAGTGTCTCCACACGCTGATATGTGAATGAGAAAAAGTCATTTTTCTTTATTATAAAACTGTATTTTTGCCTGTTGTGTTGTGATATTTTCCGCTACAGAAGCATGTGGACAGACATGGATATAGACATGATTGAAAGGGATAGCAATACTCTTCTCATGAGAATTGAAAATGTTTCTCATTCAGAAAATGAGAACGTTCTGAATGTCAGATATTCAATTAGCTCATTGCCCCATTAAGCATCTTCCCCCAGGAGATTTTCATTTTCATATTTTTGGAGTGGGCATCAGAAGAGATGGCAGTGCTGGCATCTTTGTCCCTACTGCTTTAGCTCTGGATCACAAAACTGTCAGAAGAGGAAGAAACAGTCAGTACACTCAAATCATCCCTTAGAGGTTGGCTTGTGTACAAATGGAGTTAAAAATACCCAAAACTGAAACAGAATATTTCACTGGGGAGAAAATCTGCTTTACTTGTACAGGCTATCATCTCCTTCACCAGGTAAAGAAAGAATGTCCAGGTGAATGTATTTATTACCATTGTTTCACTACAATGGACGCATTAGCAACTCAGGGGTGAAGAACTATTACCAACAGAAAATTAAGAGGAAGCAACAGAAAATAGTGGAATACATTATTATTAGCAACATCAGAGAATAACAGAAAGGTAATTTAAATCTTTTTCAGCAAAACTCTTAATCACATGCATTATTTTATGTATATGAACAATCCTGTCTTCATCACTTAAGTCAACCTGTTTCAGTGTTTTGCTAATGGAATCCCAAAAGAACAGTGAGTGACAAAACTGCAGCCCATTATTTTTTAGAAGAAAGAAGATACTGCCTCTAAACCCTACAATAATTAGAGCCAGCATTAGATTTCTCTCTCCATTGGAAAGATTGTTCCTAATCCAACAAGTTATTAACAGCATCGTTATTTTGCTGTCACCTTTCTGCTAGGCCTTTTTCCTTCTGGTTGACAACTGTGATAACAGACAAGGAGACTACTGATGTGGTATAGAGTTTTTCTTTCCTTTAGAATGAGCTGTGACAACTTCCATTTGTGACAGGCGGTTTAGGTTATAGCATCCTTTGCTTCTCAAATTCAGGTACAGAAAAGGCACACTTTTTGCTCCTTGACCTGCATTATTTTATAGCACACTTCTGAGACTTACAAGAAAATGAAAACTTAGCTCACCTCCCAGACTTCAAAGGACACATACAGAGAATTCATACAGGAGATAAACTGCTGGAAAACAGTGGCCTGAGGAAAAAAAAAAAAATAAAAAATCTTGAGCCCAGGAAGCAGGAGCCTCAGCTGGGAGCCAAGAGAAGTTTTCCTTGTTTCCTTGAAGTAGTCAAGTCTTGGAGCAGTTCTCACTGCCCTATTTAAATTGCAGGTAGCTGGTTACTTTACAGAGAAGAGAGAGGAAGTGGTTGTTATGAGAGAAGCAGAATTTGAAGCATAGAAGTGGTAATATGCTTCTTCAGGGGTCATCTGCATGGTAGGCTGCAGATATTCTTTTTACTCTTTTGACAAAGAAGATCCAATATGTATGGTTCTGAAACCTGGATGGATTTAGGAAGATGTATCATGGTAAGAAAATGTAAAAAACCCTGCAATCCTATAGGATCCTAGTTGCTATTTAAAAATGAGGGCTGCTGTTTGATTTCCTTATTTTGAGTGGAGTTTTGATTCAAGGCCTGAATTTGTTCTAGAATTCCTGGTGGTCCCAGACACCTGCAGTCAGTGGGAAGAAAATGAAAGCTGTTTTTCTATCTTTAATCAATATGTCTTTCTAGACATTGTCTATTGTCCATATAGGTTATAAATCTATCCAGATTATATCTTTATTCATTAGCTATTCTATTGGGTATATGTTATTTGACGAAGGAAGTTTTTGTACAGATGTACAAGGCATGATATGAACAAATTCTCCTGGAGGAAAATTTGCCAGTTTTTGTAGTGATTTGAAGTGGTCAGTCACCTAACTTTAAAAATTCAGTTGTAGAGCTTGGAGTTAAAAATACTGGGTGACATCCCAAAGGCATAGCACATGTGAAAGGTGATAATGAAAGTGAAAATTATTCGCTTAGATTCTTAAGTAAGTTTAAAAACGGTGAGCTAACTGCACTGCACCTCTTACCTTTCCTTTGAAGATTGGGTTCCTAATGTTCATGAGGTTTGAGTTTAGAAGATTTGAGTTCCGGAAGATATGCTTAACCCCATCTTACCTACCGGTTCATCAGACTGCCTGAATAACTAGTCTATTAAGCATGCTGTGAGCAAGCTTTCTTCATCTCTTCTCTTGCAAATGTTTTGCTTTACCTCAGTAATTAAACATTCATCAGACAAGAAAGAGGTTAGGGAAGTCATGCGTGAGAGAGGAAAGTCAGGTTACTGCTCCAGTGGTTATTTAATTAGTTAAACAAAGTTGGACAGTTTCAGAGGACACAGCTGAGATCTAATAAGTTTGTTGACTCAGACACTCTGCTGAAAAGACAGAAAACTTGTGGTGGAGTTTCTTACTCATACATCCAGAGGACAGAATGTGGAGTCCTCTGCAAATGCATTTCCTAAAGACTTTGTTTCATTGTTTTGGTTTGTTTTTCAAATGCAAACATAACCTGTGAGAAAAGGATTTCACTGGATTTGTGAAATTAAATCTGCTTGGAGAGCAGGTTGGGAGGAGAGATATATCAAATCCAGGTGCCAATAAATACATTCTGCATATCCTTGTTAGGTTGAGATCCTCATGTGGATGAAAACTGTGCAGCGTTTCCCTTCAAATGCTAATTTGTAGATCATATTGAAATTCAAGAAGGGAGATTTTGGGATGTGTTTATAAAATGCCTTGGGAAGACTATATAGGAGTAATCTGATGAAGATTGTATTAGAAAAGAAAGAAAGGGACATTTTGTTGCTCTTTATAGCGCATAATACTGTTATTTTATGGATTTAAAACTGCCTAATGGCTTTTTCCTCCGGGGAATTCGTCACCTGTTCAATCATTTAAACTCTGGTTAAGTGTAGCGGTGTCATCTAAATGCTATAAAAACAGCTCTAGTTTAGTAAAGTCTCTCACACTTTGATTTATCCTTGCCGGTCTCCTCACAGACATTTTTCCAGCCTACCAAAAAGATGTGCATAGAGGTTTCAGAGCTGTTTCCAAGCACTAAATCACCAGCACTGGATATTCTGACAGAATGGGAAAGAATCTGTCACATTTATACGGTGGGATCTCTGTGTTCATGAAAGTGAATGACATAGAGAAATGAGAAATGAAATTTTTCTGCCAATGCAAAGATGAGGCATGGGATCATAACAGGAAATGGGGCTCTTGTTACTATAGTAGTAGTCACCTCATGAAAACTTAGTCATATTTTACATACTGCAAGAGACAAAGCAGTTCAGTGGAGGAAGTGACCCAGTGCTCCAGAAATATCTTAGACTCCCATCATCCAGAACACTGTATTTCTTTTTCAATCAGCAGTTTTATTACGAGACTCTCTCTGATTGCTTTTAAATATCCACTGGTGTATCTCCTGAGTGGGAGGATGCTGGAAAGTGAATGACCAGAGTGATGAAAACGTAAAGCAATGTGAGAGGGCTGAACCACTGTAATATTTTTCTGAGATTTCACTCATCTAGATCATTGACTTGGTTGTAGTTTGAAAGAGACAAAAAACTGTAAGTGAATTTTAGCTGCTTTGGGAAAATATATTGAGTATTTCAGTGTCTACTTCCTTTCTATAAGGGAAAACAAGTCCCCTTGAAAAAAAAAAAAAAAAACACTTGATACTGCAGCTTTCATTATCTGCAGAAATTCTGATGAATCAGTTTGCAATTTGATTCCCAGGCTGTGAAGTGAGGTTTTTAGGAGACTGGGAAAGGAGCATTCAGAAAAGTTTGGACAACTATTCTGGTACAGCTAATTGTCTGCTTTATCTGGGAACTGTTGTGGAAAAGGCAATCATCAAGTGCATCTTCAAAAATGCAAATGAAATCAGGGTTATATGCATTATAATGATCATGATGACTGGGGAGCAGTTTGAATTATTCAGCTATTTTCTTTGTGTTTCCATTTTTTAATGTGCTTGCTTTAAGTTAATATTTCTTTTTTTAATGAGGCCGCTGGGGACAAAAGGTGGGTGACACAGGGGAGTACATTCTCTGGCAGAGTAAATTCCTCATATATAATGCAAAGAATAAGTCCTTGAGGTAAGAACCAAACACTATAGTGGTGACTATGAAAAAGCATGCAGTGTGGCTGAAATGGAATAGTGTCAGTCTACTCCTACCAGCTATCTCAGGGTATTAGTCAAGTCAGGTATCACTTTTTGGTTAAGAAAACTGGAACAAGGAGTTATTATTGCTTATTATTATTATATAGAGGTTTGTGTCTTCAATTGCAATACAGTGCATTAATGCATAAATATCTTTGGCCTGTGAGGTTAGTGTTGGACAAGTCTAGTTGCCCTGATTCTACCGCATCCAGCAGTTTGATAGCACCAACCTATGCCCCCTGACCTCAGTTGCATGCAGCTGCCATGCAATGCTGACAGCTTTTGGTTCTACCTGGTCTCTGTGGAAGGAAGCCGAGACAACCAGAGCCCTGGCAGATCACAGCAATAAACCTGTGGACAGGCACTGAAAATTTGTGTCTGAAAGCACTGAGCTTTTCATATTTCCTGAAAGGCTGCTAAATGTTTTCATGGTCATCCCCTCACTGTCTTTGTTTCACTCTGCAGATTCATTCAGGTCTTTCTTATGCTTGACTTGGAAATCCATCTGTTTTTTATATTCTTTGTTCTTCTTTACTTCAGTGGTCTTCAGAATTACTTGTCTCCTTTGTCTGTTGTTGCTTTTGATGTGCTCATCTATTTCATTTTCCCTCATGTTTCTATTTATCAAATCCAGGAGGATATTTTGTTTTCAGTCTAGGGCATACCTTTTCACTACCATATCTTTATTAATGCTATTATTATTGCTGTGGATAGGCTCACTATTATAAGTTTTGATAAGAAATGAGAACAAAACTTTTGCAGTCCCCTTTGCTTTGTTTGAAGAAAAAAAATCTGTATCTGGTATTTATTATTTCTCTATACAGCAGACGTAACTATTAGGTGTTATGTTTTTCTTCTCTCTTTTTTCCTCTCTGGATGAAAACTTAGCAAAGTCAGCATATAAGAACTGCATTTCAGTCTTTGAAGGGCCTTGAGGACCAGATACCCTAAGGGAAAAAGAGACATTCAGCAGCTTAGGCCTGTTATAAAATTCCTTCATCTCTATGTGATGCTCTCTTCCTGACTCTAGAGAAAGAGAGTTGCTTATTATTGCTCTTAGCCAATTGAAATACAGCCAGATTTTAAAAGGGCCTCAAGGCCCGCATTCATACCTCTTAATCTTAGGAAGCCATCTGAGATGTCTGTGTCTGCGGTGAAGTCCAAGTGGACTCCTTCAAACTTCAAAAATAGAGGAGTTGGCTGGTGCACTGCACATCTCATTGTCTCACAGCCTTCCCCAGGACATTTTCTAGCTAACATCGTGATTATTGTATGAGATTTCTGTCCTACATTTTTTGCTTAGTTTTCGGTTGCATAACTAAGACTCAGGCTTTCATGAGAGAAAAATAGGGAAGCATATATCTGCTACTGAGGAGCTAGCAGCAACTCAGGAATTTAACTTTGTACATAACAAGAAATAAAAGCTAAGAAAGCTGTAAAACATGTTTGATGAACTAGACAATAGCAAGTCCTCTTCTCTTTCTTTTTAAAGGATAAGTGATTGCACCTGTGAGAAGATATCTATCTCAGCACAGCTGAATTCTCTTTCCACAATTCCTTGAAAATGAAATAGCTATATAGATATTTGGAAAAGTTAGGGTTGTAGTACAGCATAGGAAGAAAGTATAGAGGTTGAGGTGGTTAGGGAAGAAGGGGTGGGATGTTTGGAGATGATAGCTAATGTAAAAAGGACTTGTTATACTATAAAACTTCATACATACAAAGATGTTTGAATCCTTCCATAAGATGTTATTGAGAAGTCTTGAGTGGGAGAAGAAAGAGCATATCATAAAAGTAGTAAAACTACTCTTTCAGGACCTGTAAGTGTAGGAAATAAATTATATTTTTTCAATGAGAATAATGAGGAGTAAAGAGATTTTAAATCTATTTTTCATAGATTTGCTATTAGCCTATAAATGCAAAGAGCAGTCTCAACCTAGCTCCTATTGTACCTTTAACTCCCAAGAGCTTTTGTGCCTTGTTAATTACCTTAGCATCTTTGTATGTATTTGGAATGCAGTATTTAATGAGCAGACCAGATGAACAGCTGCCTTTTATTTAAGGCATGTTGTCACAGATCAGTTCTTAATTATGTTTCTGTATGGAAGAACAAACTACAATGCTATGCTTAACTGACTTCTAGGCAGGTTAGAAAGGGAGGGGAAAATTCTTGAAAAAAAAAAATATTTTTAATGAAATTTCACTTGATTATGTTAACGCTTTATTTTGTTATTGTCTTCAGATCGTTGCGTGTATTCCTAAGGCCCAAGCTCCTGGAGTCAAGTAGGAACATATGTTTACATTTCTAAGTATAGAAAATAGATCTTGGGGGCTACGTGATAAAATTTCTAAGCTGTCTGATGATGTCTGGAAGCTGACGCTTTTTGACCTTTCTCTATTTAATTTGGGAGGGGAGAAACAGGCTTCTGTCAGTGCAGCACTTTGAAGCCCATATTCTCAGGTTGTCACCATACTGAGTGACAGTTAGCGAGGGTGGGTTGTGCCAGGGCTCAGCAGGGAGAAGCAAACACTGTCACAAATGGTACCCACTAATGCTGTGAGCAACACCTCACTAGACTTCAATCGGCAGGTGTGGTTTCTTTTCGCTGTAGAAGATCCTTGACTTTTTGATTGTATTTTGTAAGAGAAGGCTCAATTTTAAATAGTTCAAAGTAGTTTGAGAAGATATGTAGGTGTGCTTTGGATATAAGCTTTGTGTGTTAAGTGGTTGCGATCAGGCTGTTCATAGTCAACAGCTGAGATTGTACAAAATGCTCAGATGCACACTAACTTTTAAGTATCCCTTGCTAATCAATGACTCAAGAAAAAATGTGATTGTTCTTGTGGCTATTTGTTTTTAACAAATGAAGTTGTATGTTTTTCAACAGTGCAGTTTTTATGTCTAAGCTTTTGATACTTAAAAATAAAGCCTGAGAGGATTGGCTTCACAAGTGGGAGAGGAATAAATGAGAGAAAATCAGCAGGTGGATAAAATTTCCCCATTAGGGAAGCTGTTATTATTATGAAAATTTGACATGGTATTCAGGCTAATAATTAAATTTAACAGCATAAAACCAAACTAAGGAGAAACTACCCTAAACTTCCTCCGGTGTTTTGCAGTTGTTAGTCGAGTCAGGCGACAGGCAACAAGACTCCTCAGTGCTGTGTTATTGCACGTAAACTTATCTTTCCTATTTTAGCTGCGTTTTGTCTGTTGCAATGCGTTGTAGGACTAAAATTCTCTATGGCAGATATGAATCCCCACACTTGGGGCACCTGAGGATGGAACTTCAAGGTGTGGTAGCTTTGGGGGTTTAATTTAGAAAGATATTTCCTTCTGCCTGTTGCACAAGTGCACCTTTCCTTATATTCCATGTTTCTGGCAGTTGGATGGCAGCTGTTCTCTTCAAATGTGGAGAACTCTGCCAAATTTCATCAGCTGATGATGTGGTTGCTTTTCTATCAATGTCTTTTCTGCAGAGGATGTCTTTTTACCTTCTCTATGAGGTGGGAGGTATTTCTGGAACTAGTGCTGTGCTGCAGTGTCAGATTCTCAAAATGTCAGATTTATTTGAGCGTGTGATGGTGTAATTTGGCTTCCTGCTGTGCAAATGAGAGGATTAATTTCCATAATACAGAAATTAGCAGTACAGTTGATATTTCTCTGTCTCACAGCACGAATTATCAGCTGTGGGTGACAGTCACCAGTTCAGCTTCCTTTCGTCCTCGCTCCAAATAGCCACTGATGAAGACACTAGCCGCAATTAAATATTCAGTAGTCAACAATATGGAATGCCAAAACTGGTGTTATCTCTTCCCACTCCATTTCTCTCCTTGTCTGTTTGGCTTAGAGGCTTCAAGTTTTTCAAGTCATGACTCTGGTTGCCCTTGCCTGAGCAAACAGCAGGGAGGGAACCAGCACACTCCATGTCTGAATCCTGGAAGTGAAACTTATCAAGCAGAGGTGTACTAAAGAATTGCAGAAGCTTACATGTCAGTAATTCCTCAAGGATACAGGTAAACAAAATAGGTTCTTACAATATGTGTATTTAGGGGTATTGATTTCAAAAATCTGCTATGAATTCATTTATCTATACTGAATTTTACAGATTTTCCCAGAAGTTTCACAAAGTGCGAAAGGCTATTTGTCCTTTAATTGTTCCAGAAAGCACCACAGGTTCTGCTTTATCTGTGCCCATAAATAATAAGAAATGGTATAATTTCAAGCTTGATTATGATAAAGAATAACACAGTTATGGATGAATTCTCATTTTCGTCTGCCAGACAGTTTTTCTTTTCCGAAGGAGAATTCAACTGTTCCATCCTTGGTAGGAAAAGGCTCTCAGGGTGGCTGAAAGTGTCCCAGTCCCGTCTGACTTCATGACTTGGTGTAAGCAGGAAATGGGACCCTCATCCTGTAGCCCTCAATCAATCATTCCTCTGTGATACTAAAAATCTGCTCAAGTGTAGCTGTAGCCAGCTGTCCAATAAAATTATTTCTCTTTGAATAACAATAATAAAAAGATTTTATTTAAAATCTGAGATAAATGTTTTTGGTTTTGTTTTTGCAGCGTGTTCAGCTCATTGGTGAAACTCAATTATATTACTTATGCCAAGTGAAACAACAGGTTGTTGTTTTTGAAAAGGATTGAAAAAATCCTTGTTATAATAGCTAACCCATAGTGAATAATAAGTATATATATTTTTTGTGAAGAGAAAGATATTAAACGCTAAGAGCTGAGACATTAAACTATCCTTTGACCCGTTTTTTCCAAGGCTTCTAGCAATTTACTGCAAAGCCTCCAGTGCTACTCTCAGTAAAGAACTGCAGGACTGTGACCATGTGTCTGTTTCAGTAGGAGATGACAATTCCTCTGAAATCACAGCCGTCTACATAGCTGTTAGCAGCTAATTGCTAACATCATAAAGTTCAATACAGATTTCAGTGTTGATGATACCCACTTGGGAGTGGGTGTTCCTCATTTCTTACAGATGGCCTTAGTGTGAGAGCAGAGAAGGGCTGGTCAACTATAAAGGAGTCCATGATATATGCTGTATGTGTGTAGGCTTTCTATCTTTGACAATACCACTCTTCCTATCTTAGAATACAAAGTTACCTGGTATGCATACATGTCATTGAATGCTTTCCATGGTCTGCTATATCTGAAATAACTGAAGGACAATGTGAGGTTGGTTCTTCTAGGTAATGTTTCTAAAACAGGCAAACACTGGGAGTAATTTATTGTTAACTACAGAAAATGTCAGATTTTCATGCTTGATATAATGGCATTGCATGCAATTTCCATCTTTTTATGAACTCATTCTGGACTTGTTGCAAGGAATAAAAATAAATGTGCTTACATCTGCCTTGTACATGGGTATGATATTTCTACAGTAATGACTCCAGGAACTGCAGCCTTGAAAAGTGTTACTATGCTCAGGACTGCTGTTATTGAATTCTTAACGTAAGGTTCTTGAAGGGTAGAACTTGTGAGGTAGTTCAGAAATTATTTTGTGAATGAAAGAGAAGTGTTTACTGTTGTTCAGTGGAATAATGCTATTCATTGGACAGTATCTGGCAACTTTTGGTTTCTCGGTGAATGTATCCTAAACTTGCAGTTACTTGCTTGTAAGAATCATGTTTAAGTTGTAATATGTTTGGTATCCATTCTTTTTCTGTTTTAAATGCATGGGTCATCTGCTGAAGGTCTAACACAAACCACAGAATTGTGTAGTCCAAACTGTCTGATCTGTCTTCACTTGTCATAGGCAAAAAGAAGTGTTTACAGAGTGAATCTGTACTAGATGTCTCTGACATTAATTGATCTCCAGAGGCTCCTTTCTCTTTCTATTGACTGTGAACCAGTAAGATGATAAACTTTCTTTAGACATCTAAACTTAGCCAAGATATATCCAGTTACTGCTGAAGAAGCAGAAGTGTTAACAAGGAATTTTTATATGGTGTTGGGGAGATGGTATGTATTACCTACTGTTCACAGTAATATTGATCCTTCACAAAGAAATAATTGCAGGAAAACATTGCATCAGACTAAGGTGGACAACGCTTCTGAAGCCTTCAGAATGATTACTCTGGGCAGTCACTCAGCATTAGTGCTGGGTCATGACTTTGTGCAGTAACAAGGAAAAGCTGCATGTAGCTGTGAATGGTATAACTGCATTAGCAAATGAGCCAAGTCAGTGCTGCTGCAAGAAATAAATGCCTTGTTGTCTCTTCTCAGCTCAGTATTGCAAAGAGCTCTTCTGTCTACCTCTCTAACTTTTGAGTGACTTGGGATGAATCATCCCGTGGTTTCTCTTTTGTGATCCAAGTACAGTATTAAGGAAAAGTGGTAATCATCTGAAAACTTTCAACTGGCATTATTTTCCTTTTGCTTCTTCATGGTAGTGTAGTTATCTGTTGCACTTGCAGCACTGTCAGAGGTAGCTGACACAGATGTGGCTTCATCATCTGAGTTTGACAACTGCAATAAAAAGAGATAGCAAACCCTAGTCCTGTATTTTACCAAGCTAATGACAAATGCAGTCATTAGAAATTCTGTTCCTTTCATTTCCAATGAGCAGTTCTCTAATATTTGTACTAATTAAAGTCTTCCTTAGCGGTCATCAGGAATGGTTCCCTTCCATTTAATTGATGTCTTTAGTAAGTACTTAACTTGTGCTCCAAAAAAAGCACACCAAAAACAGGCAAAAAAAAAAAAAAAAAAAAAAAAGAATTATTAGCTCATGCCTCACTACAATGGGGCGTTTATCCAGTGGTACTTTATTATTAAGATTGTTCTTCAGAGAGCAGTGGCACAGAACTGAAAGGTGTAAATCGCCACAGTAAAAGATGTTTGAGACTTTCTCCCAGTCGGATGAGTTTCCTACTCATAGAATCAATTGAATTGGAAGGAGCCTTTAAAGGTCACCTGGTCTAAACCCCTGCAATGAGCAGATACCTCCAGCTCCATCAGTGCCCAGAGACCCTTCAGCCTGACCTTGAGTGTTTCCAGGGATGGGGCATCTACCACCTCTCTGGGCAACCTGTGCTGGTACCTCACTGCCCTTATTGTACTAAACCCCCCCAGTTACTCTCTAGCAGAACCTGTAGGAATTGAAGTCTAAATATGAAGTCTTTGGATGTGTGCACACACACAATTCTGGGTCTGTGCCAATTAAAGGTAGAAGCTTTGACAATGTATTGTAGAAAATTAGATCCATCTTTTTCTGAGAGGTTCTTTGTAGTGTTTGGAAGACTTCTTGCATTAAGAATACTGTGTTAGAGGCAAATGTGTATATATAGCTCAGCACTACCCCTTTCAGACTGAAAGGTGTGATAAATGTTATTGTTACAGCTATAGGATAACAATACACTCCTTTCAGCCCACAATAGTATGTGGCTCTAGTATAAAAAATCAATTTCCTCTGAAGGATCAGCTTGGACAGTGCTTTAAAAGAGGGAGGGGTGATATATTTGCTTCTCAGCTTTGTTCTTAGAATGTCAGCTGCACTGTTTTCTGTTTCTGGAAAAAAAAGAGTAAGTTATTAAGGAAGGGGGGATGCTTTTTATATTCTGCCTATGAATATGATAATTTAGAAGATATTTTAAGAACTGTTTAATCTCCTGTGGGATATACATAGTTTTACTACTCTACTGAGTCTTGAGTACATATTCTGAGGACAAGATGAATGCTATTTTCCAATTTATAAACGTTTTAAGTCTGAAATGTGATCTACAGGTCAAGTCAAAGCCTAAAAGCAAACTGAAGGGCTTATTATATGCAGAACTATGCTGCTTACATTGCAAATTAGGACTTTAGTTTGCACAACAGTGATGCTCCCCTATCTTTTATACGAACAGCTTTAAGTCTGACCATATCGTGTTGAGAATCACCAGGTGGAGTTATTGCATGCAGCAGAGATGGTTTTTGACTATATTAGGTGCTGTTAAAGATGTATTTACCTGAGTTCTCTTTTTCTGACTGCAGGATGCAGCTCAAGTTTTAAGGGATACTGTTTTCCTACTTATGCTCCCTACTTAGAGCCTTTTCTGTTAGCCCCCAGGAAGCAGGCAGTTATCTCTAGTTAATGTCTTAAAATAGCTGCAGGTTGTCTGCAATCAGCTGTTTTCTAGGACTGCATCTACAGAGTAAGTGAACATGAACCTGACGTACACACAAGACAACCTGGTACACAAATGGGGAAATATGTTGCTAAAGGATGAGATGGGGGAGTTTGGGTTGCTGCTATCAAGTGTGGGACATGACAGGCATCTGTCACCATCAGGAGGCCCCACTGGGGGGTTGCAGGAGCTGTATCTATCTCAATCAAACAAAGGGTATATTGATTAATTGGGTGTCTGCATGTACATTCCAGCTATTCTGTCTGAATATCAGCAAAAAGATGTGAACATCTCCTTTAAATGTTAGGATTAGGTTGTAGTCACACGTGTTTCTTAAGCAATTTGGAGTCAGTCAGTCAATCTTTCAAAGTAAGAGCACCTAGTATCTGCCCTGAAAACTGGATTTAATACCCATTAAATGAAGGCATTTAACACTCCAGGGGAAATTCTACCATTACTTAAATAATAGCTTAAGAATTAAGGCATAAGAGTTAACTGATGGCTTGCTGGTGGATGCGCAGAGGTTAAAATTTATGTCTACATCACAAACAAAAGCATAACAAACTTAAATGAGGAGAAAGTTCAAACAGTAACTTTCACTGAAGAAATCTCTCTGATACTTCTAATTGCAGTGGAGAAGAGGGTGCTTAGGGATTGATATAGATTTGCTGTGAGGATATGACCTACGTGATACATGAAGCTTTGAAGATCACATTGATCTTTCCTCTTTTGGTATATATGCCTTTAAAATGCACTTTGGGATAAACAAATCCTTCATTTCTATAAAAGAAAACCCCCCTGCTTGGTAAGGATGGATAAAGCACCCTTTCATTTTTAAGATCCCAAATTCTCTCTCTATGGTAAACGGAATTGAATTACGTAATACAAATTTCTCACAGAGATACCTGGAAGTACTTATGCTTGTAACTGTTTAGTCCATAGAAGGTTAGCTTTTATGTGGTGAGCAGTAGAAACAGAAACTGAATGATTAGTGAGTCAACAATCCTATATTTCTATGCTGTCGCTTGAGAATAGGCAGG
Source organism: Centrocercus urophasianus (assembly GCF_019232065.1). NCBI lineage: Eukaryota > Metazoa > Chordata > Aves > Galliformes > Phasianidae > Centrocercus > Centrocercus urophasianus. The sequence goes on from NW_024884844.1 coordinate 1,826,795, forward strand.
CATTTTTGGAAATACTGCTTTTAATTTTCGGATGCTTTCCTCATCGGTGTGGAAAAGCATCTAAGTCTCATATCTCACTGAAATGATAGATACCATGCACTTGTGTTTCCTGACTTGACATGGATGTTCCCATTTTCTAAATAAAAGCTTGTTACCAGACTTTAAACTGTAGGACTTAAGAAAGGGGGCTATTTTCCATATTGCGCTGTTATACTGCTGAGTTGATGGACAGAGAAAAGGGAGGACTTCCCCATGCGCTTTTTCGCCCTTGGACTAAATTGTTTGCTTATGTCTTTTTCTGTCTCTCATGCTTTTCTCAGATAACATTTTATTGTCCTCCTGTTGCTAAACTGATATTGCAAGGAATTACCTATTGTGAAGCTGGAGAAAGCAATATTGCCACTTGCTCCTGTCACCTACTTTTCTGGGAGTTAAAACTGCTGAAACAGATTCAAGGGGTTGTGTGGGGAAGAATGGGAAACAGGGCAGAATGGAAAAATGATAACTGTATATATAGGAGGATTTTCTATGAATACAAGAAAGGTGCTAGCCAAAGATGTGATAACTGCCTTCTTAGGTCATGAGCATCTGTAAATAATTAGATGTGTGAGCTGGCAATTCACTTCTGATGAGATGCTATGAGGTCTGAATCATCATCAGTGATTTTCTGCATTATTGTTATGAGTGCAAGGAATATTAAAATCCTTGTCTATTTGTCTTCCAACAGACAGACATTTTCTAGCAACGCCAATGCATAAGAATATGGGGCCAAAAAAAGAGGAAATCTCTGAATTGCGCCAGAAGTTCACTCTGATAGAAAGTAGCTAGGGATTTGATTCCTTGCCTAGATGTTGCAGTTCAATCAGCTGTTTTTGGTTTCCCTGTGTTTTATTAGAGATTTTTGTAATAATTTCATTTCTAGGGGAGAAAAGGGTTATGTTATAGCTATCATGTTGGTCAACCTATGTTCCTGTATTCTTATGGCAGAAATTTCCTGGACATTAGGGATGCTTTGCTAAACAGCAAAGAGGAGAGTAACATGTGCTTCTTGACCATTCCTCAAGCATTCTTTACGAATGTTTTGTATTTTTAAAAAATTGGTGATCTTTATTCGCACTCCTTATCTGGATTACGTTCTATGAAGTCATTAGCTACTTTTGCAGCTGCCATTTTTTACTATCAGGTCCATGTTCCGTATGGCATCCATAGGGATGGGTATACATGAGTACTATTGGGTCAGAGCAGAGGTAAGGTCTCTGTCATCCATATTCTGTATCTAATAGTGGCGGGCATCATAATCTTCAGAAGAGGGTATAAGAGCTTCCATCATTAGAATTCCTGTATTAGAAATCCTACTTATTTTCTAGATAGAGATTGGCTTTAACCTTGATGTTTCATATTTTTCCTGTCTCCTAATATGTTTCTAAACAACAGTTAAGAAGGGTATTTCAGCATCTCAGTGTCTATGCACATAGTTAATATATTTCTGATATATTTTTTCCTTTTAGGAAAAAGAATCTAATTAGAACTTGAAATTTCTGCAGAGTTTACTTAAACATTTCTTACTTTACTATGTGTTAACTTTATGGCTTTCTGCTTAAAAGCAAAGTAAAATTAATAAAGTGCCATTCAAAATGGAAACAGATCTTCAGGAATGGAACAGAGCTTAGAAAACATCCCATTGCTTCTTAGCTATTGTTTTCAAATTACTTCACCAGTATGATTCAGGTAGCATTTTAAAAGGAGTCAGACATCTTCATTTATCAGGGCAAAGAGGTGACATGATTTGACATCCACCAGCTTCTACTACAGTCCACAGTATTTGTGGTACTTGTCAGTGCAAGGAATATGCAGTAGTGCTGTAGCACATGGTTTGTATGGTTAGTGTTAGCTTCCTGCACCTCTGGACAGGAAGAATGACATGCTGTTCACTTGAACTTCATTTTTACAGGTGATATAGATGTGTCTGATGTGTACCCCTTGGCTTTGCAAACTGTCTTGAAATTGTTGATATGGGGAAATGTGATGTACTGGCAGAAACAGTGAAGGCAAGATTAAGAGAAACATAAAAGGCCTTTTACTGAGCAATTTTTTAAAATTTTTTATTTATTTATTTATTTATTTTGTTACTAAATTAACAACAAATGCCAAACAAGCTGGAGATGTTTGATAATACCCCCTCTCTAACTGAAATCACTAATGGTTATGGATAGTAGAGAGCCAAGATCCAAATCTGAGTAGAATCAGAGGTAAGTCCATCAAATGCCAAATTCCCCTGGCTCCCTCTGACCTATCTGTGGATCTCTGCACTTTGTGGAAGGCTCAAGGTTCTTGGGCTGAGGTTGCTTGCTTGACCCTCCATTGTGCAGTGTAGATGGATATCTGCATCATAGTCCTGTGCTCCTCCCTTCCACTACGCAGTTCCTATCTTGAGCGCAGTCAGCCTCACTGATGAAACAAATGGGGCTCCGGGGACAGCTGTTCACTGATGTGGTGGCAGTGGCCTCAGCATGCAAGCTATACTGCAAATGCATTAGAAAGTGTGTGGCCTCCAAAAGTCACTGTCCGAAAGGGAATAAGTATTCCCTGCAGATTTATTCCATTATTTACTAGATGAAGACAAAGCTGTCAACAATGATATCTCCTTCCCAATTAAGCTTGCTATTACAGTCCATAAATCACAGCATGTCTTCCCTGTGGGGAAAGAGAACCTGTGCTATTTCTGAAAATGCTCATAAACAGTGTGTGGGAAATAGCTGTGTTTTTTTCTTAACCAAGCACATTCCATCATATTGCTTTAATATAAAATCAAGACTAAAGCTATTAAAGAGACCAAGCAATTGTGTTACATTTTAATGTCAGGTGAAGGTGAAGTGTTTCCCTGCTCACAGGAGACCGATGATTTTGATTAGTACTGTCTTCTAGCTCTTTCTCACTAAACCACAGGGGGAAACTGAACTAAAGGGATTTCTATTTCCTTGTCCCAGCACAAGATCAACTTTGCCTGCGTCTGTCTTCATAAAAACATCCAGTGAGAGAGCTGCTGTCACCTTTTCTAGGGAATTGCTTTGCTACTTGAATTCAGGAAGCTTCTATTAGTGACCAGTCTGTCTCTTCCCTTCTGTAGCAGGAGCCTGTCACTTCTTAGACTCCTTCACTTGTACTTAGGCTGCAAATTCATCTCTGGAGATGGAAGATATTTGTTTCCTTGTATTGTTTTGCTTTGCTTTTCTGGAGCATTGTGTAAGAAAAGTAGTTGAGTGCTGTAGGACACAGTACTTTGCACACTGAGACAAAACAGGGTATGACTACGGAAAGTGCTAATGAGATGATGAGTCAGACATCTTACAAGAGAAAGTCCCAAATCCTTTAAGAAGTTTTCCCGCTCTGAAAATGTGAACGGAAGCCATGATGCAAAGTGAGATACTACTGTGGCAAAGCTCGTTACTCTGTTGCCTGCAGTGTGTGACATGACACAGTTCTGCCTTTATCCTACTTGATTGCATGGCTATCCTTATTAGTAAACTACGTATCTGAGGGGTTTTTGTTTGCTTGGCTAATGATGCTACTTTTTTCTTTTTTTTTCCTCCCCTCTTTGGGGAGGGTTGTTTCGTTTTGTTTTTGCTTATCTATAAGCAATTCAACACTATTTCACTATTCATGGTGTGCCTGCCTGGCTGCCTAGCTCTCTGGAAGTCACTCCTGTGTCTCACGTAATGTGAAAACAGTAGCACTGGATATGTCATGTCTTGTAAAAATACAGTGCAGCATACTTTCCATGGGACAGATGGAATAAAGTCTGTTCATACTGTTATATTTAGCTGTTATGCAGAATCTGTGGCCCTATAGAAAAACTTTGTAATAACTCGAACAGATGATGTACTGTGGATAAACACCATTTGTTTAATCTGAATGACAAGTATGGAAATGGACTGTGCATATTTCCTAAATGCAAAGTTGAATATTTGTTCTACTGACCATGAACACGCTGCTCTTTTTGTGTTCCTACGATTGAAAATGATATAAGATATAATGATCAACAATAATGAGGAACACTTGAGACGGAAAGGAAAAGCACTTAATTTGTCAAGTGAGGCAATCATGTTGGGTCCATACTCCTGCTAAAGGATGCCCTTTATGAACCACTTTCTATTATAGCAAAGGAGAAGTGAAAGTCTTACTGAACAAGCAACTGCTCCCCTGCTCTCTGATAAGGAACAGTTCAGACACATAGCTCAAGCTTAGGGTTTTGCTCCCTCTCTCACAGGGGTGAAAGGTTCTCCCATACACAGACTCCTTTTGTGGGGTGGTAGAAGCCAGTTTAGGGAGCCTAATGTAAGAAATGGGAAGCCAACATTGTGCAGCGTGATGATGCCTACTTCTCCATAAACTCAGATGTGTGTAACTGAACCAGCACTGGACAAACTAAACTTTCAGATTTTCTCCTCATCTATGAAGTACCCAAATAAAATAACTGTGATAATATTTCAGGTTTTTTATTGCTCAGAGAGAGGAAAAAATTGAAAGGTTTAAAATTCTCATTCCAGGTAGAAGGAAAGTGCTGAAAGAATTGGAAATATATAGAAAATGAATTAGAAGCATTAGATTTTTGAAACCCCATGAGGAACTATGCAATGCACTGTAGCTAAAAAACAAAGTCTTATAATCACAGGGGAATACAGAACTGTACTCAGTTTTTGAGTATTCAAGTCCAATCTCTTCTTATTATATACAACACTGTTCATAAACAGATGAAACTCAGTTTTAAAAATAAAAGGATGATGACATGCCTTTGACTTTGCTAGTGAAAGGCGAGACTTCTAGAATTTCAGTGCTGTGAAAGCTTTAAATTTTGATCTGCTTTCCAATATGAATGTATTTATGGCCAACTTGCTCTTTTGTAGGATGCTTTACCTGTATGTCCTTTATATGTTCACTGTTCCTGATAGCATCACGAGTTGCCCTTGCCTGGGTGGATAGGTGCTTTACTGGGCAGTGGAATTTGGATATTTGGCAGGAGAAGTGTAGAGGTTGTACTGAAGAAACCAGCACTGAGATGAGGATGGCTGCAGCCACTAGAGAGAGAAAAGCTCACACATACTAGACTTAATAAACTCCGGAGTACAGAAAAGAGTTGTTTAAGTCTGTTCTACTGGCAATTTTATGAACCACCTTCTTTCCCCTGTGGTTTTGAATCACCTAGACTGTTTATGTAGAATGTGGTGGTACTGAGTGACATGGCAGGCTGTCACCAAGTGGAAAGTATTACAGTAGCCCCAGCACTTCCTCAAGCAGATGGCAGCATTTCTACACAGATTATAATAATGGGGTTCGAGCATCTGAGTTACCAAGGCATTATTTATACTGCAGATCTATACTGAGCTTTCAAATCTAAACTAGAAACAATATCTACAAAAAAAGTTTTCTTTTTTTCTGTAAGAAAATGTGCTGCTTCTTGTGACTCTTCTGAAGGAAAAATACATAAAAAGAACTGTATTAATAGTAGCAATAGAAAGAGTATAAATAGAATTAATATAGAAAAATCAGCAACAAGACAGCACACAAATTTATTGAAGTAACAGATTATCCTGTTTTATAAATACATGCTGTTGTTATTTCTTTAAAGGACATATGGGGAGATCCATGTTGTGCAAGGTGCTATATGGTAATTTGTTAGTTAATCTAGTATATTGTGTCCACTAGTGCTCCTAAATGTGTCTATATATGTGTGTGTGTATATATATATATATTAATAACATGCAACTTATCTTTGTACGGAAAGACTAATAAAATTGAAAGGACTATGAGATACAAGAAAATAAGGTAAGAATGATAAATGGAATCTGTTGCAGTGAGTCGAATGTGTATGTGTTTGTTTGACAAATACATATCTACTCAGTAGGAGTTTTGGGAATCATCAATATTTAAGTTTGAACGTATTATCAAAAGTGAGCTGAACCTGTATCAGAGATCATGCCTGGTTTGATTACTTTTTTTTTTTTTTTTTTTTTTTTTAACTTTTTTTTCTCTTTCTTCCTTTTAATGATAAGCTTCTCTACTGTTTCTTTACTAGTCCAGAAATGTACAGTTTGGAACTCATCTCTATGTGCTCCAACATACTGAGATGCTGATTTCCAGCTTGAATCTGCCTGCTAGCTCCAGGCTTTCTCTAGGCTGTTTCCATTTTTATTGTTTTTCTTTAAGTATTAAATATAGAAATGTTCCTTTACCCCAAACTGTAGAAACTGTGATGTGCTGAGCATTACACATGTGAGCAGAGCAGGGAGAAGAGGTATCCTGGTGTGGTTAGTTCAAATAAAATACTGAATAGAAGCATGGCAAGAGTGTATTGATAAAGATTCCAACTGATAGTGCTCATACAACACTGTGAAGAACAACTCTCGTCGTGGATATTGAAAGTCACAATTGAGCTGGGACTAGCCTGAATGATTTTATTCTGGTCTCCTAATAAAGATGGTGAACTGTTAAGTTTCACTGCATATCTGCTAGGAATTCTGGCCCAGTCATGAATCAATCCTGGCTACTTCATGGGGAACAATGTTGAGAGCTGTTAATTGCTGTAGTTCTCTTAGATCACTTGAAGATCTTAAAGGAATTCTGCACTCCTAGTGTGATTTAAAACCAACAAAGAAAAACCAATTAACAAAATTAAGTGCAGCAAAGGAAATGTAAGGAAATGTAGTGTAGAGAGGCTGTTCAGTGGGGTATCTTTATTTGTGTGTTATTAGTTTACATCCTGATTACTTATGTTCTTAATCTTTTTCTTAACTTGAGAAAACTTCAATTGATACTAGAAAATTGCTAGCTCCAAGAAAAGTTTACATTCAGTCTGTGATCATTCAAAATGACCTATTTAAAAGTAGGTAAACTCCTGAATTGTGTGTATATACATGTGTACAGTTAAATTTTGCAGATTCTAATTATATAGATCTGAAAACAACTTAGAAGGTTTTTGAGGGAAAAAGTAAATTTTGGGAAGAAGTCCATCACTGGAGATATTTAAGAGATATAAGAGCATAGCATTAGGACGTAATTTAGTTGTGGGAACTGTTAGATGAGTTTGATGGCTGGTCTTACTGATCTTGAAGATCTTTTCCAATGTACACATTACTGTGGTTTTTATATAAGCTATTCAATCAATTCCTAGCTACCAAGATTATATTAGAAATTAGGATGCATATTTCATATCACAGATTACAAATACTCTGATCAATTATCTTAGCTTAGAAATATGGTCCTATTAAATATCGTTATTAGACGTTGGTGATGCCGTATGTTAACAACACTGTATTTCCCCAAGACTTGCAGTGAAGGCATCTGATTTGTGACTGGAAGATTGAGAAAAACATCTCCTAAGTCCAATATCCAAAGCACTATATGACTTTTCACAGAATCACAGAAACACCGAGGTTGGAAAAGACGTACAAGGTCATCCAGTCCAACCTCTTAATGCAGTATATGCTTGCTTAGTGACCTGCCAGACTGTTGTTTTCTCTTATTACCAAGGATGGCTGTTAGCCATGTGAAGAAAATTGTGCATGTGTGTATATTTGCATGTGCATGTGTATACATGTGTATTTACCACCTGTATAAAAAACAATCCAAAATAAAGTAAAATGGGAAAAAAATGCTGAGGAAAAGCACAGAGCCAAGTGTGGTAGTGAAAAGGATAATGTTAACCAGAAAATCCAATGTTTCCTAGAATTAAGGAGACTTTTTCTCTGTTCCTAGCCTTTGTAAGACTATGCTGTGATTTGGTGCCTACAGTTTAAAAAATAAGTGAAAATACAGTGCTATATAAATCCATTAATTCACGAGACTTTTGAATGCTCTGAATCCTGGGGCTTTACTTTGTACCTGTTCTTTTCTAACATTTGCTACAGTGCTCTGGTGCAGCATAGTGAGACAATATTTGGCAAAAGAAGGAAATATCTAATGAGAGAAATGTTGTGAATGACTGACTTTAAATACTACTACTAATAATAATAATAAAAAAAAAAAGGTAGAAAAATCAAATGCAAGAACAGAGCCCTGGAGGCTCTTTGCCACCACTGGAAAAGACTAGAAAGTCCAAAGCATGAAGAAAGTGTCATGCTACAGTTCAGATATAGAGCTTGAAGTCATTTTTCCCATACTTTATTCATGAGATCTTTAATATGTTTACATATTTATATGCTCATTAAAGCATTATGTGGCTCTTTCCTTTCATGATATGCAAGGAAAAAAACAATGTTCATTATCATCTGTTTTTTTTCAGCTGTCAAACTAACTTGCATACACTTTCAGAACAATCTAGTAGTAACAGAAACACATCGCTTTGGCCATACACTATAAATATTTATGACCTAAGCATGCACCCAGTGAAAGCTTGTGTGGCAAACCTCAAATACAGCAGCAATTGCAGTGAGAAATATCAGCTCCCCAATCCCTTGATGGCTCTATAGCAGACACCCTGCATTACATTATTTTTTCTGTAGTAGCTGAGTAAAGACTGGGAGCTTTGTAGGATGAATCACTGTGTTTTCCTTTCAAGTTATACAAGTCACGTTCGAGTCCCTTCTTTCTATTAGGTCTCAGTTTGGCTAGATAAAATTAGACGTGGGGGGAAAGAAATTACACTGTGACACCCAAGAAAACAACAAAAATATCCTGTGAATCAATTAATAATTTAATAGCATGTAACATGAAGGCTTATTACTCATAACAGTTCTAATTAATAATGGTGCTAGAAACTTTGGAATGTTTCTGCAAAAAAGTTTTATTGAAGTAAGCCATTTGTGTGCAATTCATCAGGAATCTTACTTCATTTTTGTTATTATTAGAAGTGAGCTACTTATGGAATTGACATTTTATGATTTTTGTGTGTGCATGTATGTACATATACCCAGAAAAAACTTGATATAATTTAATTTTTCTGGTAACTGTGACATACACTGAGATATGATGTAACAGTTCTGACAACTTTCTGCTTGTGTAATATCTACCAATTAACACAGATGAATCTTCACGATAGCCCTGAGGTAGAGGCGTTCTGAGGCAGTTGGGGAAGTTGAGGTACAGGGCTATAATTTTGCCTGAGGACAGATATGTAACTGTGGCACGCTGCAGTAAGAATTTTTCTCTGTAATGCTTCCAGCTGCTGATTTGCCCACAAGAGGATCCCTCCTTTCATGTATCTCCAAGAGTGCAATCAAAGTGCTGATGCTCTGATCAGCTGCTTCTGTGATGCACAGATACAGTGTTTAAGAGACAGGAGTAAAAGACAAAGGCAGATCCTAATCTTGGAAGAGACATCTCCGCAGATGCAATATCCCCTTAGAACAGAGTCAAAGCAGTTACTTTATTTAAATTAAAAAAAAAAAAAAAAGAAAAAAGAAGGGGGGGGGGGGGGGGTGGGGGGGTGTGGGGCGGGTTAAAGAGTGAGGTCTCAGGTTTACTGATATATGTTTTTTGGCTTGGGGAAGGGGGAGGGAGGTGGAGGAAAAAGGAATTTACCACTTAAATTTTTGTATTTTGTATTATAATTAATAATGCTGAACTATTCACTTTCCTAGATACTTCTGGGTAAATTATGATTAACGTTTAAGGCAAAGGCCAAATTCCCCCTAAGTCCATTGGTTTCTTGGGCTTAATCTCAGGTTTTTATTGTAGTTACAGGGAAAAAATTTCATGGAAACTCTTCAAGTCCTTTAAATTCACATTGGCAAAGGCTCTCCTCATCTGTGCTTTACCTAAGTAGTATTTGCTTAGTTAAGATAAAAGATCTTATTTAGCCTCAGGGTGCATTATTTCATGTTGGGAAAATACACGATAACCTGGTGAAACAAAGGCAGCCCAAGATGCAGTATTAGTTCAGACAGGGACCAAAACATATGAGGTCAATGTTAAGTATATAGCATATTGCTGATAGCACTCTTACTGCAGTAGCAGTACTCTTTTGCCTGTGCATTACTGTGCTGACACAATTCTAATTTCTCTAGTGATCTAATAGCAGAATTCTGCAATGAAAGGTTGTAGAAGATTAGGATAGCAACTTCTGTTTCTAAGCTTGCCGAGAGAATAATCTGGAGGAACAGAAGTCTAACTACAAAACAATTAGAGTTCAACTATAATGACTATCAGTTATACTTGTATTTTTGACACTAGATATTTACTTGAATAACTCTCAAAGTGGACAAGAATCATGACAATTTCAAACTACCATTTTCTAAGGCATATTGACCTTCTTTGTTCTTTTACATTTGAATACTAAATTACCCTAACATCTTCCATGTGAACTGTTTTTTTTCTGAGTAAGTCCTTTTTATTTTTATTTCCCTCAAATTCACTACTGACTTTGTGATACTGAATTTTCCCCACTCTTGGCAGTTCTATCTCCTGCTCACTTCCCTCTATTTTGGATCTCATATTTTATTCTTTCTCTGTTTCAATGATGAAGATTTTAAGATTATTCCACTGATAATGATATTGAGCTCTATTGAAATTTTTTTGCTTTTCTAAGTAGGTAGTTGTGAAATTTTAGCTCAAATCTATAACATTTTGAGCTGTGTGCCTTATAATATGGCTATGTTTTTCTAACTGTATTGAACTTATTCTTTATAATGCATTGCGAACTCGGTTCTCATAAGCTAACAAATTGATGAATTAAATACTGCAAGTTATTGGCAGAGGATTAGGTAGCAAAACACAGAACATCACTGTGCCATTGTACAAATCTAAGGCATGTATCTTGACTTATCTTGACTACAGAATACAGCTCTGACCATCTTCCCCCCTCCCCCCCACACTGCATGAGAAAAGGCAAAGAAGAAGGTGAAGGGCAAAAAGATCAGAAAGTTGGAATAAATTATGCAGGCAGATAGACCAAGCAAACAATAGAATAAGCTAAAAAGAATTTGAACAGTAGAAATCCATGAAATAAAGTGGAAAAAGGTGTATGCAGAATGAGTATTAACTTTCTTACAATGCAGTTACTGAGACAGGAGCTATGCCACCATAAGTTAAACAAGTTTTAAGCCAATGAAGAATACCTTTTTATCAAAGGCTAATTCAGCAGTAGAATGCACTGACATAGCTTGTCTGGAGGACAAAAGTAAAATGGGTTTGAAAGGAGACAGAAATAGTTAATGAATTAGGAGGCACGTGAAGCGCATGAAGCACTGGTTCCCATTGTTGGGACAAGCCAGAGCCAAACATGGAAATCCATCAGTGTAAATAGCAAAATTAAGGAGACAGCAGTAGTATCAGGGAAAAAGAACAGAAGTGTCTTTCTAAGGATATTTCTAAAAATGTGTAATGCAAACCTACAAGTTTTAAAGAACCAAGTTTCTGAAGCATGAGGTTGCTTAATCTTCAAAAATCAAACCAGACACTGACTTTTTAATATCTTTGGCTGCTTCCTTAGATCATTAAGCTGTCCAGCATTTTTCCGTACTGAAACCAATATTGATTTCTCTCAATTTTTTATTAAAGTCACTGAAAGTGAATATCAGGATATCACAGCCTCCATGCATAATTCAGAGTTTGTTGACACTGAAGGCAGCAAAATAAAGGAAATTTGATTGCTTTTAGAATTAATTCCTAGACACCTTATTTATGGAGCTTTTGGGTGAAACTACCCTTCTGTTTGCCTTAGATTAATAAAAAAAGCTATATAAATAAATGATCTTAGCTACCTTATCTACTTGAACTGTCACACTTGCACCCTAGTCTTGTCTTTTCTCTCTTAGTTTGAGAAAGACTTTGTGATAAGACTGAAAACTAAACTATTTGAGATATATGGAGTATCTCTCCTTCCTAAAGATTCTAGCACAGAAAGAACACAGTACTACTTAGATGTCTTCATTTTTTCTGCCTAATGTTGGAATCCTTAGCTATTAAGGTTTTTCCTTCTTTAAATAGCGATTGTGAATGAGAAAAGCTTGAATTAAAAACATTATATTCTCCATCAGTACAGAAAAAGAAACCACCTGAGAGTCTGCTCATCTAGAGCAATTCCTCCATGGTATAAATCAAATTGTGGAAGATTTCTACTCTGAAATCTTGATATGAAGTGTGAGTGTGCTGGGGAACTGTTTGTAGCGGCCCAAACACACAGGTGTGCTCTCACTTTCAGTATCATAGACAATTGCATACCAGCAGCCAGAAGCTTTCCAGGCCATGCTTGCATTCACTGTTTATTACAAAAGCAGCTCATCCTTGCATGGAGATGTTGTGACAGAAGCACACTATAGTTAATAAGTCTCTAATGAAACATCAATTTTCCTGAATTAACATCACACAGAGCTCTAAAAATGGCTGTGATTTGGACAATCAACTTTAGACTGAAGGCCTTAACCATAAATCATCTATGGCCTGAGCATTTTGAGGTACTAGGAACAATCCCTGTAAAAGGGCTGTAAAATTACAAGAAATCAGAAAACTGTTTTCTCATGCTCTGTGTCACAGAACTCTGTAGTGTTGTGTTTTACTTTGTGGTACTAAGTCTGTAGTAGAGTAACATTGTTTTGTTTTCCTTTAAGTCTGTTTTCCACTCCTTTTAAACTTTGGCTAAAGAAATTTTAAAGAACTCACAGTATTCTGCAGTGTGTATTTAAAGAAGAGGCTGGTTTTGTTTCCCTGAAGGCTATGAAATAAAAGGATCATTTTTGGTGCACTTGGTAGGGAAGCTTGAAGGCCTCCTCCTCAATATTTATTCTTTTTTTCTTCATATTTCCTTCTAACAAATATTATCGATTAGTTATTGCATGAGGTCCCCTTGGACTTCTGATTAAAACAACTACTTTTGGAAAAAAATCAATTTTTCAATGGCAGGCTTTGTTAATCTTCCAAATCCAATTTCCATTTCTTACATTCTGGGTTTATTGATTACACTTCAGAATTCTCAGATCATCTGTGGGGCTTATTGAATTAATCTTTATCTAATAACTTAATTGTCTTGAAAAACAGATGTGTTACTTCCACTGAACACTAAAATTTGGTTACAGACATCTAAGGAAATGACAGCGCACACACACAGTTATTTAAGATCATTTAATTACCTCAACTTTCATACTGAACCACAGTGAGATTTAGCGTGAAGGGACAAAAGGGTAAGGAAACTACATTATGTTAATCAGCTGAGTAAGAGTTCAGGTTTGTTTTTGTGGGGATTTCCCCCCTTCTTTTGTTTTCTTCCCTTTCTTTCCACAAGAAACTATTTCAGTAAGATTTTGGGGTGTGCAACAGTTGTTTTCTTAGGAGATTTTGCCATAGGGCTAAGTGAAGTTAGGATGCTGTTGTACTTAGCTTTTGCGATGGCTACCCAATATCTCTGAAAAATCTTAATATTTAGAAGGATAAGAGCAATGGAAGAAAAAGAGAAGGGGAAATTGCTTGTCCACAATTATACAGGCAAAGCTATTGAACTAGAAATCCCTTTTTCTTAGGAAGGGATGAAGACCTAGTGAGCTGATCTACTGGATGGCAAAACTGTAAACTAATAAACAGATAGGGATAACCTGGAACAATTTATATGTAACCAGAAGGATGAATTGATTTAATCAAAATGACTTAAAATCTAAAGCTTAGTGGAATAACTGAAGTTTCTGGTGTAGGTAGTGTGGGAGTTTATTTAAGATGGAGAAATGAAAAAATGGGGGAAAGGGTGATCCTGTGCATGAAGCAACACTGTGAATATGGATAGTAGGCGATTTACATTCTAGTTCTGGTAAAAACCTCAAGGGGTGAGGAGTCAAGTTAACAAATTAACAGGGACTCTATTACGGAGGGCATTCACCTTGAAAAACCAAAGGTAGATCAGGTGAAAAGTATCTTTGAACAACTGAAAACCTACAGTAAATCCTGTACTTTGTTTTGGGCAAGGGTTTTGACTAGCTAGGCATTTGCTAGGAATTAAGTACATCAGTGCTTAGATGATCGGGCAAGTTCTTTGGAGTACTTCAGTAGATAAATTTTATATAGAAACTATACGAAATTATTAGAGGAAAATTGTATATTTTTCACTCTAGTAAAGTGATAATAACTCATTGAAGATGTGAAGGCAGAAGGTAATTTGGCTGAGTGTGTCAACGAAGAGACAGAGGACAGCCACGCTCAGGATGGAGAAGACAATCAAGGCCCAGTTCCATTAAACTTATCTTGACTAGAGGAAACTTTCTCGTATTTTCTCACACCACTTTCTCAAATGCAAGATTAGGAAAGGGTTTCTGATTGGAGTTCTACAAGGTGGTTGCAAAGATGATTGAAAAAAAACCCAAAAAACAAAACATGCTTTCTATTTGAATAGCTATCAAGGACTCTCTACTGTTCTCGTAGAAGTGTAAGAATTACATTACAGCAGAGGAGACTGATTCTGCAGTCAAGAAAGATATATGGCAGTAAGAATAGTAATGCAGTAGGATAGTTCCCAGAGAGAAGAAGAGTGTTTATTTTTGGAAGTCCTCAGGGATTGTGTAAATGATCATAGGAGGAATGGGTTGCCACAATTTACCAAGAGGAACTGTTTGAGGACTTGAAGAGCTTCTGTTTTAAGATCCACTGATGTCTGGAAACATGCATTAATCTCTTATTAGGTGCTTTTCCCATATTTCTCTATCTTGAAATTTGGAGTTTTACAGTTGAGTGCATTTTACACGTTCACATTTCACGTTGATAGATTTTTGCAGTAATGCTACGTTCCTATTCAAGATAAATTTCAATAACTGAAAATGGACATGAGACTGAAAAATGCACAATACTAAATAACAAATACAGAGAATGTAATCACTCTTCCAGTCAGAAAGGGGTTTGTATTAGCAGTCCCGTTCAATAATTTACCAATCAATTAAAAAAACATTATTATACTTTCTTTCCACTTGGCATCAACAATATGCAAAGGTCACTTGCCATTCTAGTTAGGGAGAATAAGGCAATTAATAGTAGAGTAAAATGGAATATTCAACTTCTGTTACACAATGTGTGAAATGTTTTCCACCTAGAATGGGAGTAACAATTGAGAGCAGGGTTTACCTTTCACCTCACAAAGGAATTAAGGAAGAATTTCTAAAATGTTGAACTGACCTTAGAAATTACATAATTTATCATATAAACAGCTGGTGTGTAAGTTGCTAGAGGTGATTGGAAGCCTAGTTATTAAGTTGAAAGCACAATACTACTAAGAATGTTTCTGAAATATAAAGAGATACTATTTTCTAGGTTACTTACTTAAGCTTATGTATGAGAACATTCACATCAGCACTTTACTAAGATCTTCAGATACAGCCAGTGCATTCCTTCTGAGATGGAAATTATTTTTTCCTCTTATTCTTTCTTTTTTTCTTTCCCTATCTGTTAACTAACTTCTTACTCATTTAGTTTCTGGCCTCAGAACTAGAAGGTAATGGGAAAGGAGAGAGCAGAATGGACTGAGTATAAGACATCTTTTGCTGAAGTGAGGAGTTGCCTCTAAATTACCAAATCCTAGCACCATTTTTGGGATGATCTTAGGTTAGCGTGATCATAACATTCTCCTTTGTGTCTCAGTAAGTAAGGATAATTTTGAGTTGCATCTTCTGTGCTACTGGGTTGGATTTTTGGCACTTCTACATTATGCTGCCTCTAACTGTGCCACAGGGTTCCAATTCTTGTTGTTTGTTCCCAGTTCTTCATCAATCTGACATGCTTATAACAATGGCTTTCTGTGACTCCAGATACTTTTCAGAGGAAAAAATGAAAGAAAATATTTTAGTGCTAGTAAGGAAAGCACTGAGATGTGACTTCCACTTTATTAATGGTTGCCAAGGTCACCACATGGGTTACTCCATATGGAAGTTCACCAGAATTTTGCTCTCTTAGTTCTACTTGAAAATCTTTAGCTTCCACTCCATGTGGAACTGCAAACTGTTTTCTTTCATCCCTTATTGATTTTATCTTGGACATAAACTCTAAATTAGACTTTTCTCTCACTCTAAGAAAGCAGGCATGTGAAGAACCAAATGCTGCACAAGTTCCTTCCAGAATCACTGACATAATTTATTGTAAAAGCAAACCAGCATGTCTTTTATGCAAATGCTTTCATTTTCTAAATACCACAGGATGAAGAGCATCTTTATGAAGTAACAACTTAACTAAGAAGAGACACTAAACTCTTCTGAAAAATGTAACGCTAAATTTGTCTTTTTCTTGTGCATTGGCAGATTTAACAAATGTTAAGCATTTCTGTCATTCTCATGTTAGCATACGAAGCGTGAAAATTAATTTTACTTGCTAATTGAAAGATAACTGATTTGAGGGCAGGAATTGACAATCCATTAGGTGGAGAAAAATAAATAAATAAATAAAATGAAAAGTTTATCTGTAAATTGAAGAAAACAGAGGTCTAAGATGAATTTTATGAGCTTAGTCCCAACCACTGATGTCAGTGAAGTAGGGGAGAACATGAATTCTTTGAAAAACTCTTTATGTTATAGAATGAGAACCTATTAATGTGTGTTGTCATAGCAGAAAACAACCTTAACAGTCAACTAATACTTACAATGAATAGAACATTCTCAAACAGAGCATAAACAATGTTGCTAAACAAAGGTCTTTCTATTACCCATGCATTTTTTTCAGTGATAGATAAAATGCACAGAATCATGAGGTATCAAGAATAGCATAATTTTTTTGTAGTCTGTTGTTAAAAGAACTGTTGTAATTTTCTTGCTACTAAGATATCTTCTCCTGAATGGTTTCTGTCAAACTGATCCCAGTTGTGCATTGTTAAACTTCTGGAAAGCAAAGACAACCAAATTTTGAGCTTTCTGCCATGAGCTTCTTGCAGTGAGATGAAGAAAGATGCCTTGGTATTCTCCTGTAAATGGGTCTTTGTAGCCCTCCTCTGCTTCAAGATTAAAAAAAAACCCACATCCAAACTTTAATGACTGAGGTCAAAAGAGGGCTGAAGCTATTTTCTACCACAGCACTTTGTTCTCTTTCAGTGTTTTCTTGCTGCTTCATCATCTCCACCTTTAACTTATAACTACACTGTAAACTGTGTGGAGGATCACCTTTTTTATTCAGCATATTCATAGCACAGCTAGTATTGCAGCAGTTCGAAGCAAGAGTAGTACTGACATGAAATTTTCTAAGAAACCATTTAATATATGTGCAGTAGAAACACACCTCACTGTTAGAAATCATTTGGAGGTCTGTCTCTCAGTAGATCATGTTGAAGAAAACATACAAATCAAGGTGACAGAGATTGGTGATGTGAAGAATAGTCTGTAGGGGATAAATACAGTAACTTTTTAGGTAATATTCTCTGTGCTTTAAAGAGAGTCTGAAAGATTGAAATGTTCAGGAGAGGACTGAAAACCAGGTCTCTTAAAGCAATCAACAGCTGGTTGTGATGGTCCTGGCTTCACTTTCCCAAAAGTTACAAGGGTATCTTTCTGTTATCTTGGCTTGGATTTAGGTCTAAGTAGCTCCAACAAAGAGCAGCCAAATATATTTTAACAAGTATTTTCCTATTAAATTGAGCATATGTGGCTGAAGGTTGTAATATTTTCCTGAACTGAAATCCTGAGGGGGAGAAATCCTGTCCTCATTGTAATCAGTGGTGTTTTTTATCACTTTACCAGAGTACATATTTCACCCCTGGCATCTCTATACATCACATAGGGTGAGTCAACTTTATTCTACAATGAAAGTTCCCCCTCCCAAGTTTTTTTAATGTCCTCTTTGTTTCCCAGAAACTACAGCATAGACTGATTTCAGTGGGAGTTCTAGCTGCTCAGTCATTCTGAATGTCAACCCAGTGCTTTTTTCCTACTATATCTGTACAAATAAAAGCTAACTGTTTGCTAAGATGAAAGTGTGTTACTTATAACAGGTTAATTAGAATAGAAGATTTATTGATCATTAGAAATCTTTGCAGGTGAGAGAGATTATTCTTCACTCTCTCCTCTCTTTATGAGACCTAACCTGTGGTACTGAATTCAGCTTTGGGACCCCCCAGTACATGAAGGACATGGACCTGTTAGAGTGGGTCTAAAGAAAGGCCATGAATTGATCAGAGGTTTGGAGTACCTCTCCCATAAAGACATGTTGAGAAAACAGGAGTTATTTAACCTTGAGAAGTATCTGGGAATCCCTTATAGTAGCATTCAAATCCTTTGAGATGGCATACAGAAAAGAAGGAGAGCAACTCTTTATCAGGGAGTGTAGTGATAGGACAAAGGATAATGTCTTAAAGTGGAAGGTATCTTTAGATTAGATATTTGAAATATTTTCCTCTCTATGAAGGATGTGAGGCACCGAACAGTTTTCCCAGAAAACCAGACGTTGCCCCAATCCTGGAGGTTTTCAGGTCACGCTGGATGGTGATTTGGGCAATGTAGTTTAGTGGAAGGTGTCCCTAAATATGGCAGAATGTTGGAACTAAGTCGTCTTTCAGATCCTTTCTGCTTTCCAGCCCAAACAATTCTATGATTGTATGAGTTATTAAGTTCACTTATAATGCCTGAGGCTAGATAGAAATAATGACCATTATACAGAACTGTCTGGTTAGTTGACTATGTTGGTTATGAAAAACAGTGAACAAACAGTAAGGTGATTTGTCAAAGTGATCAGATTGGATAAACAAATATGTTTATGTGGATATGTGTTTAATATACGCTACTGGAGGTGGCTGAAAATCAATTTGTTTAGAAAAGAATGTACTGGACTGATTATGCATCTCTTGCTACCATTAAAAATGTTTAGGTAAAATATTGGTTCACGCATCTATAAATAAACTTTATTACAAAAATAAGTTGGCAAAAGTACATAGGAACTTTTACAAAAATTTTTACGAATGTTCCTATACTTACAAAAGTATAGGAACAAAAAGATTTCTACTTTTAACATTCTTTTTCACTTTTAAATCCTTGTTTTCATGGTATTTACTGCAATATTTACAGTGTAGTCTGTTTTTTATGGGATAGATAATGGTATATAATCATGAGTTTGATAAAATTACATCTGACAGGTAGACTGAAATCTATAGCTAATTAGAAGACTTAATCAGAGATTGATCAGGTGAAATGTCCTTTGAATATATTATGAAAATTCTTTGCCAGATGAAACAGCAGCTGAAAAAGGCACAGAATATAAAAGCTGAGAGGGAATTTAGGGACATAACAAGCTTCATGAAACCAGAAGAAAATCCAGATTTCCTGCTTGCCATCTACAAAATGCTGTCCATTATTCTGCATTGGTTCAGCTGCACAAGAGTGAGGTCTTAAAGTTCTTGTTATTTTTGTTCTGTGCTCAGTAGAACTGACACAACCCTTTTCAAAGTATGAAAAGTCAAAATAGAATCTGTGCTTTCTATAGAATGAGAGGTAGTTGATTTTTTAATTTTTTTTCTTGTTTTTAAAGAAAAAGACGAACGTATTTCAGTAATTAAACCAAAGAATATTTTCTCTGATGTGGTAGAATATAATCATCCTTTGCAACCACAGGAGTTTTTCTATCAACAATGAAGATGTTTGAGCTTGAATCCAAGTAACTTTTCCAAGCTGTATTCAGTGTACATTGCAGTTGTCATGTAGGAAGCCCCTAATGCTCTTGGAAATCTCAAGATAAATTTTGGTGTGCGGTGGTTTGTTTGAGGACGTAGGGAATAATCTAATCCACTATTTCAAATTTAATTAAGTTTTAGGAACTGTTTCTACTCTTAGTTTGTATCTCTGCCAGAGTTGCATGCTGAGACTCTGAGAGTATTGCACATCACATTGGATTAAGGTCAATTAGCAATGCTGTAAGGGTTTTTTTGCTTATTTCTTTTTTCTTTTTTTACTCTTTAAATGAGGCAGCACTGCAATTTTGCAATTGAAATCCTGTCTCTTGGAGCACACCAGGTGAGAGACCTTGGCAGGGCTCCAACAATGATTAAAGTCATCATTTTGGGCTTAAAGGGTCAAGAGAAATCAGAACTTTGCTGACCTTTTCATCAGAACTGATTAAGAAGTTATCACTTGCTCGCTGTTTGGTACTTCATTATCTACCACATGGAGTTTACAGTAACAAGATATTGGTGTATCAGCTCAGGAAAATGCAGTGTCTATACAGCTTTGTATCCAAGATTCCTCAAGCTGATGAAAGAGTATTTTCTCTTTCATTTAAGCAATTTGCAGTCCTTAGAATCTTTTTGACAGAAAGTTTTATTTTTCCAATACATCTTTAAGACATACGGACTTGAGATGTTGTTCTGGAGCTGTTTGGTGTGACTTACACAGCTCTTCAAAGCACTGCAAGGCAGAATGGAGGGAAATGGAGGGAAATGGCAACAGATTACAATTTATTGTTCAGTGAGTAGTTTTAAGGGTGTTTGCAAAAATGAAAAACATGAGCAAAGAAACAAATGCAAAGAAATGCTGAACTCGTAAGTTTGTGTCTTTTATGAAAGTTGTCTCTTTCGCATGTGTATTGGCCATTGGATGAAAGTCTACTGAAAACCAATCATCCAGAGAGCCTGCTCCTCTGACATAAACATTCTCATAGAGATGCCTGATATTTCAGCCAAGAAGTCAGTTATCACAGACCACAGAACTCACAGGAAGACTTCCATAATAACTAGAGACGTGATACCATTGAATGAGCAAAATTATCACCGTTTTTCAATTTCATAGAATAAGCTGTACTTTTTTTTTTGTATTTCTTCTAAATACTGAAGACAACAGAGATGTTTTCTTTGTATCTTAACCAAAAAAAAAAAAAAAAGGAAAAAAAGGAATATCAAAGATTAAATACTTCTATCTCTGAAAACCGTTTTTCTTACGTTTCGATAACTTTGTTTTGAGTGCTAGGAGATCATTGATTGTGATCAAGGAATACCATCCATCTATACTTATGAATGCATATGTTGTGAGTGACTTAAGTCCTGCGCTAATCAGTGACATAGAACAGCCCTGAACTCTAGATGTGAAAGTGACAGAGTTTTGTCTATTGTGGCTGCATCAAAGGCTAGTTAGCCAAAGAAACAAAGTAGAAGATTCCCATTAGCTCTGTTTGGGGTAGGCCAATGGTAATCTGATGATGCGTCAAAAGAAGCAAGGAAATAGGCACTTCTAATTGTCCTCTAATGACTATCCAATAGAAGATTATTAAGTCAATTTTCGTAGTGTACATATCCCAGGGCTATCTCATTTCAAATGTCATACAGACTTGGTAATATATTATTATGCTTAATAATGCTTAGTATTATAGCCAGTGATGTTAATAGCCTTAATGTATTGGCCAATGTTTCTACAGATTAATAAATCTACAACTTAATAGTTTACAGACCAAATAGAAAAAGACAATGGGCTAGAATTCTATACAGAACTCCATAAACCTCTAGTTTAAACTCCATCTCAGGAAAACAATGACAGCAAAAAAAGAACCATATTAAAACAAACAACTTTAAAGAACTTAAAAATCTAACAGTCAGTCAGTCAACATGGATGTATCAGGAACAAATCATGTTGAGTAAATATAATTGTGTTCTATGACAACACTAGAGTATAAATGAAAATAGTAAATGTCATATTTTGACTTCAATAAAATTTCTGAGTGTTTTACATGACATTCTGATCTCTAAATGAGAGAAATACATACTAAATAAAATTCTCTTCTATGGATGAATATTGTATTGTTGGAGTAGCATGTAGGGTAGGTAACTGCAATTAACTCTCAATGGCTGTGTAGAATTTACAGTCAGTCCCGGATACAGGATCCTTTCCTTGCATTTTCAGATGATACCTTATCAGGAAAATATCGAAATATGCTCACGAAAGCAAACCTTGGAATATTGAAATATATTCTGAAATTTTCAAACTGATCCAAATAAATCAGATTAATTGATCAAATTGATTGAACAGTTTCTGGAGACTTTTTCCTATTATTTCCGCAAAAAGAAGGAATATAAACAGTTAATAGGGCTCACATGTTGAAGTTATTCTTGAAGACTGTCAGGCCACTGGAGACTTCACATGGGCTATGTAGGAAAACAGTCAAAGCCAAGTTAAGCAAACACCTTTTGAATTCAGATTCCAGTAGAATGATACACGGACTTAGAAATCCATGTATTTTTTTCATATTCAGCATGACTTTTCTTGCTTGGACTGCTTTCCATATTTTGACAGCTCTCCTCATTAAGGGATTTTCTTTCAGAGTTTTGTTCCTTCTTTTTCCTGATGAAGACTGAGTACTAAGCCTTCTTTCCCCCAAAGACCCGTGGAGGTCATGAGATGTTTCTGGGACAACATGGGACAATAGGAAGGTAGGAGTTTTGATGCAGTTGTTACCTTTCCTTCTCTGAATAGTGGCAGGCAGAATATTTATAGGGCTTAGAGCTGATGTCAGGATTTTTCCAACAGATTCAGCTTTTCTCCAGCATTATTTTTGTTATAACATGATAAAGTATATTAAGCTCAAGGGGACTTAACCAGCAAATCTACTTATGACAGAAGCAAAGCTCAACTAATAAAAAAGCAAATAACAGAAACATCTGTTTGAAAGTTGGAAATTAGCTCCATGAAATAAGTCCAATTACACACAGAATGCAGACCATCTGTAATGATATTCATTTTTTTCTTAAATGCTATTGGGAATATAGACAAGTATCTTTCAAAGTTCATAAAAAAAATTTCCATATGGTGCTGAGTCTTGCCTCTTTTACTGGTTTTACCCCAGTGTAATTCTATTTACTTCATATGTGTTGCTGTGCTTGTTATGAATACAGTAAAATCCACTGCAAGAATCCTGGACAAGTAAATATTAATATTACTGTTGCTAGCAAGGAACATATTAAATCAAAAGTCTCATCTTCTTTCGGACATTCAGAGGAGTCACTGTATTTGTGAAAAATGTTAATAGTGTTGCATATATCAAAAAATAGACTAACATCGGGGTTACTGATGTTAGTCAGTAGTTACTGCCATTTCATCGTGCAATAAAACCATGGGTAAAATGGCTGGAATATACAACATCATTTAGTATAGACTAACTACACTAACACAAATAACTTTCCACTCTGTCCTCTCATGCAAAATTCAATTAAGTTGACATCTTGTG
Organism: Centrocercus urophasianus; assembly: GCF_019232065.1. Classification (NCBI taxonomy): domain Eukaryota; kingdom Metazoa; phylum Chordata; class Aves; order Galliformes; family Phasianidae; genus Centrocercus; species Centrocercus urophasianus. Next base: position 1,849,874 of record NW_024884844.1, read on the forward strand.
AAATTCCAATATTATAAAAGTGACCTCTTCATTAAGAGACCCACATCTCACTTCATGTTCATCTTCAGGTTCTCCTTTGCAGATGAGTTGCCTGCAGAACTGGAGAGAAATGAAAAACGGATTTTCTATTTTTTCTAATGTCTGCAATTTTTCAACTCCTAACACATTTTCCAATTGTTTTACAACAAAGCAGGATGGGATTTTTATTTCTGATTACATTCTGGTTTTAGAAGATAATTTTTCTTTCTTCTGTAAAAGGTTAATGTAAGATCTAATTCCTGTTCTGGAAAACCTTTAACAATAGCTGATAGAAAATTTATTTACTGTTATATTGTCTAAACAGTTAAAAAATGTTTGCAGAACGAAATATTAATCTATAACTATGCTTTTCAAATGCTTGGTATAAACTTGCTTACTCAAACAGTTCATATTTAAATTGTGAGCATGAGTAGAGAAGTTTCTTTATGAAGTGATCAGTCTTTACATTTTCTTCATCTAAGCCAAGTCCATTATTTGGAGAAAAGCTAAATTAAGAAAGTCTTCTAAAAAAAAAACCTGAAAATATTTTTTTAGATATTAAATTTGACAACCTTTTCAAATCCGTATTTTCATTTGTCTATAAAGTGTGCTAAGGCTTAATTTAAACTATGTTTTCTAGTAAATTTAAATTCTGATGCTTTAGTGTTTGTGTTTTGTAAAATAATGGAATAAATATGGAAAATATCGAAGGAAAATGGAATAGTTCTACATGCAGAGCTTTCTGACTTTTAAACTAATTCAGTAAATTATTCAACGCTAATAGTAGGGAAATTTATTCCAGGATACATTGGATGGATTCTTGTAGATTTATAAATTTAGTTTAGTGACATTAAAGGATGCTGTGTGACTGTGACTCAGTTGTTTTCTTTGTGGTGAACACTAAGTTTCAATTAAAAGTTTGTCTCTTTAATGATTTATTTCTTTCTGCAGACATTCAGACAGAAGAAGAGCACCTCTATTAAATTAAAGATAAAAATGAATACAAATTAGGAAGAATTTTAAGAACATTTAAAAAGCATCCTCAAACATAAAATGCAGAATTGTTTACCAGAACTCAGGGAAATTCAGCAAATAGTCACAACTTAAATGTAATATTGAAAATTATGAGGCAATGGCTGAGAAGCTAAATGATTCTGTTGTATTGCTGCTGACTGTGAAGAGTACTTGGGAAGATGAATTGCTACTTAAAGGAAAAAGAGATTGGAGGGCTTTACTAAAACTTCTTTGTGGTCTAAGGAGGTCTTACAGTAGTTGAATGTTAGCAATTGCAAAGGTAAAGTTCTCTGTACTTATGAGATTTCTGGACTTTGCTATGGTTTATAAGCTCTTGCTGAAGAGAGCAGTGAGAATGGAAAGTGATTTCTGATTCTTAAGAAACGAACCCAAAAGCCTGACTAATATTCTGTGTTAAGGGGATAGTAGAGACTGTAGCAGATAGTAAAATTATTAGTGATGTAGCAGGAAGGAGCCACACATTTTTTTGTGGAGGTGCATCTTCTTTGAAAACTTGCTAACTGTTTTCAGAGATAGAAGAAGCAAAGAAGTGATAAACCTAGGGACTGTAAAGTGTCTAAATGAAATTTAGCTGGTTTGAAACAAGAGGTAGGAAAAGGATTAAAAACAAATTTAAAAACATCTGTCATAACCTAGTAACTTATTAAATCATAAGGAAGAGTGAGGATGTGAAAAAGTAAATTTTTACACTGCATAGAAATTCTCCTGGGTTGTCACAATGATCGATACTAAAACCCCTGCTTGTCATTTTCTTAAGTTATATAGTAAAGCGATGAATAAAGTATAGAGCAAAAGTGGCACAAATTTATTCATAATAATCCATGTAAATGAAGAGATATCAGGGAAGACTGCAGTTATATCTCCCTCAGGAACTGGGCAATGGAAAGTTGTTGTGAAATTTAGTGCAGAGAAATGAAAGTCTACGCCCACAGTGTGAATTACTCTGGCTATACATGTATTAATGGACTATAAATGTCCTTTTACCGTTCAGAAAGGAGGGCCTAAGGTTGTTATGACTATTTTTCTGAAAACATAAAATTGTTAAATTAGCAGCTGAGGGCAGAAAATATAGTTATAACTTTGTAATTCCAGCCTGTGGCAATTATTTGAATACTGAGGCTGCATGTACAGAAGTTTTTTAGTTTCTTTTAGTGATATGATTCTGGTGCTTCTCATCATCATCACTTGCTAAACTTTGAGTTACCTTACAGAGAAGCCTCAAAATACAGAAAATGACTTCCTGTTGAATGAAGCCAAACCTTCTGGTGCTATTCGGCTGCTAGTGAGCTGTAGGCTATGGGACTTAGTCTGCAGTACTCCCCAGCTATTCCCACATGAATATAACATGGATGTTGTTTCCTTTACTGTTCTTGAGTTCACAGAATCGTAGAATGGCTTGGGTTGGGAGGAACCTTCAACTTTGTCCAGTTCCAACTCCCTGTCCAGAGCAGGGCTGCCACACATTTGCTTGGGCTGCCCAGGGCTGCATCCAGCCAGGCTTTGAGCATCTCCACGGATGGGTCACCCACAGCCTCTCTGAGCAGTCTTTTCTTCCACTGTGGGAATGCACCACTGGCTGGATACATGGTGCTTGTCATTCCATCTCTGAGACACTGTAATAAAAACAGCCGTTGTATTGAAAGTGATTGAACAGAGGAGCAAGATTCTGTATAAGCATAGTCAAGGATCTGTCTAGTGGAGATATAAATGTGGAAGAGGTGAAGATGAAAGAGTACTTATTAGTCCTGAAGAACTAGAATATACTCATCAGGGAGTCAATCAGCTCACTAGTGAAGGTTAGTTAAAACCAGTGGCTAACATATCAGTAATATTCAGACTTTGAAAATATAATGATGAGTGGATTTCAAGGTACTTTGGGAAGCGGAATTCTGTCATTATCTCTATTTCAGCATGGAAAATTGAAATTTGAAAAAGCAAAGGTGCTTGGCCCAAGATGCAGGAGAAAAATGGCTATAACATTGAAATATGTTAACTAAACTCCATTTCTGTATGCTCTGCTACAAATGAGAGTCAAAGCTTTGCCTGGAAATAGTGGTAGATGATTCAGGCTCTCCACTCCTTACTAGTAAGGGTATCTGAGATATATGACTGGTAGTTGTATGGTTGGTACTGAAAGAAATTAGACAAAGTAGAAAACAGGAAAATGCCTTCATTATTTCAATTAGAAAAGTAGTCTATGTATAATGAATTCAGACAGGAAAACTGTTCCAGTTTAGGTTCAGACAAGGGTGAATTGAGGCTGTTTCTGAGAGGAGATGAAATAAATAACACAGCATACGTAGAAGAATTGTGTAGATGGTGAAGAACTGTTCTTTATTAACTGCTTAAATTATTTTAGCTTTGTAACAAGCTACTATTAGGAAGGAAAAGATAGGACCTTTTTAATGGAGAGAGTGATATTTTAAAAATTGTGCTTAAAAAATTTAAATATGAGGCAGTAGAACTCTCTGGTACTGAGGAACATGATAGGTGTCCATCTTCCTTGAGATTTATTCTTACTGAGGAAAATCTGTTCTGACACTAGAGGTCTCTTTGATCTAGTCACTAGCAATGGAATAGCTGAAAGCTGGAGATTAAAAATAAACAAAATCTAATAAAATGCATGACAATTTTTTTTTAACCTTCCACATAAGGTACCAATGAAGCAGAGCATCATGAGAACAATGTATCACAAGCCTTTCTAAAAAGTAGTTGAGTTGTGAGTTGCTGGGATTTATATGGGATTTTTGACAAAGCAGTGTGAATTTCAGATATCTTGATTTTATTTTACCTAGGTCATGTAAAAGCTTCTTACTTTTCATGTATGCTCTGTGAAATACACGAATTTTTTGGGTATGGCAAAGGATTTATATGACAGGATGCAAAAACAAGTGTACTGAAACATACTGTGAACTGTTTTCTGTGCTATAACTTCTCATGCAAATTTTGTGTAAATCTCGACTCTTTTCTCTGCATCTTTTTTCTTCTCCCATCTTTTACTGAGCCACTGGTCTAATGGATTATGGGCAGTTCAGATGTTTTGTCTAAGCATGTTCTTACTGATAAACACTCAATAATTGGAAATTCTCTGGCCTTTTTTGGGTAGATTTTACCTTGGATATGGTTTATCTAGCTCTGGCTTTTTTTGTTGTTGTTGTTGCTGTTGTTTTCATGTTTTGTAGATTTTAAGCTGTGTGAAAGTTTCATAAAGAAAATATTCAATGTCAGGTTTTGAATGCTGTGAATTAGAACCGCATTTCAAGAGATTGATTTCAAGTAGTTTTAAAACAGTGTTTAAATTGTCCTTTCGTTCTGAAGCCTTTCCTCTTAATTTATAATTCCTAGATTGTCTCTAATAATATAACAGTTAGACTCTCACAAAGACTCTTTGAACTGATGAGACTACGTGCATTGAGATATTTAAACTATCTCAAAGTGCCAAAGGTTCCAAACATTCATGTAAACACCTTTACATGTGACTTCAAATAAAAGACTAGAAATTTGCAGTCTTATCTGCATCCCAAGAGGTGAAATTTTAAGGAGAGAGATTTTTTTGAAAGAATCTGTCATGGAGTTGACCAGATCAATCCATGTCCGTGACAGGGGCAACAGGCCTCTGCCCTCCCCCTCCACCCCAGTCCCACAAAAATGGGAAGGAAGGAAGGGAGGAAAAGAACAGCGGCAACAACCTATGGAGGAAAACTTATTTTACTACAATATCGGAATACAAGATAACAAAATATAATACAATTTAATTGAAATTGAGATTAATGAATCAGACAAGATGAGAGAGAGAGTTCCTGTGACCGAGTCAAACCTGAAAAGCTTGGAACGGCTAGGAAAGCACCTCCAGCACCCACTGCCAGGCAGCTAGAGAGCGCCCCCCCGCCCAGAAGGGCCAGATCCCGTGACTTCTGTAAACATAAGGGATAGGTACCTGGAATTGGGCATTAACACTTTAATGCCCCGTACACTACATGATGTTTTGATGTGGAATACTGAAACCCAAAAAACAAAAGAACATAGAACCATGACAGAATCATAACAAAAAAGACCTGAATTTGGCAGTGTGGGGTGATTAAACAACAAAAGAGAACACAATTTATTGATTCCTGAATAATTAAATGTTAAGCTTCCAGACTGTTTTCAAGGGCTTTTTTTAAGAGCTATTTCGTGCGCCGTATAAGCATGTTGTGTGTCCTTATGAGTGAAACATCCAATTAAACCCATGTTTAACCAGCAGATATATATATTTTTTTTTCCCATTGAGCCCATCCTTTACTTTGACCATTAGTAGAATAAATAATGTACAGAGCATTGCCTTTTCTGCTTACTCCATTTCTACTCCAACTGTCCTCGTTCTGGCTGTGTGTCCTGCTGAAAAACAGCTCTCTCTCATCCTCTTGCACTCTCCTTACTTCTGGAACTGAGGTTTGGGTGACCCTTGCTAACTCAGCTTGGGAATCATCTATTGTCTCTGACCAGTCAATTCAAGTACAAGCTGGTCATGCTCCATCCCTCATTAGCAAACAGCTATTTAACTGCCTCAGGTCTTCACGCTAATCACTGCAGTTGTCCTTTAGATCTTCCCTTGGTGCTGTTTCAGTTTGTTGGCGATATTCAGCCTGTTGTGTATTAAGGACAGCTGGCTGGCAATCTATCATGTTGCTTTATGCACTGCAACACAGTTTGACTGCCACAAGCTGACATGATCCCAGACTTGGTAGCACAACATGACAACTTAAAATAAGGGAGTGGGTCATACCAGCCCTCTTTACACTCCTTACTTATTTCATACCCAAATTTACCTCTTTTCTTCCTAAAAACAAAAACACCTCTTCCCATCAAGAAGGAAAAAACCCAAACCTTTGATTAATTACATCAATTTCTTTGCTTCAGGGGGGGCAAGTCTGAATCTGGCTTTTTATATGAAAATTTAGTATTACTAATCCTTTTCTAAAAAATATTTCTTCTAGTCTTTGTTCTGTATCAGAGCTTTGGGGAGATGAAAGCTGGCAGAGAGGGATAAGGCAGGTGGGAAATGCTCTGAGGACAAAACACAAATGTCTGAATCCTGTCTTAATTTTCTGTTCTGTTCTGTACAGCCCAAGGTTCTTAGTCACTTAGGCTAGATTATTACAGGCACTTGGTTGCCAAGCTTTCATTTGAATAAATAAAGCTTAATCTTTAATTCCTTTAAATATTTTTAGTCTCTAGGTAGTTTTAATTTCTCTTGGTCAAAGGTTTCATTCTTGGAAATTCACTATTCTTTGGAAGTATTATACTGTCAACTGGAGGAAGATATATGGAATGTATTGCTTCTTTTCCCTATTCCATTACTCTCCAGGCTTATTAAGTACTGGCAAAGTTCTGGTAAGAAACTTTAAGAACTCTCTTATTCTTTTTAAGCTCTTCATTTTGGTATCCTGGTAAGAGCTCTTTGGTATGTTACACTTACTGTGTGGGTGAAGATGCCTTTAGTCAGAGTGGGTTATCTACCTACCAAGCCATCTGTGTTGTGACTTCATTTCAAGCATGGTCACTGGAAGTTGAATTTATGGCAGTTCATAACACTGAAGAAACTTTTTTATGCTTAGTAATATTATTACAATTTTTAACAAGTCTGATACATGGCAGATGTAGAAATTCCCATTCTGCTGCAGATGGACTTGCATAGAATTGTGGACTCACAGAGTTATTTGAGTTGGAAGGGACCTTTGAAGGCCATCTGGTCCAACTCCTCTGCAATGAAAAGTGACACCTACAGATCCATCAGGGTGCTCAGAGTCCCATCCAACCTGACCTTGAGTGTTTCAGGTGATGGAACTTCAGCCACCTCTCTGGGTAACAACTTTTATTCCTCTTCTTCAGTTTTGGCCATCATAAACTTATGATTTTTAAGTACCATCTTCTGTTTCAAAGTTGAGAAAGATTTCCTGTCTCTAATCACACATCCACTTGCTTTTTCACATTTTTTGCAGCCTCTAAATCCATAGTTGTGGTTATTTGAGGAGAAAGAAATTTCTGTGTTAGCAGTTGTGCCGAATACTCATCCATTACTTTTATCCATAATTAAATTATTTGCTTAATTTCAACTAATTAATTAAAAATCCTTTCATATTCAAATTAAGACACTAGACTTGCAATAAGATAAGCTTCTCAGAGTTAGGCAGGAATGAAATAATGTTTTCTGTGTCTCATATTGAACCTAAAAGGGAAAGTGTGGGAGAGCACATTCGAAACAAAAGAAAAATGAAGCCATGAGAAAAATACCTGAGCTGTCTCTTTTCACTGCAGAGCAGTTGGTCCAGATGACCTTTAAGTGTCCCTTCCAACTAAAACAATTCCATGCTTGTGTGATATGCTTTGGTATTCAAAACTCCCACACTCTAAATTCTGTCTCTTTTTGAATTTATGCATAAACAGATTCCTAAATGGAGCTACTAGTAAAAGAAGCATAAATCATACTTAATAATTGAATGCTGCTTTCACGCATCTGAAATTTGGGGTCACGTCTGCCTGACTTGTTACATCTGGCAGAGAGTAATAATTAGGTTCTCTCCTAGGAATGAGATTTACAATAATTGTCTTTGCAGACATTAGCATCCCTTCAAGAAATTTCAGATTTTTTTTTTTTATTGTTATAAATAAGAAAAGCTGTGTGGAAGCCAGATGAACCCTGCTGATACGTTCCTGCAGAGAATCTGTCCTTCTAGTCCCAGATCAGTTCGGACTAGATTTGCATGACCCAGTTCTTTTTTTTGTTTTGACAGTCCCCAACACGTGTTATAATTTTTACTTGGTGGGAAGGTTTCTGCAGCCTATTTTGATTCCAAATCTTAAAGTAAATAAATCCAAAAAAGCTGAAAGAACATTAAAACCACATTTGTTTACATAGAAAATTAAATGTTTTACTAAAAACATCAGAATGATTTTGTCTAAACATCTTCCCTGCAGTCAGCACTGTCTAACCCCATTCAGTGAACAAGATTCTTGCCTACATATACTTATACAGGCGGAGAGTGCATGCTATTAGCTCTTATAGAAGCTCTATTTGTTCTTTGGGTAAGCCAAATGTAAGACGAAGAAGAGGAAATTAGAACATCTTGTTTTGCGCTTTTGCACATACTTCAATATCATTTTGAAAACAAAATCACAGTACAGCTAGTGTATGTCCCTTACTTTCTGCACTTTGTTTTACCTTGTCAGATGCTTTAAAAACATCTAAAAAAGGATTGAATACAGGAAGGATTTTGCCCTCATTCATGTTGTTTTTTTTTTTTTTTTTTTAAGAGTGGCATCTAGGATGAAGAATGAGTGTCTGCTAATGCAGGGGAGGAGGTCAAGGAAAGGTTTCTGTTTATGTTAGTTGAATAAAGCCCAAATATATTTTTGTAGAAAACTGTTAAGCCAGTTCTAGTTGTGTAGTGCTAGGATAGATCAGAGAAAAGAAAAAATTCTGATAGGGACAAAATTTGCTGTGTTATCATGTGGAGAAAAGTACATTCTTGACCCTCAGTTTGTGTCCTGAAGAATAAAACCTGATAGAAGTTGTCAGTTTTATCGTAAGCTGCAGAGCTATGAGGATTATTTCAGCTGAGTATCTTAATATGGGTCTCTGCCTTTGCACAAGAAAAGACACTTATATAAGGGAGCTGCGAGAGCTTTGAGAATTAAAATGCAGTTAAACTTCAGACTCTGCGTATGGATGCACTTGCAAAATTCATACAGGCACTGATAAATTTTCCAAACATTTTAGCTTTTTTTTTTTTTTTTTTTTTTTTTTTTTTTAACCAAAAAACAAGTAGAAGTTCAGAAGCCTGACCTGACTGTACCTTTTGTTAGTCTCTGCTGTAGTCTCTGCTGAGAGAGGGCAGCAGGAAGGTGACAACTGTGGCTGTGAAGTTCCAGTTCCTATCAGGAGTATTTGTCACCCTGCATCGCCAGTACCTCTGCCCCATGGGGTAACTGTACTTCTCTATCATACTTCTATGGGGCAGATAAAGGAAGCAGCAGAGATGTGCATTTCAGCTCTCAGAGGTCCTCCTCCTTTGCACAGCGATAAGGAGGATCTCTTGTTGATCTGTAGTAGATCCCTCCCCTGTCTCAGTCAGTGGAAATGGACAAGGGGACATGTTAGGGTGGTACGTGTTGGAGTGCAGCTGCAGCTGGAGTGAGTTTCCCTCTCTCTGCCATGTTGGAGCTGACTTGCAGGTTTGTGACTTACTGGTGAGAAGTCTGGATGGGCATGATGGTCACACAGCTTCTGTCAAACTGAAGTAATGACAAGAGAAATCTACAAGTGTAATGTCATTTGTTCAGAGAAGGGCGGTGTAACTGGAAAAGGGACTTATGAGGAGTGGCTGAGGGGACTGGGATTGTTGGTCAGAAGAAGAAGAGGTTCATGGGAGACCTTATCACATGACCTGAAAGGAGGTTGTTGTGAGGTGGGAGTCTTCTAGATAACAGTAACAAGTGGGAATTGCCTCAAGTTGTGCCAGGGGATGTTCAGGTTGGAAATTAGGAAAAATTTATTCTCAGAAAGAATGGTGAAAGATTGGAACAGGATGACCAGGTAGGTGGTGGAGTTGCCATCCCTGGAAGTGTTCAATAAAAGACTAGATATGGCACTGAGTCATGTGGTCATGAGCGTCCACAGGCGTGGGTTGATGGTTGTTCTGGATGATCTTATCGGTCTTTCCAACTTTATTCTATCATTCAATGCAAGTGCAGCACGTCACCTGCAGATGATTGGGAACATCCTTGTGGTGAATGAAAAGGACAAAGATGGGGAAATGGGTGCTATTTGACTAAAGAATCACTCTACTTCATGCCAGCAGTCCACTGTTGTTATTCAAGTTACTGGGGAACAATTTTTCACTCTCCTATGGAAACATCCCCACTGCTGGCCAGGTGTTTACTGGGCTAAAGGTATCCAATTTTTGAAGAAATACTGTTAAACTGAGTACAAACTGATTTGGACAGAGAGGAAGAGGAGGTTTTTGAGCTTTCAAAGAACCTCATAGAATCATTTAAATTGGAAGGGACCCTTAAAGGCCATTTGTTTAAATTCTCATGCAATGAACAGGGACACGTACAGCTCAGACAGGTGCTCAGTTTGAACTTAAGTGTCTCCAGGCACAGGGCATCCATCACCTCTCCAGGCAACCTGTTCCAGTGCCTCACTATCCATGTCATAGAAAACTTTTTCCTTATATTCAATCTAAATCTCCCTTCATTTAGTTTGAAGCCATTTCACCTTGTCCTATCACTATAGACCTAAATGATGCCAGGTGAGAGGGTCAGTAACATGGTCAGGATATGAGCTGACCATGACTTTTTCTCTTTAATTCCTCAGAAAGCTTTTGGAGAACAGTACTGAAGTCTTCTGGAAGAGTCCCATGTTATGTTTCCTTTGCTTCAAATATCAGAGTTGCAGGGTGCTTTGTTTCACAGGTAAAGCTTTGCAGCAAGTTGTTTGAAAAACTGTTTGCTATTTGTCTGTCTTCAGCAAGGTCTCTGGGTAAAGGAGGCTATGTACTGCCATGCTGGGAGAAACTAAATCTAGGAGACAACAAAAAGAAGATTTAGCCAAAGTCAAGTTGACTGTGTGGCAACAATAAACCAATGTGCTACCCTCTCAGATCTTCCACAACTTGTTGTGTGTGAGGAATCAGAGCTACAACTATTGGCAGGACAGTATAGATAAGATTTATGGATTCATAGAATTGTTACCTTGGGTAATGAGCATCAGAGCCTGAAGCCTATCATCATGCCTCTACCTCAGTATTGCTCAGGGAGAAGGTAGGACCAACCAAGAGAGGGAAAACTGATGATAAACTGCAGTGGAATTCTGGTGGGAGTTCAGAGTGTAAAGCAAAACTTGATAGGATGTTTGTCAGGTTTCTTTTCTGCTGGAGAAGTAGGCAATGGCTTCTGGTTACAGGAAAGATGATGATGATGGTTGATATTTGTTTTATGTAGAAGATAAACAGGAGAAATGAGACACATGAAATTGTTTTTACATGTTCTGGTAGGTTTTCCAGCAAAAAAAAAAATAATGAGGGAATGGCAGAGATTGATGACTGAAAACGACTGAAACAATTAAGTGAAAAAAGGAAGGAATTGGTAATCATAGACCTCACTAATCAATCCTAGGTACCTCTGTTAAACACCTTTCTAATCACAGCTACAGCTTGTTTGCTTCACTAGGTAGGACTTCATCAATCTGAAACACCAGCTTTAATTTTTTTAGTTGATTATGGTTGTAAATGTTCTTTCTGACATGTTTTTAAGAGCCTTAGAGATTTCTGTCTTTCCAAAACTAGGAAATAATTTATTTTTGTTCACAAGATATTCATTGTAAGACATCTGCCTGTGGCTTCTTGTCCAGTAATACTATCCACATTTCAAACTTCTTAATGAGGTGTCTTACCAGGCCCTGGAAAATCTCAGTGAGCAGCCTTTGATTTCCCAATGTTAGCATAAAGTACGTGTGCAGAATGGTTCCTTATTTCTACTATCAAGAACTGCAGCCCAAGAGTCTCGAAGCAGCTGGGAATGTTGCCTTTCCAGTCATCACCAGCTCAGCGTTAAATATTGGCCTAGCTGATGTAACCTTTCATTTTAATTAGAAATCAGTCATATTCATCCTCACAGTTTCTTCTTTAAGGATTTAATTTAGATCTATTGAGATATGATTTTTATGGTAATGAAGTATTAGCTGAACAGTAAAATTATATTTTGGGGGGGTTTATGGTAATGTAGGAATCATTTAATAGTAGTTGTGTAATTAGTTTAAAATTATGTAAGCATTTCATGTGTAATTAGATTTTTTCTTTAAAATGGATTAATTTCGTATGGAATTTTAAAGCAATGAGCTGTCACACACTATAAGAAAATAGCATGGCTAGTCGCACAATGAAGCAGAGTTCTTAGTAAACACCCATTAGAATACTTTTTAAGTGATCCAATATTTAGAAAGATTTGTTACAGGAAGACTCAAAAGTCATGAATTTTGAACACATTTATTAAGCTCTAACACCTTAGATACAGCAGTTTCCATTGAATGTAGGTCCCAGAATAGCAGCAGAATTTTGCATGTGCTGTGGTATCTAAATAGAATCTGAGAATGTTGGGAAGATTATGGAAACAGTCCAGTATAATAATAACAAAATTCAATGTATTACAGATAAAATACATATAATTCTGTTTGTACTTTATAAGGAAATCTGTCAATATGCCATTAATGGATCAAAGATTAAAAAAAAAAAAAAAAGAAAGAATAATAGCTTTCCTTTTTCCTCTTTAAATATTCTATTTCTCTCTCTCAAAAACAAAACAAAACAAAACAAAAACAAACAAACAAAAAAACAAAAAGAAAAATAGAAAAATAGAGCAAACCACACAAAAAGGGAGCACGAGAAAGATTTCTTTCTTTTTTGTTTTTAGTAGATTGAAATTTTCTCATAGAACCAAGTTAAAATATTAAATTATTGGGAATTACAACTAAATGAAGAAACATTTTGAAACATCTTATTTGTAATTAATCGTATAACATTAAGAACAAAGACCAATTTCTTCAAAGTTCCCAGCTTTCCCTTTCATGCAAAACAAAATCTTTTCTGGGTTCATCGGTTCAAAGACCATTCAATTCATGATTGTATTTTTCTCCTCCACTCTCCCCATCCCATATTATTTTGGCAGCTTTGGCCTATGGAAGTTTCTTGGGAAAAATTATTTCTGCTTTTTGTCAATCATATATATAGTAGAATTTTTGAACTAATCAGGATTTCATATTTCAGGCTCATAGTCACCCAAACTCAGCCACTACCATATTTTATTTAAAAGTAACCCTGGGACTGTTGATGGGCTGGTAGATGAAAGCAGTTTTGGTATACACATGTGTTCAGGTAGACATGTAGTAAGTAAGTGTTCTTCCTATTTCTGGACTTGAAACCATGAAAAGGAGCTCATAGAATCACAAAACTTTGGTTGGAAGGAACCTCAAAGATCACCTAGTTCCAAACCTTGCTTCAGAAAGGGTCACCAGCTGCTAGATCAAGCACTGGATTATGGACGTTAAAAGATCTGTGCCTTTTTCAGAGCTGAAGGAGTGTTGCTCCTGCCCTCCTCTGCTGCCATCTGTCTAGTTGTGGCATTGTTTTTTTCTTCTGCTCATTTTCAAAAGAACTGGCTGAATTTTTAGGGTTTTGATAGTTGCTGAGGAGCGCAACCAGGTTATTATGTGTTACCAGCCCAGCTTCTGAGCTGGGATGGCCATGCTGGAAATTATTGTTATATGCGGCAAATACAATTTAAGAAAGCTTGTGTCACCTTTTAATGAGAATTGACTCTGGCAAGTGCAGTTATTTCTAGACTAAGAATACACACATGGTCATTATAACAGCTTAGGTGGTCTGGGATTAAAAACTTATGTCTTGTAGTTTGATGACAATTCTGGTATCGTTGATCTCCATTAAAAGAAAGTAGTCTTTTGCATCCTAACAATGTATATATCAAATACTTTGTAACCATTCAGACATCATATGAATGAAAGAACATGAATTGATCTGGGTATGTTTATTAGTGGAATCACATGTACAGAAAACATTTCATAAAAGTCATAGAATCATTATGGTTGGAGGAGACCTCTGATATCATTTAGTCCAACTGTCAGCCCATTCCCACTGTGCTCACTAAAACCTGTTCCTGAGTGCCACATCTCCACGGTACTTGAATACCTCCAGGGACGGTGACTCCAGCACCTCCCTGGGCAGCCTATGCCAGTGCATCACCACTCTTTCTGAGAAAAAGCTTTTCCTAATATCCAATCTGAACTTCTCTGCTGCATCTTGAGGCCATTAACTCTCATCCTAGAATGTTCCATTGCTGTGCAAGAGAGCCAGACATCAGAGTCTGACTGAACAGGGTATATAAAATATACCCTGTTTTGTATACTTGTTTTACATATCCTTATTTTGTCAACATGTAATGCATTGTCTGGCATACCACATCAGAGAGCTTCCTTAGTTGATGCAGAAAGCTATTATTAGTTTCTTCTAATGCAAAGCTTCTTCACAGTCCTCTCTGCTATAAAATCAGGCAACAAATGAGATCTTGATGAACAGCAGATTATATTTATTGGCAGTTACATTTATTTTTCCATCATTAATATAAAACATGAAGTATCAATACACCAACTTTTATGTATGTGACTGTAACCATATTTTTCCAGCCTGTGCACAGTGCTATATTTTAGACTCATGAGCTGTGTGGGAAAAGGCCCTCTTACTGTCTCTGAATAACTCCTAGCACAATAGAGCCTGAAGAATGATTTGTGCCTTTGGGCACTACAATCCTGTTAGTATGGAACGTCTGAAATATGTTATGTATTATGGAATTGAAAATTAGATGGGAAATACTTGTTATGTTGCATACCTTATGATCAGTCTAATTTGTAAGTACTGAAGTGGTTTGCTGTCAGAGGGACACTAGGAAATTTCTGCCCAAAATCTCTGGCTTAGATTTACAGTGTTATTCAGACTCTTCCCTCTCACTGGTTTACAAGCTCATAGAAGACAAACTGTCCTCTACCTAGTGACCTATAGCTAGTGACCACCACAATTTGTTTTTTTTTTTTTAATCAAGGATCTGCTTTGGAGTAGATAGGTCACAGAGCACCTACCTGCTTAAATGGTTATTACTGACAGACATATGATAGATACTACAATGATGAGCCTAGGTAATAGTAATTATTATGACTATATGCCAAACTTGCAGAGCTGTGGCGAATAACAGTTGGTACCCAGACTCTGCTTGCAGATTTGAAGGCTAAGGAACCATTAACACTATTCACAGTTGGATCTTTGGACAAGATTTAGGTCTTTGATTTATGTCTTAGTAAGAAGGAAGTTGTTCTTGTGAACTAGCAGCTAGGGAAGGAGCTGGGTTAGGTGCAACTGCCTCAAGAACAGGAAGGTCTAGAAAGCATACAGCAGCAGTTTGTGGGGCTTCTTGGAAAGACCCAGTTAATAGCCTACTTTAAAAATGGAACTGAACTGCCTGCAGTACACCTAAGTATATAATTCATTGTGTTGTGCTTCTCGTCTGCATATCATTTGAAAACAAATGACATCTTTGTATGCTATAAATAATTATTGATAATTCACATAAGATGTGCTAAATGTACTCCAAGACCTAGCTGTTATTGATTTAGCCATTACTTTTCACGTTTCTTCTTTATCATTAGAAGATTTGCTGCTCACTGCATTTTATAATAATTGCACTCTTGAATTTTAAATACTCCCGGAATCACCCCTGCGTTTCAGCTAATAAAACATGCAAAGCCAGTAGTGTATTAGGTGGATTCCTTGGTTGTTTTTTTTTTCAGTTTCAGGTTTATTTTTTATACTGTCATCTCTGGATAGATAACAATGTGGAACACAGTATACTTATTTTGCTCCAAAAGTAATGTCTCCTATTTATTTCCATGGAAACCACAACAGAGACAAAGAGAAAAATAATAGTGCCTGATAAAGCAAATTGTCAGCTACATAATACTATTTTTTTAACATAGTCACCACCATTAGCTATGTATTTTCACCAGCAATGAATAAGAGCCTGTATGCTGCGCTTGTAAAAATCTGCACGGCCTTCCAGAACGTGGCTGTCTTTCATGCCATGCCACTGAAATCCATCACCCCCGCTTCACTGATCTCACATTCTCTATTAGGTTTTCAAAACATTCAGCAAGCGTTAATGAATGTCAGTGGATGCAATTTTTTCCACAAGGAGGAATTCAGTGACACACCTTTTCTTCATACACACATCCATGTCAGACGCTGTTTTGTCATACTGCTCCTCTGCTGCTATCTGTTGCACAGCAGAATATCGGCAGGAAGGTTCAACCTCTACTGCCATACCAACAACCACCTCTGATGTAGTGGGCTAACATAATAAAACAGGTGGTGCAACTTTTGGACCAATCTTTGTGCAGTCCCACTGGCTGTATGCACACACAGGCGACGACCTTAGATTGATCAGTACCTTGGGCTGAATTATTTATTGCAATTGTGACCTGAGAAATTCCATATGCATAGGGTAGGATCAACTGTGATAAATGAAAGTACCACCTTTCTCCTGCCATAATCCCACAGTCTGAAATTCAGTGCCGTCTCTTTACCATACCAATGAACACATCCTATTTGCAGTTGAATGCACCACACACCGAGTGTCCAGGAAATCATAACTGCAAGAACTTAACAGTATCATCAAATATTCAAAAACAATAAGCTGCGAGGAATTCTTCTAAAGAAAAAGTGTAGTTCTTTTCTCTGGAAAATAGAATAGAAATCAGTGTGTATTTTCACACAAGCGAATGTAACTATATGTGGATCTTTCCAGGTACATACAATATATATCTATGCTTGCTATGAAGATGTTAAAAAAATTAATGTTTGATTAATACTGTTTCATTCTGCTCTATTATCTTGTCTAAGTAAAAAAGCTTCACTCTGCCTAGAAATTGAGAATAGCAATGTTTACTGTATGGTGATTACATAAGAATTCAAGCAGTTGGTAGAAAATTGCCTGGAAACAGTATAACATGGGATGTGTGTGTGTTGATTTGTGCTCCTTGCTGGTAGGTGGCTATGAACAAAGACTGTTTTGAATGATACCTTGTGCTACTGCATGATAAGGATGTATAATGAAAAAAGATAACAGATCTGGAATGCTGTATGACCTTGGTCTTTTCTTCCTTTCATTCCTTTACTCTCTTAGCTTCTCAAAAGGAAATACTGGCATTTTCCCCAAATTTTTAGTGAACTTCCAGACCTTGGAGAAGTAACATATTCTCAGATAAAGTGTACTTAAAAATATAGCTTGGTGCTAATTTTGAGGATGTTCATTGTCAGCTTCCTCTGTGTTTTAAAGGATAAGAACGCCAGTTTGATTTTGGAGCCATAAATTGTCATAAACCTTTTGTTTTTTTGACTGGTCCATATCTGAGATGTTGATAAAACACTGTGTCTAAAAATAGCACAGAATAACAATGAATCTGTATGGGCAAGAGAGGAATATATCTGCCATATGTAACAATGAATAGTTGATGAGCAGATGAAAGAATCACAGAATTGTAGAAAAGAATTACTTCTATGCCTTATTTTCTCCCATTTTGCTTCTATGTTCAACAGTAAGCAGTTTGTAGAACCTCTCATTTGATGAACACAGAAAAACACAACCAGAGATTTTTTCTCATTAGTCACTAATAAAAATAAAAATAAAAATGGAGATCTTATTTAGTAAAAGGGTTTGCCTCTCCCTTTCTCCCTACCTGCATGTGGTACTCTTGAGGAACTCAGCCCCTGAAAAGTGCTCAGTATTGGCTTGACCAGGACTTAGTCTGACCTAAGCTGGACAGCTGTTATCTGTAACTTGGATGGTTCCAGGCATTAACTGCCATAGCTGGTTGGGGGGAGGGTGTGCAGGAAATGTATATGGAGTAATTATTTAGCCTGTTTGCATGAATAGTATTCTTTTAATTAAAATGTTTTTTCCTTTAACAAAATATTAAAAAGCTATTTCTAGCCAAAAAAAGTCAAGGTTCTTTCATTTCTCATCCTAGAAAATTGAATCTCTTTTTCCAGATTTCTAGTGGAAATGTTAGAAAATCCCAGACAAATGTGACTGTAAATATATTTTTAATATTAATATGAGATTCATTTATCAAGCAGCTGTAATTATTGTACACAAGCAGGGTGAATTGGCATATCAGTAGTGAAATCAGGGGAAATGAAAAATGAAAGCAGCTGAGAACTTGCCTTGGAAATTATGGGCAAGAGATATTTAAGCAAGTTAATTGTTTGGCTTATTTTTCTCCTTGCTGATACAGTCTCTTCTCTGAGTTTCCATTTATTCAAGCTGGGATCAGCAGATAATTCCTCCTGAGCAGCTAAAAATAACTTTTCTTGCTATACAGCTCACGTTAGTGGTATTATTTTAATAGCCAATGATTAATTCATTCCCGTTCTTAATCTGTTCCATATGCAACAAGTTAGTCTATTTAAGCTCTAAGCAAGCATAATTTAAATCCTTGTTTCCAAATTTTAGCTTTAGTTATCTCTAGTCAATATCATTTTTAATCTTGCTGGTTTCAGAGAGCATCATATTCATGTTTTCTGTCTATGACTAAAAGATACATTTTCTATGTTTCTAAGACCAAAAACAGGTGTGCTTAGTTTTTGTACATGATGGAGTATGGTAAATATCAAAATCATATGATGGCCCATTTAATTTAATAATCACCTACATTTCCAAAGTGAATCATTCAGTCAGTCTTTCATTTTTAAAGCAGAGAATCTTAAAAAGAGCTAAGATATGAATACAGATTTTTCAGTTGGGTCCTTAACTATAAAGGCATATTTTTCCAAGAGGGATTATCAAAAATATACCTGGAAATCTAAATTTATCTACATTAAACTATGAGAGAGAATGTTTTTTTCACTTTCCAGGAAAAGCAGGTCGTAAGTGCTTTCTCAGTGTCCCCTAACCATCACAGATGCATTTTGCTGTTTTGAGAGCAAGAAGCATGAGATAAGACAAATGTGTAATTACTTCTTGACCCACTCTTCTGGGTTATACATTTTCATGAGGTGCCACGATTCATTATTTGCATTGATATGTACAGAAGGATAGGGCTGCTTAGTTGATATTCATTTATTCAACAGTCTGTAATCTATATTTAATGGAGTACCAGACTGTGGCATAATAAACCGTTTAAAAAGATAGCTGCTGCTTACACAGGGGTTATTGCTTGCATAACCTGTACTTATTTTTCATTACAAAACTAAAAGAGCAAAGCATAATTCACACAAGAAAATGAAGTTAACATTTAATGGTTTGAAAAATGATAGTGTACCATAATGCTGTGCAGTACTCTGCACACTTATAAAACAAAGCAAGGCAGCAAAAAAATAAATAAATACAAATAAAAAGGCAGTAATGGAGCCTGGTGAAATATGGGCACCAAAGCAAAACAATGCATTCCAGTTTGCCACCTGCTTAGCAGGACTGCTCGAAGATTGCTAATTAGTCAGAAACCAGTAGATTTGTGAGTAACTGAGCATGTACGAACACCTGGCCTTAACAGAGACACACATGATGAAACCACCTCATTTGTTATTTTTTGCCTTTGTCCTTTGTCCACTGTGTGGACATAGAAATGCCACATGAACATCTCTGCATGGATCCATGTGGGTAAGGTACAATACAGAATCAGAGAATTATGGAATCACCGATGTTGGAAAAGACCTGTAGGATCGTTTAGGCCAACTGTCCATTCACCACCAATAATGCCCACTAACCCATGTTCCCGAGTGCCACATCTCAGCACTTCCTGAATACTGCCAGATGTTCAACAACACCTCTAGGGAATGTGACCCCACCATCTCCCTGGGCAGCCAGTTCCAGTGCAACTTGAGGCTATTCCCCCTTGTCCTTTATAAACCTGAGCTGAACAGTTTCACTGAGCTGCAAACTCTTGTTCCCAAGCTGACAGCACAGTAAGAGAGATTTGTCGTGGTAATTGGGATCAGTGAGGAGAACTGTAAGACAGGTGATAAGATAATGGTAAATGTTGAGATGTTTACAAGTCTGACATTTTTGACTACATAAGAAATAATATGGTTTTCCAAGCCATCTCCCACATTAATACTGGACTTGTCCAGAATAGCTTAGCTCCTTAAAACAAATGTCGTTTTAGTCAACATCCATTAGCACTGTTGGATTTCTAAATGCCTCAAGCTTCATCTTAATGGAACCTTCACAGGGCCTCGTCCTTGAATGAAGGGTATTGAGTGGCAGCATATTGTGGGTTCAGTGTTCATGTCCTCCTCTTTGGGGTGATAGGGACACCACTGAAGGGACCTAAAACCAAATAAATAGATTGAAATCTCAGCTGATTACTAGATCTGTGGTCGTATTTCCTGCTGGCATGAATAGGTGAGTTCAGCTACAGTGACTCTAAAAGAAACTCTTCCAAGCAGCAGAAAATTATTTCCTACAATGTGAGCTGACCTCTGTTTCAGACAAACACATAGGCTTGTTAGATGAATGTTGAGAGACAAAGAAAACAAAAAATAAACCAAAACACTCTCCAGGGCTTTAGGAATATAACATAATTGGTGGCCATAGGATTTCAAGTGCCAATTAGGGGTCATTGTAAGGTTGCAGAAATTGGAGGAATTTTTTTAATCCTTGTCTTTAAGAAGCTTTTTCTGCTTGTAATGCTATTACATTGTATAATTTAGCAAGTGAACGTGATATACATAGAAAATTAATGATCATCTTACTTTGTTGGCTTTTTAAGCTCCTGTTTTCCATGCATGTGCTGAAGAACTTTTCTATTTTAGTGCCTTTGCTTGCTTGCTTGCTTGCTTCCTTCAGGGAGCTGCAACAGCACCACGGAAAGCTGACACCTGGGAATCTGTGCAGTTGCCTCAAGGGCAATTAGCCATAAAAGATAAGGCTAAAAGCTAATTGCTCTGGTTTAGTCCTCAAAGTGCAGGTGAAGCTTGCTGAGAAAAGAAAGTCAGGCAGGAGAAAGGCCAGCTCAAAAATTCACTCCCTTGAGTTTAACTAGATCTTTTAAGTGCCAAAAACTGCTGGCAGTTTGGTAGTGAATTCTGTGTTCTTATGCCTGCTATGATGAGGAACTGAAATTTTACCTTGTTTAGTTATTTGAGATATTTTGTGCTTTTCCTTTCTTTTTTGGGATTATGGGGTAGAGTAGTTTGAATCGACATCAAAAACATGATGGGACTGGGAACAAAAAAAACATTTAGACTGTAAGTGATACAGTGCTCCCACAGTCTTTGTAGCTACAAAGCTGCTGTGATTGAAAGCTGGATACATGATGATGATCAGAGAATCTCGGTAAAAGGCATTTATTATGTTATTCATTTGACCTGATATGTAAAGTCAATCTAGTGTCATCCCAACTATTTCTTTTTTTTTTTTTTTTTCCATTAGATATGTGGTAAAAGTGGATGCTTGTGAAAGATTTGAAGCTGGTTCTATTTATTTGAGTTCAAGTGTGGGAGGAGTACAATGGAAAAGTGTAAAATAACTGCTGTATTCTGAACAGCTGCATTACTGGAGTAAGGAGGGGAAATTGTTTTCCAGTCTCAAAATCTTTGAGTCCTCAAACATTTTTCATGTCATAAGTTAAGGTCTTTAAAATGTTCAGTTTCAATTACATAAAATACTCATTTCAACATCTTTTAAAACATTCTGTTTCTGCCATTTGATGTTTGTCATTTGGCTCTACTATTTGAAAACAAAGTTGAGACAACAAAAAGTTTGCTACTCTTCATTTTAAAATGTCAAGAAATGATGTATGACTAAAGAGTGGGTGAAAGAAATCACAAATCTTAAATTCAGAAATCTACTGACTACAGATAGTAGTGAAGCGCAATACAGTTCTTCAGAAGGCTTCCAGCTGCCTCTGTTTCTAAGAAGCATTTTGGACTGACAGTGTTAAACAAACTGCTGTTTGTTCCTTCATACTTTGGACATACATCTTGATATAACATATATATACCAGAAATACATATCCTGTGTTGCCCACTTTCTTCCTCATCCACAGGATAGTTGTATTTTCTACCCTGGTATTTATCTGTCTGCAGAAGAACAGCCAAAAAGAGCCCATTCCATGTACTTTTTTGTCTCACTTATTTTCTTAACTGCTAACTGAGGGCATTTATTGGACCTCTCTTGTTACCTTGTCCTTCAAGGGTGATGTAAAGTTGTTCTTAGTGGCTCAAGGGAAGGGAAGAGATCAGGCATGCTCTCGTTACCAAACCAGCTCCGCTGCATTTTCTTTGCTAGTCTAGATGCTGGAGGACCCAACATCCACATTTGCTAAATTTCAGTCCTTGTAATCAAAGGTGAGCTGGAGTTTATCAGTAAGCTTGTCTAAACATGGTTAGTCACTGTGGGGGTTTGAACCCAGAGACAGCAAATGGCTTGACTGGTGTCTATGAACTACACGTCACTGTAAAAGAGAGTTCAGCGCTTGATTTTTTTTAGAGAAGGGTGCCCTGAGATGTATAGATACACAGCTTGCTAGAAAAAAGAAAAAATTATAAATGTGGTAGATTTGTGATATGTGCTGTGGAAGGATATAGCATACGCTTTGTATGAGGATATGCAAATGTGTATGAGCATAAGTGAGAGGCTGTCATACAGAGTGAATGGAAATATAGAAATAGACTGCCCACATTTCAGAGTTCTCTGTTGAGACAGGTAAATTTTTGGTGTTAGTCTTCCCAAAACAGAGTCTAATGGAATTTAGTGTTTCTTTTTTATATTCAGCTTAATGCAAAAATATATTTCTGCTTATTACCATCTTCATAGTTCTAGACAAATCAATGTTACTTTGATATGCAGGGTCAAGAAAACTCTTACTGAAATATGCATCAAGCTAGTAGAGCATGTGTATGGGAGCTGTTAGGTCACAGTCTGAACCAGTGATTGAACACCTGGTGAAGAAGTGTAGCACCTGGGAGCACAGGTGCAAGCAATTCAGCCATGTGGGTTCACCCCTCACTAATTTCATTTACAGTCTGTTAGCGAGAAGGTAAGAATCTCTGCTTGGGGATCGTTTCCTTTGGATTGTTTGGTGAGCCCTGATCCTTGGAAAGGGGTAAGTTATTCTTTCTTTATTACCAAATTGCGGTTGTTACCTTTCTTGGGTGGTCTAAAGCTGGTTTAAATCAACTGTATCTGCCTTCTCCTATCCTTGAATCCAGGGATTACAGATTCAAACTAAAGGTGAGGGATGTGTTGGAGTCTGGGACTACTCTGCTTTTCACAGCAGTGCTAGCTGCTAAGCTATTAGCTGGCGAGGGACCACCATTTCTTCTTTCTTAGACACCAGGCCTGAAAGGGTAATTGCAATTTTGAGAAATGAGATGTTTGTCCCTGGACGCTTAGTTGGGTGAAAAGTGAAGCTGGTAGAGTTTATTTAGATACAGTGTTAACTTTGTAGCACGCCTTGTGGCAAACTCTTAAGTAATTTCTGACATCCCTACAAAGGGGTATGGAAATATCAGTGATACTTGGCATGCATGAAGTTAAACTCAAAGTTTAACAGTTGCCAGATCTCTGTTTCAGCTTTGAGTGTTTCACTGGTGTTACAAGAACCAGAGTTTATTATCTTGCTAAGTGTGTAATTTTCAGTAAGCTGAATAAAGCTGGTAAAGCAAGTCCCTTGAGTTTGGTGTTGGAAAAGACTATTTGTTTGCAATGGCAGAAGTCTGCAACAGGGCCAGAACCCAGGTTTACTATCCTGAGTCTTTATTAACAAGTTCTATCAGCTGCTCCAGAGTTACATGGGGGTTGAAAATAAACCAAAGGAACAAGTAGCATGGAAGGAGCGTCAGGGCATGAAAATGCAACTCCTACTATCTTGAAAATGCTATTTCACTAAATAATTGAGTTCCCCCTCCACATGCACTTTTGTTCCATATGCTTGGAGTTTAAGTTAAGTGTTTTCTTCCTTTTATTACTTCTCTGTTATCAGTACAAACATGTAATCTTGGGCTTACTGCTAAGTGTATATCTGTCTTCAGGTTTATGCTTTGTAATTCCCAAGGAAATCAGTTCCTGATATCTTGCACTGAAAAAACAATGCTCACTCAGCAGGCAAGTAGTGTTTTAAAACTGTAGGCAATAATGGTAATCCTTTCCTTAGTTATACTGGTGTGAAGCCTAAGTAATTTTATTGTAGAAAAGAGCAGAATCAAGACTGCTTTTTTTCAGGAAGAAATTTGCTAATTATTTCTAGATAAGGTAGTGAGAGCAATTAGTGATAGATATTGGAATAACACTTGATGTGATTTATGTCTACATAATGCCAATATCTACCTCTGTTCAACTTCTATTACCACTTCAGCTGGGGAGGAAAAGAAAAACACTTATTTCAAATACATGAAGTGCAGATTTTTATCAGCCAATGACTTTTATAATGTAAATGGATTTGAGCAGCAGACAGTAGTGGATGAACTATGTGCTCCAATTACAGTAGGATGGACATGGGCTTGGTTTGAGAAATAGCATTCAGTTAGGTATGCAGAGCATTTGTTCAGTGGGATGACTCACATGAAACTGGGAAAGGGACACAATTTGAACTGATAGAGAGGTGCTAGGTGTCTGTTGTTTATATACTCAAGTTCTGGTCAGTGGAAATTCTTCCTAAAACCATTTCAGAGTCTCACTTTTGCTCTGAAACAAGCCCTGGACTTTTCTTCCTTTCTTGGAGCAAAACGTTCTGGAATAGTTAGGACCTGAAGGTCCTAGAAATGTATCTACCAATCTACCATAATGTACATGAAAAGATATGGTTATTAATGCTACCTTAAGTGTATTTTTTGCTGATTTGTTTTCTAAAACAAGTAGGGTTTTTTAGGGTTGTTTTTGTTAGATTTGTTTGTTTAGATTTTTTTTTTTTTAAAGGGAATTCTTTGAAGCTTGTTCACTTTTTCCTTGAAATTTCCAACAGTGCCTCAAACACACCCTTGTTTTTATTGATATAATAATTATCTCATCTGCTTTGGGGACTCACCCTGGTAGGGTACCTAAATTGTGCTTTTTCCTCTCTAATTTAAGTTTTCAGTGCAAATTTGGGCATTGTGAGCTTGGCCTTTATAAAATGCAGTTTCTGCTGTCATTCGTAAAGACTTTTGAAGGTATCTGTGTGCTGACACTGAAGAACACCGGCATCATTGTGTATAAGGAAGGAACATTTGTTATTGTACTGATGGTGAACTCAAGAGTGTTTCACCTGTAGTATCTTGCTGAATCTCTGATATCCCCAAGTGTAAGCAACATGTAGTTTCATCACGCCTTCACATGATTTTCCCATTCGCCCATAAGGAATCATCTGGATACCTACCTCTTCATTTCCTGTAATCGCCATGAGATGGCAGTTGTCAGTTGCTGGACTTGTTTCACCCCATTTGAACTGAAACGACTCAAAGCTTATTGATCCTCAGAGACTCTCAGCTTTTCAGCTTCACTGTTTGCAGCATGCAAGTGTGAAACTTTACAAGTGACTTTTAAAAGCAGCCAAGGAATGTGTGAGACAGATTGTTGGGGGGAAGAAAAAATAAAATAACATTATTTAATTTGATGGTGTGCAGCTCTTTGCCAAAGTAAGGCATGTGTTTGCTGTTAGCAATCAAACTGGCTTAGTGAATTAGAAGTGACACTTTGTTTATGGGATTTTACAAGCAGGGGATCCCTAGGGAAATTAATTTGGCCCTCTGGAATGTTGCCCTCCTCCATGCCATTTCCATGGCATCCCCAGTTTTTGTTTTACTGACAAGCTTGATTTTAATTTTTGTGTAGATGGAATCCAATGGAGAGGGACATGGATGCAGCAAGCACCTCCATGCTATGCTGCAAATCTCCAACGTTTTCATAGTACCCCTTAGTAAATCGAGTCATAGATAATCACCCAGATTCTGGGTTGTAATTAATTAGCTACCAGCAAGGGAATTTGGTTTTTTTTTTCCCTTTCAATACAAATCCCAGAACACAAACCCAAGCTTTTCCAAATAGTACTCCCCATATGTAGCCTGGAGGCAGACTAAATAATTTAGGTTCTTCTTCCTATCTGTTATTCCATGGTTTAAAAAAAAAAAAAAAAAACAAAAAAAAAAAAAGCCTGAAAAATCTCAACTTACAGCAATCTGTTATTAAGAAATAATTTGTCTTCATTCTCTCGCTATATTCCCAGTCTATTTTCATTTGGATGTGTTATTGTTATCTTTTCCGTGAACTGAATGTTAATTCTTTTCATGCCTACCATCAATTAGTTGCTTTCAGTTACCATGCAGGTAGCCACATGATTGTTTCCTCATTTAGAGGAAGTACATAATTCCTCACTTTTTTATTATTTTTTGCTCTGGTTATATATCCATATTATCACCATGAATAGTTTAAAGAAAAATCAATAAATGATATCTTGGTTGATTATAACCTGGGGATTCAAGAAATTGAAATACATTGGTAGAATTGCTGTGTTTTCAACTGTTTTTGCAATGCCAAAGGCCCAAGCAATTGAACCAATCTCTGCAATGTCAGATGTCCCTTCAGGATTGATAATGCTGGATGGAATTGTATTTTTCAATGCTTAGTTTACTCATCTTTTGAAACGAATCGCAAATTTGTCAAAGCTAGGAGGGACTGAGATTTGTATGTCTGGACTCTCATCTCAGTGTTAAATTCCATACGTTTCTCCTTGTAACAGATTATTTCGGAGTATAACATAAGAATTTGGTTAAGCAAAGACATCGAATCATGGCTTTGAAGGAAAGAGGTGAGAAAGACTACTCATTTCCTTAAGATGTTCTTAGTCAATCTCCTTGTCAAGCATTCACATAGCAAATTTCTCGCTAATCTGATTTAAGTTGCCAATCTCTGGTCGTGCTTTTCCTCAAGAGATTAGTGTCCTTTATGTCTCATACTTATCTGTGAAGATACATATTTTAGTAGTCACCTCTCATTCTTCTTTTCTGATAAGGAGACTGAGTATTTCAGTCATACACTTTTTTTTTTTCTATCCTTAGAGGAAATTTTTAGAGCTTTTTAAAATCTTTCTAGTATTGTTATTACGTTCCTCCCCCCCACTTCTTCTCAGCATTGCCCTCCAAAAGAAAAAGGTGGAGGTATTTTTGCTAATGATTTGTATCTGTTGGGAGGAAAAATTCATAGCAATATAGATAGTTCTTTGCATTCCCTTGATATCTGATCTGCCAGTATTTCCACAGATGAGAGATGGAAAGGAGATAGGAAAACAGTGGTAGATCTACAGCTCTAATATGGCGTGTGCTGGAGTGCATGTTAGGTAAGAGTTTGTGAGTTGAATCAATAGACAGGAATAACGGGGCATTAAAAATTGAAGTCTGAAGGGGGTCGAGGGCTGCAGTGAAGGAAGGCTGAGAAAGTTTGGAGGAAAAGAAAGGGTCCAAAATAACCAAAAGAAATACCTTTTGTAAAAGATGTCTGTGACTCTCTGATGAACTAGCACAGGGTGAAATGTCAGAATTAGACTTTGCTGAGAAGTGCATTTTTTTTTACTGGGAAGTTTACTTCTTAAAATCATTTTTTGGCAGCAGGAAACTTCAATACAGCTATGGACTCTCCATATTTACATATACACAAACACGTGCTATTGGTACAGCTTTGACAACACTTGAAGACTTTCTCGTCATTTTACCCATCCTTTCTCTCTTTCCAGATCTTTGGTTTGGTTTAGTAGCTCTGTTTCACTTCCTACTACATATTATGCATGTACAATTCAGTAAAGCTAATGAGTTCTGCACTGCACTAGTTTTGTACATAAATACTACTCTTGAAAGCACAAAATCAGATTGCAGTTGTTTAATAACTGCTTTTTCTCATAACAAAAGAAATTAAGGTCTCCAAAACATACTTTTTATGGGGACATTATCTATGTAGACACTTTGTTTTTGTTTTATTAATTTGATGATTCCTTATATGCACGAAGAAAAAATCATTTAAAGAAATCATTTATTTTGCCTGAGAATCGACCTTTCTTGTGTGTTTGGTGAAATACTGCTGGATATAAGTATCCATTTTGGTTAATGGTACTAGTGTTTGATTTATACTACAGGGGCTGTTTATATACATAAGCTTACTTTTTAACAACCTACAAACCAAAGTCTTAAAATACTAGAGCTTTGCTGACGTTTTAAATGCAATGAATACGTCTTGTTTTTAGAGAGGATATTTTTCAGAACTGGTAGCAGGAATTAAGCAATTCAGATTTTGCCAGTAACTCTTGAAACTTACACTCTTATATTCTTATTGTATAGGAAATGCAACAGTTCCCTTAATGAAGAATTACTGGAGATAAGTGCTAAACATGAGATAGGTTTGACAGTGAAATAATAATAAAATTTCAGTTCTGATGAGTGTTTATGCACCAGTAAAGCACTTAAAGATTGATAAATTTAGTGATCGGTGACTCAGAATTTCATTGCTAGGTGAAGAGGATTCACATTCTGCCTGGTTACAAGAGATGGGAACTTACATCTGTCTTCTGAAAGGCATTTCTAACTTATTGGACAATTCTTGTCTTTCTTTGATTTGTTTCACCCCTAAACAAACACCTGCAGTCTCTTCTACTTCCTGCTAGGATTACTGTTTGAGCTCTAAAGGTAGAAGTGGAGAAGAGCAGATGTGGACTGACAATAACAATAATCAAGGCAGAAAGTTCTGACCATATCTTTGTATGAAATGGAAAACAAGCAGCGAGATGTGAAAGGACTGTTTACAGTGCAAATATAAATCTGTATCTGCCAAGTCTAACAATACTGACAAGGCTTAAAGAGACTTATAAAACCTGTAGTATAATTCTTCACTTCTACAGATATATTCTTTTAACTTATTAAAAACTGAGGAACTTAGTGAAAATAATTCACTAAATATATCTAAGCTATAGGATCCAGAGTTAAAGTTCTTTTCTTCATTTTCTTAACCATGGCTGCCTTTCATCTAGAAATGTTTGCCCAATTCTTACAGTATCAGCAAAGCAAGGCAAAAAGCCCAGAATAGTGCTTTGATGGCATCTCTGTTTCTTCAAACTTACATTCAAAATATCTCTGATCTGTGAGTAGGCTTTGACTTTCTGAGAAGTGAGAATGGGACCTAGGGTAACGCACGCTCTATTTGTGCGCTGGCTGATGACAGGATAGCTTGGTAAATGACAGAACTGGTGCCGGGAGGGTATCAGGAACAGCAGCAGCTGTCACAGGCTCCTTGTTGTGAGTGCATGAGAGGGACTTCAAAAGGTAGAGGTCTCTAGGGATTCCTTGAACTTGTCTTTGTTTTTCTTTTTGTTGTTGTTTTGCTCTTACCCTGATTGTGGTTCTCTGCCTGGCTTCTCTGTGTTTTTACATCCACTTTTCATCCCTTCTGAGTCAAATTGGGAAGCTGTGAATATTTGTGTCTAGGGGGGATATGAATTTTTAATCATTACTATCATCCATTATCATTATTATTTTATTTTATTTATGTAATGCTGCTGGTCTGGCTGATGTTTTTATGAAACAATTAAAAGGGAGGTCTTAGCCTAAAGTATTTTGCAGTCTGTTTGTGAAATTAGTAATACTGCAGTCCCATCAGGAGTTGGGAGTTGAAGGGAATGTTAGGAGAATACATACGGAGGAAAAGGAGGTGTCATTTTGGGCATGTTTTCCTATCAGCTACTTGTCTATTAATTTGTCTTACCTTGCAATGTGAAAGTTTGGTTCGTCCAATCAATCATCAAGTTGGTAACAGAAATGTGGAAAGACAAAAAAAAAAAAAAAAAAGACTGAAAAATCCCAGATGAACTTATGAACTTCATACACTCAAATTCACAGGCTAATACAGTGAGATCCCCTAGCATGTTGTTGGAGCTCTTCTCAGAAATTGCAATCTGAGGATCACAGAAACTAGGATGCAAGTTGAGATGTCAGTCCATCCCAGTCAGACTGGTAATATATTAGACTATTGGATCAGAAGTGTAAATGTCTGTGTTGGACAGACTTTGGATTAAACTGTCTCAAGGTCTTCTGTTTGACAGCTTTGGGTATACAAGGCATTGTAAAATTTAATTTGTATCGCATAAATTTATCCATGGTATTCATCCCTCATATGGCACAAAGTGAATGTAGTTGGTTTAGCATTCCAGAAAACAGTATTAAGCTAGTTAGAAAGGTTATTGCCTAAAATGATTCAGGGAGATGTGCAAGCATATTTGGAAGATACAGACCAGTTAACAATTTGCATGGCAAAATGAGGGAGGCATTGGAATAAATGCAGGCAACTGGGGACTGGCTTAAAATGTTTGGAATATAGATGAGCAGGAGCTTGACTTCATGGTCTGAAGTGCTGTCCATCAGCCAGAATAACAACTACTACTTGGGCCCAGCTTCTCTTATCTTCACAGGGAAGGTGCTCCAGCCCTCTGGTCATCCTTGTGACCTCCTCTGGATGCACTCCAACAGGTTTATTGCCTTCATGTACTGAGGGCCCCAGAATTGAAAACAGTACTCCCTGTGGAAACTTGTGAGGACTGAGGCTGAGAGTCACCTCAGTTGCCCTACAGATCACACTTCTTTCCGTATAGACTAGGATACTGTTGACCTGCTGGGCTGCAAGAGCACATTGCTGGCTCATGTTGAGACCCTTTTGGATCCCACCTGAAGACCACTTGCAAATTTTGGCTGAGAAAGGTGATGGGTGGCTTTGTTGTCTTAATGGTGCTGGGTGCATTTCACAGGTAAAATGTACTTTGGTAGTTTTCTGTTTACTTCTGGGTGCAATTCTGTGTAACTTTTGGGTCAGTTTGTTCCAGAGACATTGAAAAGCACTTGTGTTCCATTTTGTTTCAACACTTGATGCTCTGCTAGTCTCTAAGCTGGATGAGGTGAAGAGACAGAGTTTTCTTCAACACACGGGATGGCTGCTTCAAATGTAGTGCCTCCTAGCTTACTGTGTTGTCCCATGGTGTATGAGGTGGATGTTGGTGTTGTGGCAGTACAAATTTGATGTTTCTACCAATTCTGTTACGTTTTTGTTGCCATGTGACTGTCAGCAGCAGAGGAATAACCTGACAAAATGGCATGTGACGTAGAAGTATGTATGGGGCAGAGGTTTGTCACTGAATTCCTCTATGTGGGAAAATTGCACCCGCTGACATTCATTGACAATTTCTTTTTGTTTAAGGAGCCCCGAAAGTGAATGTGAACATAGTGAAAGCTGGACTGCATGGGCAACATCTTCCTAGCAACCATGCTGTCACGGCAGCTGAAAAACTATGGATCACCTCCATTGCTGCAGATTTCTACAAGTGAGGCATATAGACTCTTGTTCATCATTGATGAAATGCATAGTTAATGGCAATGACTGTGTGGAAGAAAGTGTTTTGTAGCTGAAAATTTTTTCCAATCTGATAGTGTTATTGTGCTTTTTCTTGTAGTTTCCATGGAAATAATTAGGAGGCATTAGTTTTGGAGCAAACTGCTGGCTCTTTAATGAAGAGGCAGCTTTTGCTGCCTTTCATGAAACATCTGTTCACATACCTCAGCAGCTCTTTGTATCCATTTTGGTGCATAATCACTTTCTTAAAGATAGTGTCAAAGCCACAGGGGGCTGATGAAACCCACTGCCACCTCTCCATGGGTCTGTTTGCTGGAGCTGCTTTGTTGTAGGAAGAGGATCTACAATATCACACTACTCAGGAACTCGAAATGGACTTTACCCAAAATCTGAAAAATCCTTAAAGTATTAGTTTGGACAGCCAAATTCATTCAGAAGGTGTTCTGTCTTATTTGCAACCTATTGTAGGAAAACTGTTTGGGGGGGGGGGGCCCGGCCAAAGAGAGGGGGTTAGATGTGATCATCTCCAGAAGTCTCTTCTAACCCCTGCAATTCTGTGATTATTTTTTTTCTTCCCCCTTCCCTACCAAACAAATATACGCACTGAGAAAAATGGAGATTTGCAAGGGTTTTAGTTTTTTAAAATTTGGGATGTGATTTAGAAATCCTTCTGAACAAATATTTGACCTGTGCTTCAGGGTTGTGGCAGGTTAAGACTAGAAAACATTGACCTTCTTTTTAAAAGATTATTCTGATGACTTCTTTTATGTTTATGTGGAAGCCCATGTATAGCAAGACAAAACAGCTTCCAGAACATTCATGTGAAAATTATTCATTTTGAAAGAATGTTAGGGGGAAAAGGTTTATTTCTCAGTTTAAAAGAAAAAAATTGTGTATTTGCTGAGTTATCAAGATGCCCTCAGTGTTCATGTTTTCATTCTTTAAATTATATCTCTCCTGACAAACTCATTTTCACTCACGGTAATGAGCTGATAAACAAGGGGTAGCACTGGATAGCTGCAGAGTGAATAAAATAATTCAGAGGGGGAACTTTTTTTCCCTGAAGAGTAAGTCAGCTCTTAAAAATTCATGCATCTAGCCTTCAGATATGCAAGCCATATGCATAAATAGATAAGCTTTTGATGCTTGCCATAGGTTTTGTCAGTGCTGGAAATATCAGGAAAAAGAAACCCAGGGAAAATTCAATTGTTCCTGACTGTTGAAGATGTACAATTATTGGGTGTTGTAATTAGACAATAAAGAAGATGTCCCTAATAAATCTATCTTATGGCTTTAGGAACTTTGTTTAGGCAAGAGCACGAGTGTTTTTACTGAATGCAAATCTTGGTACCATGATCATTGCTGAGCCTATTATCCACTTACACAGGTTTGTATTTTTGAGGGAAACATATCCATCCCATAATATCACCATCAGAGACAAAAGGGAGTTATGTTAATAACAGGACATTTAATTGATACAATGCCTTTCCTTATAAACAAATTTTAAAAAAATCTTCATGAAGTGGTGCTTATTCATCCACTTGTCAACAGCTACTAGAAATTGCGGAGCACCCTCAGACATTAACTAGCAGAGATCAGAAGCCTCTTTGCCACCTCACTGACTGCTATAGTCTATCTTGGTGCTCTGATTTAGAGGTGTGTTTACTTGCTTTATTGAACAGTAATGCTAAATTATTCTGCAGCGGTTCTGGCACAGGATAAGAAGAATAACTTTATGGGGATTTGTGTGTGAAAATTATAGTATACTTTCTAAAGTCAGTGTCATTTCTGCTCTGCGGATGCATTTGCATAGAGCTCTGATGGGGGATGGCTTCTTGCAGTTATATGAGATGTTGCTCCACTTTTTGTACCATCTCTGCTTGGGTACAGACAGATAGTCCTCTCCATCCCTTGGTGTGTGCTGGGCTTGGTTTGTTACCTTTACTTCCTTACCACACACAGAGCATTGGCCTGGGATTTGAGGGCTCAAATTCTTAGTGCAGGCAAAAATTCCCTACAAAAGGCCTTAACCCTCAGAAAGCAATCAGAAATGGAATTACCTTCCCTGTTTTATGAAGGAAGCGCTGAGAGTTGGATACTGATGAAGAAGTAGTTTTTTGCATGGTTGTGCATCTCATAGGATTTACTGGCTGCCTGTCAAGCAAGGTAATGACTGAGGAGAGCAGTGATCTCTTCAGCTCTGTTTCTCTTGCTTGGTGTCCAAACCTCATGGAGCAATGCTCTTGAGGTTGCTTTTAGCTGACAACTGCAGGATACTGTGGGTGGACGGGAAGCACTGGTGGGAACTCAGAGCATACTTGTTAATGCCAGTGATCCTTGGGGTGTCTTCAGTGGGGATTTTGAAGAAATCCAAGCAAGGCTCTACCTGCCCTTCTGAAATATTAGGTTATTTAGTGGAATACAACATTGCCTAAACTAGAAAGAACAGAAGGGAAAAAAAAAGCCAGCTCTTTGAAATTAGAGTGAGTCCTGTCACGTTCTTAGAAACTGCTCACAACAACACTGGAAATAAGTTCAGTTTTTTTTTTTTTCCCCTTCAAAAGGTAATTTGTAGGAACAAGGCCCTTTACATTATGTTTAACATATTGAAGTGACATGTAACAGTATGTTAATTTCTTAGTTCCGTTAATATTAGGATGCTTTCAGGAGTTGAATGAAAAATGCTTCTTAGGAGATTCATTTGCTTTTTGATTTTTGCATTCTGTTTTTGAGTTTTCACTCCAGTCTTAGTAGACTGAAAGTAAATTCCTTCTTAGTAACAGGCTTTCTCATTTAGGATTCTGTTGTTAGTGACAAGGATTTTTTAAGTAAAATTTTTTTCACTTGAAATTCCATTTAGCTAAATAAAAGAAATTGTTCTGAAACCATCACTTCTAATCTAACTACATTTCTGTTTAGAAAAGGGGTCTCTGGTCCCAGCAGCTGCTGCTGGCTCCTTGGTGGTGTCTTCTGAATTTATTTTTTTACAAAAGATTTCATTTAGGACTTACATGATGTAATGCTAAGTTAGATGTCAGCATTTAGAAAACCTTACTACAGGTTGCATCCATCTTCACAGTATTCAACTTCAGAGCTCTGCCAATAATCTGAGCTCTGCTGATCTATGCATCAATTTCAATGTATTCCTTCACTCTGTACTTCTAAAATTCATGAAACATAAATTGTTTTATATTAGATTGCTACCAACACCTTCTTGAAGTCAGAATTAGGATATAGACCTGTATGTAGTCATCAGGTTATCCTGTATAATGGGTGCAATTTGGGTGTCTAGTATTTTGTTTTCCAAATTTTTAATTCATGTTTTATTACAGTGATTAATTCATGTAAACTTTGCTAAAGATACTATCTGAAAAACAAACCTGATATTTCGCTGTTAAAAAGTTTCTTGAATGCTTCCCTGATCAAATATGTTTCTTCTTGCTTTGCTTTGAAACACTGAAATTAACTTGATGGTTGTGTTCTTAAATTATTTTTCATTAAGTCAACTACTGGGGTTTGTGGGGTTGTTTTTTTTTTTTTATTTTTTTATTTTCATTTTAAAAATCTGGCAACAAAATCAGACTTTCCATGTTTTTTTTATTGGAATAATCTTCTGCTTTTCTTTCCTTCTTACACAGTTTATGAGATGTCTAGATGTGGTAGGAAAGCAATGAGGTAGGAGGATAATTTGGGATTGGATTACTCAGAATGTGTTTTGTGCCAAAACAGTCAATTTTCTTTACTTGCCTGAATGTTTTCACCTGGTATTTTACCTGTTAACACTGTACTTTAGGATTATTTGCTTACATGCTTGATGCTGGAAAGTATCCCTGAGCTTGCTAAGGTTCCCAAGGCATAGTTCTAACACAGTTCTTAATTTGTCTAATTAATTATTATGGGATTATTCATCCTTTCTCATGGCAGCATCATGTGATACGTTCAGGTCTCGGAAAAGTAGCATCTCTTGAGCTTCTTCTTTCCACAGTGCTCATCATCTGATAGATTTTTGACTCTTGCTAAAATCTCTCCTGTCTGGAACCTGAGAGTTTGTAAAATTGTTCCCTCGCTTTCATTCCTCTCTTCTCTCTTCTACAGACATGCTTTATGCTCTTCAAAGTAAGTATTTTTAGGTAATATTCATGATCTTTCTACTATTTACATCCCATATGCGCATCTGAGATCTGTTTTAAGCAAATGCCTGTAGACTATTTATAAGATGGAAGTTACCTTTCACTGTCATTGCTATTATTTCCTCACCCGGTTGTTAACTTCATGCACTAGTTCTTGAGACAACTGGTGTTTTTGTTTCTTTCTACCTTTAGGGTATTTATTTCTACTCAAAGGATTTCTTTCCTGTTAATTTCCAGTTCATAGATACCTCAATGTTTATCTTGTAATCAGTAGATCTTTCTTTTTTCACACACCAATAACTTCACTGTGGTTCTGATCATTGGCACTAGCAAGACATAGAATTGTTTGTTCTCCTAATCACTTTCCTGGTTTTAATCTTCTTCAGACCTGTTTCCAATGCATTTTTTCCCTGAAGACCTGCACTAGCAAGCACAGGCTACATGCTGAATACAATCAGAAGATAAGTCCAAATTCCTTCTCTCTCAACCTGTGAGACCCCAGGCATTGTTCTCAGGTAACGGGAAGGAAAGAATAACTGAGAGAGTGGCAGGCCGTGTCACATAGTTAAGGCTGCAGGAGTAGCAGAGCAATAATCTATAGAGAGTGCTGTGACTGGGGAGCATTCTGTCTTCAATTGCTCTTCAGAGTATGGTTATCCTACTTGTTCTGCACATTTGATGCCTGGGACATGGAAGAACTGCATACATGGTAGAGCACAAAGCCCAGGATTTCCTCTTTTTATACGTCCACGGAATCTACTGCTTTGTGAAAATGCTCTAAAAGAACCTATCAATTTTAACTTGGAGTAAAAATGAATTAGTGATTTATTAATGTTAAGATTAGTTAGGTAGCACAATAGAGAGTTCAGCTGCCTCCCCTGACTGTACTGTTAGTCAGCTTCCATTCCATTGGTGTATATGAAAAAAAATCATTTTGCAGTTAATCTGGAGTCTGTCTCCTTTGCAGCTTTTGAGAGTGATTTCTGAAAGCTAAGTATAAAAATCAAAGGGATTTTGACCAGAGAGTAAGAGACTCCGGTTTGAAATAAACAGAGAAATATACTTATTAAAAAAAAAAAAAAAAGAAAGAAAAAGAGAGAAATTAACAATCTTACATTCTGTTGAATTCCAGCAAGCAAGAGAACATAAACTTTTAAATGCTAAAGTAAGGACTTTAAAATCAATGGAGTGTTTAATAGAATTCAGTGCAGCACATGTAAAATGGGAGAAATGTGGCAAAAGGCAAATTTGGAATAAGTAAAAGCTTGAATGCAGCCTGGTTACATAATTAAAGCAGTAGAAGAAAAGACAAATGTCAATAATCCAAGCAAGAAGTCACACAAATATAGGTTGGTGTCTCACTATCAAGGAAAAGAAGTTATTAACAAACAAAAGCAAACTCAGATTTTGAAACTAGATGGTGTTTCTGGAAGCACTGAAAGAAGGGAATTCTAAAATAAGAATAATACACAAGTTGTTCAACTTATGTGCTCAGCTCCGCAGTATATCAGCAAAGGGGGAACATAAGATGATATCTTCTGATATGAATAAGCACCTTGTAAATCCACACTCGAATGTAGTAGTAAACCTAATGTTTTCCCTCTTAAGAGGCATGGAGCAGTGGTTTAAAAAATGCATTCTCTTTATATCAGAGAATTTTTTTTTTTTTTTTTTTTTTTTTTTTTTTTTGACCTTGTCACAGAGCTGAAGGTCTGAGACTGAGAAGCTGGCCAAGGTGTCTTAATGCAAGAAACTTATATTTTGTCAGACAGGTACAAGTCTCAGTAATAGGCATGCTGATAACATATAAATACTTCTTATGGAACTTATCTTACACACAAGATGTTTTCTTTGCATCTCTCTGGTCACTGATGCTCTCATGTACCTTTCCTGTATATCCAAACAGGTTTTTCCTTTGTATTCTAGCTGTACCCTTTGACAACAGCAACAATGAATGTGGAATCTATTATGGGCAGTAAGATCCAGATCCAGCTGCAGCTTGTCATGCTGACATTGACTGTTCCCATTTGACTGCTGTTTTTATGGGAGTGCACTGATGATTGCCATATACTTAACCTGCCTTTTGCCCAGGATGTAGCAGAGATTCATTCTCACTATTATTCAGTAGCATCCTGGACTGGGAAATCTTGGCACGCCAGTAGTTGTATTGTGAACCTGTTCTATGATTACGGAGTAAGAAATGTGGATAATCTCAAGAGTTTTAGGAGATGAAATGTCCCTTGCAAGTGGAGACTTGAAGAATAGCAATTTTCCCAGATAATGGGGTACTTTAAAAATATGCATTTAGACTAAAGGAATCTTACTTTTATTTTAGAAGTCAATGAGGTATCATATCTTTTTAGCAGATTGTGATTAATTCAAAATCTTATGGTTACTTTCTAATATTAAAATGACAAAATAGGCACAATTGGATGAAAAACCAGCCAGCTGTTCATTCATCATACATTAATCCCTCTCCGAATGTGGAGCAGCACATGAAGTTTTGAGGCAAAAACACCCAAGCTGATGCTTACTGATCCACTACAATGATTAAATGGCAATAGGTTTGTTAAAATTTAGTCCCGTTAATTTATTTCACCAAGTTCTGGATGCATCAACTGGATTTAGGAGTATGGGGTCAGCTACAGGAGGGTGGTTTTGTCTGAATTTGGATCTAAAAGCTCGGTGGCTTTCTCCTCTGCAAGGCTAGTGAGTGTGTACTGTGGCGTTAGCTGATTTTGTAGGTGTTTCAGAAAGTTGATATTGAGAGACTTCTAGTTTTCCACATGGTGGACAGTTTTCTAAACAAGTTTTCAAAGAGGAGATGAGGATGGACTGGTGCTACATCCTATCATCAAACACTTGTGCTGAAAGTAATTACTTGTGCACTGCTTTATTAAATCAGGCTAAAAGATCTGCACTTTGCACAAACTCAGAAATTCAATTAATATAAATGGTGCTATTGATTTGGCTTGGGATAGGGTTAAGTCATGGTTTCTCATATGGTGCTGTGTTTTAGATTTGTGTACAAATAGAATTTGTACACAGAACATTGACGTTCTAGTTGCTGCCGAGCAGTGCTTACACAGATAGCACCCACTCTGCCCTGCTGATGAGGTACAAAAGAATCTAGAATGAGGCAAAGCGAGGACAGCTGGTCCCAACTGACCAGAATGATATTCAAAACGATATGATGTAATGCTCCTCAATAAAAGCTGAGGGGGAAAAAAGTGCAAGAAGTTCAGAATTATGGTGTTTTCCCAATTGACCATTTTGTGTGATGGAGCCCTGCTTCCCTGGAAATGGCTGAACATCTGCCAGCCTATTAGAAGCAGTGCATGAATTCCTTATTGTTCTTTGCTTACATACATAGCTTTTGCTTTACTTATTAAACTGTCTCAACCCATGCATTTTCTCACTTTTACCCTTCCAGTTCTTTCCCCAAACCTACTTGGGGGGGAGTGAGCAAGCATTTGTGTGGAGCTGAGCTGGCTACTGGGGTTAACCCACAACAGCAGTTCAAGCTAAAACAAACCAATTTTCTCTCCTTTCTAAAAATAGCATTGTTATACATCATGGACAAGACTTCTTTTTTCCTCAATCTGAGAAATAATTATAAGTTTCATCCTTTTTCCTGCTTTCCCTGCCTAGCTCTACATATCTCCATCCATTTTCACATCGCTATTACCTATTTTAATCCATCCATATTAATCCTGCAGTGACCTTCAATGATTTCAGTGCAGTGAGTCCCCGAGATGAGCCTGTATGTCTAGGATGATTTGTAGGACTGACTTTTTTTTAATGTTGCTGACATTTTTAAAGGAAAATAATATCTTGCCTCCAGAAGGCAAAATGAAACATATGAAAATATGTTCCCATGACAGGTAGGGACAGAATGCTTTTGTTATGATTGACACAAATTGCAAAAATTATGAGGGTTAAAAAAAATGATGAAATTGGAATGCAAAAATATTTAAAAGAGGACAGATCTATTCACTGCACAAGTGCACATATTCTGGGCCTGGTGTGCGTTTCTGATCTTACTCATGTATACACTGTAGTGTTAACTCATCAAACCGTATCCTTTAAGGTCCCTGATTTGCCCTGGCATGATTACCACTGCGTGTAAGAATAAGGATGAGCGCTGTTATGGAGAATTCTATATACCTTAGGGAGTTCACTGCTGACAGCTGTGGTTAAGGCTCTGTGAATTGGAATCCATAGGAAAAGCTACTAGAGATCTACAGTGAAAACGGTCCAAGATACAGGGCAGTTACTGAGGGATAAAAGCAGGTGTTTATTGTGCTAGTAGATTCAGGTTCACAGTAGAAATTGTTTTCTTTGTAACTGTCAATTAAAATGCATTTTCCTTTCATGTACGTGCATGCAATTGCACTTTGGTTTATTTTCTAATCTGGGACTGACCCAGGAACCTCCAAAGACTAAATAAATAGCTGTATGTATGTTGACTTGGAAAATATCCTTTGCATCCTATTCTTCTTGAGCGAAGAGCAAGAGCCAGACATAACTTTGTTAGCATTGCCAGTGATTAAATGTTTCAGTTGTACAAGCCCAGTTGCAGCCAAGCAAAGTACACGTGCTTACTATCCAGAGGTGTAAAAAAAGAAGGAGGCAAACAGATCTGAGAAGAAGAGGTCTTAATTCTCTTTGCTTTTACCTCACTGTGGCCACTTTTTTTAGGATGCTACAGTGAAGGAGTTTGGGCTGCAGTCAGGTTGTTTTTAAGGACTGAGGCCCTTAATGTTGGCCATATGTATATTAGATGTGTAGTGTCTGATTATAGCAACTTATTCTCACACCTGAATGTTATTTAACCAGCAGGGATGTCAAAATCTGTCCATTCATTATTGATTTTTCAATTCATGTTTGATCAAAACTTTACTGATACGTCTAGCAAATTCCTTGCTAACTTAATCCTTGCTGCTCTTATTTTTAAGGGACTGATTCCTTTCCCTGTTATGTTTGGCCTGCTGTAAACAACAGCAATTTCTGTAAGTCACTTTTTTCACCCTTTTGTTTAGTAATCTCTCCTGTCTTTTTCTATAACAAATGCTTTCAAATTTCTGGAGAACTTCATGCTTATTGCTTTTGTCATTTAAGCCCTCCTAGCACCATTGCACTCTATTATCTTCACTGTTGCCTAGTTGTACCATAATGATTTGAACAAACGCTCATCTGTCTGGTTTTTCATGCTTCTTTTTTTTGCATGTTGTTTTCTGATTTCCCACAATTTACAAATTGGTATTATCAGCGGATTATTAAATATAAAAATTCTCTGCGATGAATTTGTCTGTTTCTCACGTTAAAGAGCAATGTCTTCATTGCATGAATATTTGTTTTCTTTTATTCACTATCTGCTAAATAATCTGACTGTATGACTGTTTGATGTATGGATTCTGGGAAACTTATGTCCATAGGCCAATTTTGAGGTAAGACTTGACAAATCATTTTCAAGACTATGTGACAGATCCTCTGGCAAAAATCTGTTTGAATCTTTTCAAAGATTCTTCCAGGGACTTCTTGCAACGCATGAAGGTAACATCTTAATTCATTTTACAGTTTCTTTACTTATTGTTCAGTAACTGAGGTGGCCAACGAATGAGCTAGGGAAAGAATTTTGGTAAACAGCTAAGTTCTAAAATAGTTTCAAAGACAACAAAACACCCTTAAATTCAGAGTTTGTCTGGGAAGATGTGTATATTTGTTTGTGTTTATAAGTATATGATGCTATTACTTTTAATATTAATTTTCCATTATTTTAGGGAAGTGATCAAATGACATAGCAGAAATACATAAATTTCCCTATAAATAATGATTGGGATTAGAAACAATTTTAAAAGCCAGGAAAAGAAAATCAGATAATTGAGTTTTGAGACAAGTCATGCTGCTTTTTTTCTTTCCCTTTTGTATTTGAAGTGGCCAGAATGAATGTCTGCATGATTGATGTTAGCTTTCAATTCTATTACTTGTTCCAGTTTGTGTCACAATATTTGACTGATGTGTGACTGCATTACTTTTTTGTAAGTTTTTGTTTTGCTTTGTTTTTGGTGGTTGTTTTTTTATGTAGCTTGATTTGTTTAGGTTTTTTTTCCATTTAATATTTTTCGTAAAGTTGGTAGAATGATCAGGTAACTAGCACTAATGCAAGCACCATTTTAATCATTCACTGAATATATATATAATGTTTCCAAAAAATATTTTTCTCCATATTCAGGAAAGTAAGTTTGTAGGAATTTTACCAAGCCATGCAATGAATCAGCAAGAGAGTCAATAACACAGCTATAGGCTTCTGACTTCTGCTTACCTTCTGATTCATTGCAAACCAGACATCCCGTGAAATGCTGAGTCACAAAGAAATGCTACTTTCAGTATTAACCTTTTGAAGTGAGCATCCATTAGTCTTCTGCAGCGAAAGAGTTCCCAGTACATGTAGACCACAAGTTTGTATTGTGTTTCTGGCAGTTGCATTTCCATGGACAACGTGGTATCTGGATTAGAAATTAACATTAATTAAAATAGCACAAATAAGGGAGCACTTACAGATGCTGTCCCTGGCTTGAGTCACTGCTATCAAATTTTGTTATTCCTGGGTCTGTTTCATTTTGATGACGTGTATTGCCACTGATGTATTATCCTCGTGTCTTGTATATCAGCATAGTACTTATTCTTGTGATTTTCAAGGTCATTTGGAATCTTTTTTTTTTTTTTTTTTTTTTTTTAATCCATGAAAGCAGAATGCTGTTAGGCTTAGGAATTTTTCATCAACCTATCAGCTGTAGATGTAATGATCTGTAAGTCTAAACTGAAAGAGGAAGGGACATCTTATCTCCTGGAGAGATTGCATGTGTCAATTGAATCTTCATTGTATGTAAGCTGAACAGTAGTGTTTGTCATTAATTTTTGGAAAGTGTCACTGGCATTTTCAGGTTCCACTTCAATTAGCTTCCCCCAGCACAAAAAACCATCTACGCAGAAGCATCTGTGTTCAGCAGGTGGGTGTCATTGCATGGTCTTGTCAGTCTCTATGGATTTTACGAGCTTCATTAAGAGATAGTCAATGTAGTCAATGCTACCCATGCAAGGACACAGTTCTTATAAACCTTTCACTGCCCTGTTTCTATGAATTATCTCCTACTTGCTCCTACCTAGCTGTAATTAGAAAACAGTTTCATTCTGATCTATAAGTATACAGCCATTGCCTGCAAGGCCAGAGAGAATGGGTAGATTTGTTTTATATGGCATACATGGATCCACTGACAGAAGGAATCCACAGTCCTGACACTGAGGTTAGATTTGTAATTTTATTGCTGCATATGCATAAAAGTTTCCCATACCTTTAAAAAGTAAAACTGCATAAATTGAATGGATATACTCATTCTATATACTTATGCCCTTGTATGTGTGATTTGATGCTTTGAAGTGCTTTCTGATGTTATACTGGGTTATCTTGAGGGAAGATTATGTTTTTGTACTTACTCAGAAAAACAATACTCTGCTAGACCTTCTCACTATCACCATACTGGTCAAAACCACCACCAACAATAAATCATTTGCTCTGAACTTTTCACTATTTCCAGTAGCATGTTGCTGTTTTTGTTGTTGTTTTGGGGTTTTTAATGTTTTTTAAATCTAAATATTGAAATTGCCCAGAGACTCTGTGGATGTCCTATCCCTAGAGGTGTTCAGGGCCAGGTTGGATGTGGCTTTGAGCAACAGTGTGGAAGATGTCCCTGCCCATAGCAAGGGGTGGAACAAGATGAGCTTCAAGACTGCTTCCAACCCAAGATATTCTATGACTCTGTGATTCTTTGAAATGGTTGAGAGCAAAGTGGCACTCATGTAGGAGAATAACTCTGATAACAGTACAAGAGAAATCTGACTTCACCTGTTTATTTTAATCATTTCAACAGTCTCCTGATGCTCTTGAGTAAATATTTTATTTGAAGTGTTTCATTACTAATATTCTCTTCATGTTCTCTGCAGTATGAGCGTTTTTCAGATCTCATGTAACCTTCATATATATTCATCTCAAGGAAGCACACACTGCATCACTGATCTTTGATTGCTTCTCACCTATAATTCTTTCATGCCTAATAGATTTCATCCATGGATAAGTATTATTTTAGACTTCTGCCAGTGTTTAATCCCATAAGCCAATTCTCTACATAAGGCAGTTATAGCAGCTCTCTGTGAAGAATGCCCTGCCTTCATTTATGTAGGGAGATTAAACCTCCATAGATTAATATGTAGAGCTAAGAAGAAAAATCATTCTTGGCCTCAAACTATATCTGAAATATTTTACCTTTTTGAAATAGTTTCCATTCCTGCTGCATTTCTAACTTTGCTTTATTCATTACTTTTATTATGAAGGAAAGAGTCAGTGTTTCTTAGACGATCTCATCTCTCTGGTTGGTGTAGCATAGACCTGGACATCTTCCTGTTAAGTTACTGGTTAGAAGTACAAATTAGAAGTTAGAGACCTGATTCTTATTCACCACTAAGTTAACTGTGTGGACAAAGTGAAGCAGAGAAGTACATTGTCATAAATCTGGTTACCAGTATGTAACAAGGCAGATGCATATGGCAGGGCGGGGGGGGGGAAAGGGGATATTTAAGGACTGCTCAGAACACAGAGGATCTGATATTTATGGAGTTTTCCCTGTGGTTTCCAGACAGAAGGAAGGCGTGCTCACTGGATATTTAGATTCCAAACTACTTCAAGAAATAACAGTCAAAGTATTGTAGATTTCTTGTGATCTTGTCCTTGCCTCTGAAACATTTCATTTTTAGCAATTCTTTTTTACATTAAGTACTTAACCAAATGATGTGCAAACGATTCATCTGGGAGCTTTATTGCTGTAAGGCAACTGGTTTGATCAGATGAGGTTAAAATCTTTGAACAAAGTAGCAGAAGCTAAAATAGTGAGGCAATATCCAACTCTGATCAAAACAGAGGAGGTCTGCAACTGCTTGTTTCCCTTTTCCTTTTCTTGAAAAATGTTAATTTCCTGAAAAATGTTCATTTGTAAGACATAGTGTTTCCTTTCATCCAATCTCCAGAGGTATTAAGACAAAATTTATTAAGACAGAGATTTCTATTTATTTGTATATTGTTTATTCTAGGGTAGAAGGGACCAAAAAAGATCATCCATATCTGATCACCTCAGGGCTAAGCAAAAGTTAAAATTTTAAAAGTTAAAAAGTTAAATTGCTGCAGCATTAGTTAAATCCTGACATGTATGGGTCATCAACCACCTCTCAGGAATCCTGTTTCAGTGAACATATTCCTTATCAAGCTTCTTGCAATATACTACTTTTACTTTTGTTCTTTGAAGACAGATTTAGTGCCAGTCAAGCTTAAAAAAAAAAAAAGAAAGAAAGAAAAAAAAAAAAAAAGTAATGTTAAGAATGTAAGGACATGGAAAAGCAAAGTGTCTGTTCCTTTGAGTGTGCATGGCCAAGGACATTTTCCAAAGCAACAAGGGATAGTGAGAAAGGGAGGCTGAGATAGGAACCAAATCTAGTCATTGCCACCAAATAATGATGGCACATGGGAATATTTATTTCAGTGTGTTTGACATACTTTCTCCTGCGTGTGTGTGCAGATACCTGGATGTGGGTGAGTGCACTGAGTGCCAGTTACTGGAGTCAGGCCAGGGCTTGTAGGCCTGCAGATGATGTTGCCAGCTACTGCAGCGAGAGTGGGGGCTAATCTCATCAGCTGCAGGGGCCATAGCTCTCAGGATCTAAGAATGA
The DNA here is from genome assembly GCF_019232065.1 of Centrocercus urophasianus. NCBI lineage: Eukaryota > Metazoa > Chordata > Aves > Galliformes > Phasianidae > Centrocercus > Centrocercus urophasianus. The sequence continues at coordinate 1,894,789 of NW_024884844.1, forward strand.
TTCCACAGACTATGCACCCACAGTACCAGGTAGCAAGTGGGTCTCTATGAGTAAAATTTAGTGCCACGTACTGGAGTTTGGAGGTTGGGGGTACAGCTACCGCTGGCTGTGATTCCAGCTGCTGGAATGAGTGAGGATCTTGGCGTTGCTGATTGGATGGTCCTCTCTGGGACTAGGGTGAACTGTGCAGAGTTTTAGCCTGGACAGCTACTGGTGGATTGGTGAGTGAACTAGGTACCAGCTCCTGAAGTCAGACCTTGGGTGTAGGGCTGCTAACTGTGCTGTAAACTACTGGGGCAAGTAGGATGTCTGTGTCAGCTGCTGGGGTTCTGCACTCCCAGCCAGCAGGGCCTCGGGTCTGGGCCAGGACATCAGTCAGACAAGAAGTCCATGCTGGTACACTCAGAAACATTTGTGGATGTGGTATGACTGAAAGATGAGGGATAGGGAAGTCAGTGGACGTATACTAGCAGTGAATTTCAAGCTGAACTAAGCAGCCCACGAATAGGGTAAGGAGCTTAGGATCTGGGTAGGGGTGCTGGTGCTCAAAGCATCCATGAATGTGCGAATGCTTGTGCACCTGGAGAGTGCTGCATGCATTTTTGCTCATATATCTGTATCTTTTTGCTTGTATATTTCTATCTCTACCAACTGGAGAAGAGGATGGGGGCTCAACTGTCTACAGTTTTGCTTGAGTCCTGTGTTTAAATGCTGCTAAAGGCTCCCCTTGGCTTGGGCAACCTGTGTGACCATTCATGTCAGTGTCCTGTCTCTATCAGTGAGTGTGTGCTTATCTCTGGTATATGTGCTCTGCTTAGGTACTAGCTGAAGTTACTAGTTTTTTTTTTTTTTGTTGAAGTTTTTCTCTCCCTCTTCCATAACATTTTAAAGACATATAATAGTACCATGTATTCTTTTATTTTTGCATAAGAATGTTGTGAATCTTATCAGTTACTGGGAATATGTAAAATGTATCAGTGCCAAATGATTTATGGCAAGCATTATGATTTCAGTGAAAATTCAGCAAGACATATTTGTTCATTCTTTTTATTTTAAGCATTAAAAAAAAAACTCATATGAGAAAGGGTTGGACTGGATGTTGAATAAAAATCTCTATGTAAAGCATTTTTAACTAAAATATAAATGGAAGACACTAATTAGGGAATACAATGTGCAAATTATTTTTAGGATGTTTTCTTATAACACAAATATTTCAATTGTACAGAGTTTTTTGTTTGTTTGTTTAAGATATACGCAAGTATTGAAAACAGCGTGGTGCTTCAAAGTGTCATTGTATTTTCTGTTGTGGCCAAAAAGGAGGTAAAAGTGAAAACTGAATGGAAAATGTTGTTCCCTACTACCTTTCAAGCAACATTGTTTTCTAGTATAGTCATGCTGTTTGTATCCCCAGAATCACAAAGAATAGCAGTTAACCTTCACTCTGGATACAATAAGATATTCACTCTATATGAGCCTTTATAAGGTAAGAAACTGCATTAAAGCCCTGACCAAAGTCACAATGCATCTGGTAAGTGTTTTTCTCACCTTTTCATCGAAGGTACTAATTGGTAACTAGAGGGGGAAGAATGGCTATTATTCACAAACAGGAATCAGCAGGAAGGTAAGGAAGTCAGTAATTGTTTTCTCAAAGAGAAAGCGTCTCCACCTGATGTAGGTACTTGCAAAGCACTGTGGGAGAGAAACGAACATTTTGCAAAATGAGTAGCAGAGGAATAATCTTTTACACCTTCAAGATTCTCTATTTTCTATAAGCCTAGGGCGCTTTCAGATCTTGAACTTTGCTTGTTGAGAAATTATTTAGAGAGTGAGGTAAGAATGAGGGACCTGTGTGCATCAGAAAAAAAATGCGTGTGGTGGCTGCAAAGGACTAACAACTTTGTGATTAGCCTAAAAGTGTGTAAGGTTGTGAATTCAACAAAACTAGGTATAGGCTTTGGGACAAACTAATCTGTCATATACATGAGGGGTAGATGTGCTTTCAAATGGATGCCTTTGTTATTTTAACCCTTCTCTGTGCTGTACTGCCATACTGTTGGCAAGGGTCATCTTTGATTCAGTTACAAAGCAAAGCAAACCCTTTTAGCTTTAATAGGATTTAAGTAAAACTCCTCAGAATCAGCCTTTTTTTTTTTTTTTTTTTTTTTTTAAGTATGCAGTGGAACAAATAAAGATGAGCATTTTCACTTGGTTCCCACGTTCTCACCGGCTGGATTATTTCTAGTTGATTTCTGACTGCTTATGTCTCCTACATCTAGTGATATGAATGATGGCCTAGTTAAAATGGCATGTGTCTTTCTTTCTTTCTTTCTTTCTTTTTTAATGATGACAATCCAGAGGGTTGCTTTAATTTTTCTTAACTGCAGCAAAAAGAGCATAAGTGGATTCTGCTGGAGAGTAATCATGCACTTATACAGACATGGTCCTTCATGCTTTGTGTCTTCTGCTTTTGTTGCAAGGCTTATCGGAATGTACATTGCTAGCTGTGGTCCTTATACATGGGATGTGAGATCACCAGTATTGATGGTGAGACTGGGAAACTCATGCGCAGATGAGTGGGACCATTGTTATGGCAGAAGCTGTAACTTTGCTAGAGAGAAAAAACAAAACAAAACACTTCTGTCCTTACTTAAGGCTACTAGAGGCAACCTCTGTATTCTGTATTTAGGAAGCTATAACCTGTTTGAAATTTACCTTGTGTTAAACTTTTCCAATGGAGTTACTTACTTTTTTATACTCCTTTTTAGGAGACGCTGTCTCCTAAAACTTCTACATAAAACTAATAAGAATAGTACTGGTGGAGTAGGGGCAAAGCTCCTATGTAAACAGTATATTGTTTAAAAGACTTGAACCTAAAAAGAATTGCTGCTATTTGTACTATATTGGTGCTTTTTGTTTATTTTGGTTTTTTTTTGTTTGTTTGTTTGTTTGTTTTGCACTGAGATGGGGAAGCTTAATTCTAATTCCTGCTCTGTTGGCTTTCTATTATCAAGAAGATTTACTGAGAAAACAAAGTTCATCGTGTAGTACTTTGTGTACACTTGTCAGTTCTTCCAAGAAATTTAGGAACTTGTTGCCCAATTTCAACTAAATTTGACAGGGGTAGAACTATCAGAGCTGGTGTGATGTATGGTGTTTTTGGGGGAGATATGTGTGGTTGTAGGGTTTTTTCTCTTTTTTTAATGGAACTAGTCAGTGAGGAGAAGTGTAGGGGAGAGGAGTAAGTGCTTCCCTGGAGACAAAAACTGTGAGATGAATTCAGCTGCGGGGTTAGACATTTCAAAATCCACATTTCTGAAATACAGACTTTTCTGTGCCCCAATTCATCTTTGGTGGAAATTAGAAATGTGATTTAATGATGTGGGTGAGGGAAAATACTGAATGGATTTAAGGTTTCAAGTAATAGATTTCTTGTGGCAGAAGTGTTGTACCTAGATCAAGGCTGTGCTGTGCAAAGGTAGATGAATCCCTGGCCATCAGCACCCCTATTATCTGGAGGAAGGAGTGTGCCAAGCACCTGACCGAACAAGGACTTAAGTGGAGGTCTTATGTACGCCATGTGGTGTTTCTCACTATGGCCACTTTTGCTCTGAGTATGCACCAAAGCTTAGAAAAAGACATCTACTGCTGGGTTTTCCTGTTGGCTGACCGCACTAATATTTGAGGATCAGCTGAGCCTGATCTTTGAATCTTTAAGACCTGAAGGCTTGAAGGCAGTAAATCCTTTACAACACAGTATGGTAAGGATGTTTGGAAGTAATGCAACATGGAGGTTAATGTTAAAGAAGTGTAGAATTACTCATTTCTTCTGGTCCATGTGGTAATATGCCTTTTGTACTTTTTGACGAAGAATGGTTTTTTTTGTCAGGCTGAACGACTCAGCTTTCCTTAGTGTTCCCTGTTCTGTTTGCTAATTATCAAGGATTTCCTTTTGTCCCATGTATATATGCAGTCAGCCCCTTCACTTCTGCCCACCTTCACTTCTGCCAGTTGTCTCTGTTGGATCAAATACAAGCAAACATTGAGTGGCTAGATTTCAATGAGTTAAGAGTTCAAACTAAAATTCTCCTTTACCACACAGAAGAGAATCATGTACAGTATTTCTCATCAAGGGTGGCTATTGGCCACTTGGGATAGCTGAGTTTTGTTCTTACTGGTTATACTGATCCTTCTAGATCCTGAATAGAATCTATGACCTCCAGCGAATGTGGCAAAAGATTGTATTTTATAACCATCCATTGATTTATTCTTTTAATTGAATTTCTTATGGCACTTCACAGCCTCCATCTTCTCATATTATACTTGTCCATCTGGTGTCTGATGTAGCTGCACTGCGTGCTTAAGGTCTCTTCATTTTCTGTAATATTGTTGAGACCTATTTAATATGGCTGTTTGCTGTTATAGTGAAAATCCACTCTTAAACTACTTTTCATTTGGGCAGAGCACTTCAGTCCTTGAGATAGCGGAGATAAAAGAGTGGGGGAAGGGTGCTTTAATACTCTTTTTGTTGTAGCTCATAAAGCACCTTCTGAAATTCATGTTAAGGCATTTGGATGAGGTGTAATAATATTTAATTCACATTTTCTGCGGCTTGTCCTGTACCCGGTAACCACGGGCATTCATGATGTAGAGATGTTCTTGTGTAGAGACAGAAAGTGCTTACCCAGATGATTTGCACAGGGGAACTTGACTTTGTTAATTACAGCACTAATGCAATCAAATTATTTCAATGACAAAAGAAGAAGGAGGCTGAAGAGGACTTTATAAAGCTGCTATAAAGCAGCTCAGGAGTGTAGGAGACTTTAATCAATGTCATCTTGGTTTATAAACTGGGACTAAAATGTCCAGAGCTGGGCATTTGAGTTGACAGTTTGAGCAGTGGCTATAACTTCCCAGCTCTGTAGAGAATGTTCTCCTGTACCAGGAGGTCAAATTCTTTCTGGTGATCTGCAGTGCTCTTCTGATTTTCCATCTGGTATCCTGGGGTTCAGGGCTTTGGTGAAGCCAGGCCCTGAGAGTGTTCAATGTCATTTAACCTCAGTTGAGCCACCTTGTTTTCTCTTGGGTAGTTCTGCAACACAACTGTGCAAATGGCTGATTTCTCTGTTTAATCGGAAGTTTAAGAACAAAATATCTGAATAATTTTCTGTGAATTAAAATTTAAGGTAATCCTTAAAACATACCTTAACAGTTAATAAAGCATCAACTTCAAAATCTAAAACAATCGTAAGGCAGTTTTCTAAGATGTTCTATAAGAAGTATTAGAACAATGAATGTCTTCAGGAAAAAAAAAGACACAATGTGTAATGAATTGTTTGTCTTGTAACTATAGGCTTAGCGGTGACAGTCTTTGAAAGCAGTTTAATGAAATTAAAACTATTTCTGGTGTGTGTGTATTAATTAACTGATTTGGTTTTATGAGAGGTTCCCATTTGCTTGACTTCTAAAGTCAGCAAAAAAAACTTTGGCCTTCTGCCTCATGAGGCAGCTGAGATCTCTTCATTGGGATGGACTTGGTTTCTTCATCAAAATTTCTTTTCTATTTGTACTGAAGCTTACTTGAAATGTTGTTTAGAGGAAAAAATCAGTGAGAGGTGATACTGCAAGTTAGTGCTTGAGAAATTAAATTTTGTGCAGTGAATTTACAAGGCTAATCTCCATGGAAGGAAAGTGGCAGGTGTTTCGACTCCAGAGCATATCTTGAGAGATGAAGAGGTTAACGTGCCTGTCCAAGGTAATTGCTTACAGTTGAGATGTGTGAACACTGCTCTTAATATATTGAGTGTGACAGACTGGTTTGTGCACAAGGTTTTTTTTTTACACACTGTATTGTTTAGGGAGCAGGCTCTGAAAATGCTGTTACTCTGCCATGTTCAGATATACTCTTATGCATGTTGAAGTATCAGTGCTGGCAATGTTCACTGAAGATGCTGCAGGCTCCAGTGGCAGAAATTAAAGGGTTTGTTTGCATGCTTGATTTCTTTTGTTGGCATGCTGCCTATTTCTGACAACCAGCAAAACAGGGACATCTTCCACAGCAGCTCGGATGTAAATCCCAGTTATGCAGATTGATTTCCAGCACAGCCTGCGCTGTGTATAAATCCTGGATCAAACAGGCGAATCTCTGTTAATCACCACTAATCAGCATGATGGGGCCCGTAGACCTTTGCAGCCCTGCTTATTGGCTACAGGGGACAAACTGCCAGTAGGTGCTAAGTAATTAACAGTTGCCGTTGAATTTAAGTGTCTGGTGCTGTTGAATTTATGTGACTAGTGCTGCAGTCATATACTATGTGAAGGAATGACACTTTCCAGAGCTCCAGCATCACTGTCTATATATATTTTTTTCCCAGCATGACTATGATTCAGGCAGGGGAAGCATTAATCTGCTTGAGCACGAGTTCTTCAGCAAAGTTTCCTCCTTCCAAATATTCTAGTGGCAGCTGTACTGTTGGCTGTTGTCTTTAATTTTTTTGTTTTCACGACATTGTGGGTTATGCTACTGCACTTACAATCTGGCATTTATACAATTTTTTTCTTTTTTTTTTTTTTTTTGCGTAAAAAGAAAGCTCTTCAACTAAAAGGAAGCCTAACACTAGATCTCAAACTTATTATCTGTCTTTGGTATCCACCATATGGTTTACTCCAAGATGACCGTGAAATCTGGAAGACCTTTAGGTAGCCTGCTGTGAATTTCATGCTTATATTTTGCAACGCACAGGTTTAGTTTTCTTTCCTTTTTTCTTTCTTTCTTTCTCAATAACAAATCACATTTCAAAATGTGATTCTGTGAATTCAAAATAGAAATGTGGCAGGTTGCACAGCTGGGGAGAGTTATGGCCCCTTTCTGATAGTTAATGTGCCCAGAGCTTTTGGCTTTGGTGCCTCGTAATGCCACATGAGGCATGCAGTAACTGCCAGAAATACATTTGTTAGCTGTCATATCACTAGTTAATTATATCTTACTTCTGTTTCAGTGCATCATGCGCAAGTCTGCTAAATGTTCTATGTGAACCTAAATGTGATTTACTGTCATAAAGGTCCCTTGGAGAATACCATAGAAACAAAAAAAGCGCTTCCCTTTAACATGCTTTCCTATCTGTGGAGCTCCAATTTAGTTTACCTTTGTTAATCTTGGAGATGGTGAACAATATTGGATGCAGTTTATAGCTTTAATTTAGACAGATTGCTTGCTTACGTGTGTGTTCTCAGGTGCACCATGAAAATGAAGTTTTTCTTCTTTTTTGAATCGTATCAGGAATTGAAAATACAGTGGGTGTATTGCTAGATCCTCCATCACTGTAATTCAGGACAGTTTCAAAGCCGTGACAGTACTGCTGATTTATAACAGCCAGCATTGAGATTTTAATGCTGTTTATAATGGGGAAACTTCTAAAAATCCATTTTCAGACTGCAACTTTTTTTCTTGCAAACCCCAATACTAAGGGGATAAGAGGAGGAGATGTAGCTGAATGTGTGTGTAAGAGGAGATGTGCAGTGGTGTGCGCTAGAGGTGTTGCTGTATTCTTCTCAATAAATTATTTTCTTTTTCAGTCTGTGGCAGCAGCTTCAAGGTGCCATAAGTGCTTTTGCTCTGGAATAAGACTTACTGTGCGTGTGTGAGACTGGAATCTGTAAGCATTTGGCAGCTTCTGAATTGCTGTCCTCTGCATGATGGGGCTTAGGGCAAAATAGCATCATAGCATTTGCTGTGTATCATTTTTCCTCTGTTCTGTGTTTGCTCTCAAGAAGTTCAAATCAAAACACTATCTAGGAAGTATGTAGATAATTTGGATCTAGTTGGGGCAAAGTGGAACTTTGACATTAGAATTAAGTTCTTGAATATCTTTCAGCACTGACAAACATCAAGAAAGATGTGGAGGACCATTCCTGTTCTTCAGGGTGCGTTAGTGTTAGTTGGAGTACTGACTATTTTAAGTCCATGGGCTATAGAGCAAGCCTAGATGGAAGTATTCTCACCTGTTTATGCTAGATCTGTTTCTAAGTATCGATATGTCGTTCAGTTTCTTATTTTTTATGCAGAAGAGAAAAAAAGGTTGAATGCAAGCACAAGCTTTGTGAGTACTATTAACTGTTTTGTGAAGCTCAAAGTGGATGAGATAGTGTTTATAATTAATTCAGACAGGAAGTAAGCTCTCTATGCCTTGAAACTGAGTAGCCATGAAGACCTCTTGCTGTTAATACAGAAAAAAATGAGGAGTCGGTAGTTTCTCTTTGGAGCCCTATGAATAAATGGCAGAATATGAAGTCTGGTTTTGTGTGGAAGCTAGGTAGGGTGAATGCATGCCCTTAAACAATAAGAGTTGCTACATACATCATGAACGGGAAGTTAACAGAGAGGTTCAGTGACAGTGAGTTTGGGCAAACCAAGATAATTCTTTTAACCACAAATGGAACTGCTTCTGCAGGAATCAGACTTCTTACAATGGCTCAGTTAAGGCAGAGTTTTATCCCACATCTTTTATGGCTATTGGAGGATCTAACAGGAGCAAAAAGAAATAAGAAAGGTTGGAATATCTTTTAAATATCTACTTTGAATGGCAGAAAACTGCAGAATCCAGATATTGCAGTTGCTTACAACTGAGGCCGAGATCTAAAGATTATGATTGCATAGGCTCTTTTTGGAAGTGAGATCAAATATCTTTAAAACACTCCTGTGAATGAAACGTAAGGTAACGCTCCTTTTTTTTTTTTTTTTCCTCTCTCCTTTCTTCCTTTCATCGTAGTCTCTTACCACTGGCATTTTCATTTTTATACTTCATAGTATAATGCTTGGTGCAACTGCATTGTTGTTAACCTTAGCAAAAAATAAACCAGGCAAAATTTGCGTAACTATAGTTGCTTATCCTTCTTTGTGTTGCTTCCTCACTATACCCAGCAGGCATGATTGGAATTCATCATTTACAGTGATTTTATGTAATCCATGAAACCTAGAAATTTCACTATTGGAGGAACTGGCTGAAGTCAGTTATTCTCTACTGTTCACAAATGAGTTTTCTGAAGATAATGCTTGAGAGATGTTTTTAATGAGGATCCCTATGTTTGTTTACGTATATGCATACGAAAATTCCAAGTGATGCCCTTCATCTTGTCATATTATCATATTCAATTTCAGCTTTAGCAGCAAGGAATGAAACTATTTAAGGATAACCTGTTGCTGCAAATTGACTCCCTTTAAAATTTAGGACAGTTGATAAAACTAGGACCTCCTTATTTTCAGGTCTTTGAAAATGTTAAGAGTAGACACACGTAATTAGAAAGATAGAATCCAAAATGACTGCTGCAGCATGTCAGCTGATGAAGTTAGCAGCGTTTGAGGCAGACCTTTGCTGCTGAATTCCATGTGACTGCATTTCATGTTGGCACCCGTAGGTTCTAGCTGTTGGGTGGCAACTTCAGTTAAGAAAGATTTGTCCTTATGGGTTCATCTTAACAAAACTCTTGTTCTGTGTGTTCTGTTACAACACAGTTTTTGATAGCTTTCTATGAATGCCTGTAATGAGGTAAATAAATTAAGGCCGTGAAGCTTTGGATCCACTAAATCTTACTGTTTGAGTATGCTGGAGTATAAAAGCTTGATTCATTGTCTCAGATGAGTTCTATTAAATTGTTAGCATAATGTTGACTAGATTGATTCTATTTAGGGTAGTGGAGTTATTCTGGTGGCAAAGTGAAGTTTACTGGATGTTAAACATTACTGCTAATAAGAGTAAATTTTTGTCCATGTAATTATGGAAGGCCAGGACTTGATTTCTTGATTTAAAATCAATCATGGCTTTAAAAAGCTATTTTTAGATCAGCATGAGAACAGAGATTGAATGTAAATTTTAGGATTAATCTAGTATTTGTGGCTTGAGATAGATAGGTAAGCATCTAGGGCTAAGGAAAAATTTCAATCTGAACTTAACAAAAAGGATGATCCACCATTACTGTTATTTCTTACATAATGCTTATCTGAAAGATGTCATTTGATGTTTGCATTATTTGATGACTCGTCCTTGGCAGGATCATCCATCACATATTTGAAAGATATTCTTCACTTCTGAGGGTAGTGAGACTCTGGAATAAGATGACAAGAATCTTTGTATGCCTCATCCCTGGGGAGGTGCTCAAGGGCAGGCTGGATGGGGCTTTAGGCAGCCTGGTCTAATGGGAAGTATCTCTGTCCATGGCAAGGGAGATGTAACTAATTAATATTGAAAATCCAATCGGAATCATTCTGGGATTGTTCAGGGATGCCTGTTCTAGTCTTAAGTCTGCACCACATGTCAATGTTTGATCAGTCTGTTTTGAGACAGGAAATTTAATCCACTGCTATTCATTAACAAAAGGTCATGGAACTTTTTTTTTTCTTTCCTCTAGTTCACTTCTTGTAGGGGCATTAGATAGAGGTGAACAGGCACTTTGCCTATAGTTTCTGCTTCTTGAAGGACTCTGAGATCTTTTCTGGATGACTTTGGTATAGCTTGTTGGAGAATTTGCTATTAACTGTGTAAATCTGAAGTTAAAGATCACATGAGGAAACAAGCGGTGAATTCAGCCATCTAATGAAGGAGAACAAAGTATTCTCCAAAAGGAATAGTGTTTGATTCTTACATGGAAGAGACCAACTATCTCTAGATTGTGGTCAGCCCTTGCTGACTACACAGAAGAGAATACCAGACCACGCAAATATATTTCCTTCCCTTCTCCCCATTTTTCAAGAGTGGGAGAGGAAAGAGAAGGTATGTGGACAGTGTTGGCAATAAAGCTTACTTAACTCTGAGGACCTAAAACAGGATTTATGAATTATTTACATCCCACTTTGATTTAGGACATTAACCAAATATAGCTGTCTCTGGTGTTCCATGCAGGAATTCATTCAGTATTTGCTGATCGAAGGTTGTATTATTTACTTTCTTTAAGCATTTGTTGGATTTATTTTCTTAATTTTTAATCAGGAAGTGTTTTTTCCTGAGAGATATTTTTAGATTTAAGAAGCTTTATAATCCTTTATTTTCCAAGCATAACAATGAGCCTAAACTGTAACATCTTGGTACTGTCTCAGTTCTGATAGGGGTGTTTTGCGGTGTTAGTTGGAGTATAATAAAGTTTGCTAGGGAAGAGTTGAATTAATCCTATCCTGTGGGAGACTTTTTTCAGAAGTAAGTCTGGCCATGTAGGCGAATTTTAAATAAATGGATATAGTTGCAGGTTTCTGAACACGAGATTAATTTCTGTGCCTGCTTGATTCATGAGAGATCTAAAAAGTGTAAACTTGAAGTGTAGGAAATGTATAGGAAAACTGTCATAATTCACTTTGACAGAAGTGATGGGGAATTTGTATGGGTAACTGAAGCCTTTAAGGGCATGGGCCATAGTCATTAAATCAAGTTTTTCTATGAATGTAAGATTTTAATAAGTTGAGTTTGCAAATCATAGGCTTTGTATTCAGGATGGCTGTGTGGTGGGAGAAGTTTATTATTTTTGTAAACGTGAATTCGGGTCTGAGATGGCTTATCCATTCAACTGGAGTCATTTGCATCCTTTCACTTGCTGTGCATTGAGCAATTGTAAAAATTGTTCACTAGTATTTGGACAGAGATTTTTCCTTGACAGAATCATAGGGATTGAAAGGGACCTCTGAGGAGATCTAGACCCACACCTGTGCTAAAGGAGATTCCCAAGAGCAAATTACACAGGAAAGTATCTGCTTGTGTTGTCCTTTCCAGTCAAGTTAGTGTTTCTCTGCAACAATTAAACATTCTAAGCAGACACAATGTGATTTGTTTAATCTTTTTGGCAATAGGCTGAATCTTTGATAGAGAGCATATCATTGGCATGAATCTGCTTGTAAGAACAAAGGATTATTATTTTTCATGTAGAGAAAAATTCTGGATGAAGGAGATACTCTCAAAAAAGATTGCATAGGAGAATTGCCCCATTCCTGAGTACAGAATCTTGGATGTGCAAGAACTTAGTCTCTGATACAGATGCTGATTCATATTTCTCAGATAAATTTGTTTTGCATTTTCATGTCCAGTAACTTCAACTGCTTTAAGTTAAATAAATTGGATTAGTTAGCCACAGCTTAAGTTTCAGGATGTTAGTTTATTTTGTGTCAGATGTTAATATAGGAAGCTTGTTCTATCTGTGCTGTGTACTTCTATAGAATCATTCATATTATTATTTCAATATGTGGTGCTTCTGCTTTCCCAGTTCCAAATCAAACCAGGAATGACGCTTTCCCAAATTTCTATCCATAAACCAAATTTTTTTCAATGTAAAATGAATTATCCTGTACGTATTGATTTTTTTGCAATTGATTATGATCCTCAATGAGGAAGGGATAAGGAAAAGTAACCAAGTCTATTACTCACAGAGGGCCAAAATCAGTTGAAACTTAGCCAATAGAATGTTGGGTTTAAATTGCGCACAGCACTGACTGCAATCTTTCAGTAGCAATTGATCTACCCATTTTGGGGGTGGTTGTTTCATGTTACTAGTCTTTAATCATTTCTACTTAAGTATCTTCTACCGTCAGTTTAAGTGGAAACCTACATTTTTAGAGATTAACATTGGAAACAGGGTTTCAAAAGTGTATTTCCTGATTAGTTTAAATGGCTTTCTGTAGTCCGTTCTCAATGAGCATTTTTCGGATTCCCTAACACCCGATTCTCTCTTTAATTTTTTTTTTTTCTCTTCCCCCCCCCCCTCTCCCCTTTGGGATGAAAATTCAGTCACTGGTTGAATTGTTACATTGTGATTTCACTCATCTTAGTTCATTATGACTATTGTGAACAGTCTGCTGTTGCAGTACTTTGGAGCTCCAGTGGCTATATTGATTTATATCAGCTGCAAATCTGGTCCAGTGGCCTTGATCCAGCTATTGATAAAATTCAGAAGCTCAACTAATGCAAAGAAATTGATTTTTTTTTTTTTTTTTAAATATACATTTCTATTTGAAGGGTTGTCCACAGAGTCATTCTTAGACTCTGAGTTGTAATCATATTCATGTTGCTGAAATGATATATTGTGCCCAGGGTTGCAATGCATCATGAAAATCTCATTGTGTTGGATACAAATAAAATCCGCAGTTGAATAGGACTCTTAATTTCACTGTTGTCTGTCAAAATTTCTATTACTGGCTCAGTCATTCATTAGCAAAAATACAAAGCATGCATTTTGAGTTCTGTACAGGAACATCTATTATGCCAGCCTTGTGAGGAAGTACTGCCATTATTTTAACTGAACGGTTGTTTCTTTAAGTTTCTTTTTTCCAATTCTTTTTGAAGTCGAAATAAACATCTTGGCTCATCCTCCAGTGGTCTGTCTGTGAAACTGGATGTTGAGCAACCCATAAAGGAGCAGAGTTCCACTCAGATCCAGCATTTGCACATTTTATTTCTTAAACTCTGCTCCTCTTAAGCAAAATGAAAACACTTTGTGTTATCTCCACATAGCAGAGAAACATCTGTACAAAAGTCCCTCAGAAAACTGCATCTTCTGGTTGTTTTTTTTTTTTTT
>NW_024884844.1:1908433-2131563 GCF_019232065.1 Centrocercus urophasianus
CTGAGGCTGTTTCTTACAGACTTTCTGCTCCTCTATAGATTTATTTATATATACGTTAAGGATTTCTCTGATGTGACTGGAACCTGTTTCTAGACATACTTATTACTATTTGTTTAGAGTAGATTGTCTTGATCCAGTTTGGGAAATCAAGCCTTACCAACAAAGGTGGTTATTGCCAAAATTCATAAAATAATAATAAAAATAATGTGGAAGCATTGCTCCTTAAACACACTGAGAAAGAAGACCTCCAACAACAGTGAAAGCCGCAGAAGAAGAAAGCATACTGCTCTGCTTTGGAATCTTGTAGGAGTGGAATATCTTGCCTGTTTAAACATTAGGGACATTAATTAGTAACGTAAGAAATCTGTGGTACAGTTATTTTGTTCAAGCAATAACTTTTAATACAGAGATTTTGTAGGACAATTAGTGATCTGGGTGAGGATTCCTACTTTTCGGAAGTCACAGGCTTTCAACCCAAGAATTTTGCTCCTGTGGCATATTTTGATGGCTTGAGTTCAGATTGTTTTGTTTTTGTTTTAAATAAAACAATCTAGACAACGATTAGAAAGAATGCAATGGAAATAGTTGAGAAATAGAAAAGGAATTCATGGAAAGGTAGGTTGAGAGGAAAATAAGTTAATTTGAATATATGTTTTCTAGAGTTTAGTCCTGGCTCTATTAGACATGACAATCCTCATTTATGAGTGGAATGGCTTACCATGCTATATCCTGAGCTCTGCTGGAAACTTTAAAGTTGCATCAAAATATATCAGGATTCTAAATTAGTTATACCAGTCTATTTCATATACTTGACCCTCATGTCACAGAATGCAACGTGAGCACTGAATTTGTATGCTTACTGGCTGTTAGTAATGCGATCACTTGTGTTTGGGTGAATGCAGCTTGGTGAGTCTTACTGCTTGTTTTCACTGTTCTGCATTGCTGTCACATAATTCTTCCCATCAGTAATAATAAACATGTTTACTTAAATGAAATCCAGGCAATGAATATGTTCTGCTTCAACCTAAAGGAACCCTCATAAATAAGCACCTGTGAGAAATAATAAACCTGTTGATATTAATATATGTACTTTGCCAACTACTCTTAAGCATTTACTGCGGTATCATTTAAAAACTGAGAAATAAAAGTCCACGGTAATTCTTATGGCTGTGACTATGCTAACACATACAGTGCGAGTTTTTTTCCTAAATACCTTTTCATGAATAATGAGCCCAAACTGAATTTAGTGCAGTAAGTATAGATTTTTTTTTTTTACTTATTATCTAACATAGACAGGATTTGCGGTCAGCCAACCACCATGCTCTCCTATTTTCTTGCTCTTGCAGCTAGAGAGAAACAATCTATTACACTTCATTAATCCTTTTAATATTTGTTGTCTGCATTATTTGCTCTTTACTTTGTGGTTACAATTAATATTTAACTTCCATTATGCAAAGTCCCCTTATCTGTATTAAATTCTATTTTTTAGACTTCAAAATCAAAGTGCTGCTTGGACAGCATTTGGGAACCAATATCTTTTATGCTAATGTTGAGGCAAATAAATGAATTGTAGTTTCTAGTTCCTTCATCTAAGTAATTGATAGAGATGGAGAACGAGAAGCCTCATTTTCTATCCTGTTTGTCTCTTTCATAAGCCATTACCCGTTACAATTTGATTTCCAATTTCTGACCAATTTTCTACTCAGCTTGATTTTTTGTATGTGTGTGTGTGTGCTGCTTAATTCAGTTGGTACAATTGAGTGCAGGCAGGCTTTTTCCAATATGCTTGGTTGCAACTATCTGAAGTACAGTAGTTCTAAATCTTAATGCAGTTTTGAAGACATTTATTGACAAACTATTTGGTTCAACCTTAACATGTATTAATGATGCATGGAATACTTAATTTTGACTCAAAGCATTGGAGTGTTCACTTACTATGAGATGAACTCTCCAGTTGCGCGTTCGTTGTAAGGTTCAGTTTTTGGAGGCAGTGTGTCTAAGAAATCTCAATTTGGGTACCAGAGCTCCTGAGCTCCATGCAGTGCTGTTTCCTTTGCTGGATGTGTATCAGTGTATGGTCTTGTTGTGCTGAAACGAGACAGTATGACTTCTGAGAATTCATAAGCAGGGCTTATGTTGATTTGCATTAAATATTTGGTGGAAACAGTGCTTTCAAATTTACAGAAGTTCTAGGGAAGGTGGAAGGGGAATCCATGTCTTCCCTTTATCCCTTGTCACTTGGGTCAGACTTTTCTCTTTAGCAGTTGAAAGTAGATTCCCCCCCCCCCGTATGCATGGGGGAAAAAAAAGGAGTATTTGAGTGGAGGTGGAATTACTGGATTGGACTGTAAAATTAGTTTGGCTTTAGCATGCAAACATATGGAGCAAGTGTGATGGTTACGGTAAAATTACTTGTAAAGAAATGTCCCAGGATGAGAAACTGGGACAATTTAGATGAAGAGGCCTGGTTCTCTGTGGTGAAGTCAGCAGCAGTGTGAAATGGACAAAAATAAGGGAGTAGCATATAAATTTGGGGAAGTTGTCTGGGAGCAGATAGAGACTTTTTTTTGTGTGGTATAGCTGGGGAATTAAAGGAAGATGGTGATCTCAGTGTTGTTATCAAAGAGACAGTGATTGGTAAAGAGGGAAGAAACACAGCAGTGAGCACACCAGCTACTGCTTGTGGAGTGCAGCTCAGGGCTGGGGCTGTCAGGAGTTCTGGAGCTGTCCCAGAATAGTCACTTTCCAGAGGAAACACAAATTGGTCTTTAAATCTAAAAAGAGGAGGAAACAGTTATTAAAAGCCAACTTTGCAGAGTCAGCTCTAGCCTGCTGTCTTGAGTTTCCATTTTGTCAGCAGAAGTTATTGAGAGGCAGCCTCGTGCGAAAGCCCACCTGCGCATTTTCTTTATGTTATTAAATATCAACTCTGGGACATGCTGAATGGAAGTCAGGAAATATGTTAAAAAATGATAAAGGAAACCTTCAAAGATTGATTCCCAGAGAAGTCACATGGCGTGTTCTCGGAACAGGATCAGTTATCCCAATATCCCCCAGGGTTCTCTTATGTCTGATCCAAATATAGTTGTGCTGTAGATTTTTAAAGTAATACTGATTAGATACTGCCGTAGTTAGTGGCTTCCAGATAGAAGTGCTCTCCTATTAGTAGAAAACTGCTGTTTCAGCTGTAGTATTTTGCTTAAAATATAAGAGAATAAGTTGTGCTGAAATAATTTGTCTTCAGAATTATGTAAACATATCTTCATTTGTTTTATCAATTTAACTGCGTTATCTTGGAAATCGATGATACATGACTTGTTGCCCAAACTGCCCATATTTCATTAATTGAATAAACCTGCAGCTGGTATAAATCAGGGAATTATTCTATTCTTATTGACCGTAATTCTTCTGGACAACGTTCTGAACTCAGACTATCCTGAATCAGGCATAAGAGCAGCAGTTTCTTCTTAGTTCTAATGTGAAGTTTTGTTTTCCCTGGAGCTTTATTTTCATCTATCAGAATTTTTCTGAAGTGGTATTCGCACTAGTTTAAAACAACAACAAAAATGGAGTATTGAAAATCAAGACACATAATTAAAAGAAGTTTGAATTATCCTGCATTTAATACATGCAGAGGGGAAGAGACAAGGGGACTATGGAGGAAAAAAATTTCATTTGCGGTGATCAATTGCATCTGACTTACCATATGATTTACCTGGTGGTTTGGCTCTGTGAATTTCTTAGCAGGTGCTGCTTCTGGCATTTTCTCAAGTGTTCGGCACAGACTACTATTGAGAGTGGGAAATGAATACCTGTAGAAGTACAAGTGCTTGTACAATACTTGCAACAGTATTTTTGCACAAGTAGTACAATAAAACCTCAGTATGTAAGAAAATGAAAATCAAAGATGATCCTGTGTACATTTCAAATTTGTCAGCTTCAGTCTGGTAAATCGATTTCTTTAAGTGAGGATGTCTACGAGTAGTGCAACTTGTTGCCATTTATCAGTTTTATGTGATGATGTTTGAGACTTATACTACCAACCCAAGTTTTCAAATTATCTAATCAATTTCTAATGAACAGAAACAAAAAGTTATTACAAGAATATAAGTCAAAAGACATAAATTCTGAGTGTACCAGAGGAAATCCATATCTGTCTTCCCTGACTCTGTAGCAATGGAGCTACTGTATTTTTTCCAGTGTAGGATCCCTAAGCAATTGTAATTAGTGGCACAGACTGCTTACTGTTAGCATAGTTTCTGAGGGTGAGTTTTGTTTCTTATTCTTATGTAGTCTCAAATTTTGTGTAGATCTTTGCATTATAGGAGCACAAGTTAAAATTTGCCCTAGAACAGAAAATATAAGGCTGTGCTCTTCCCTGGGGCTAGGACAGTTCAATGAAGTCAAGCTGGACTTGTTTATCTTTTTTCCCTAAGAATGAAAATTGCCTTTCTTCATAAAGTATCAGGTAATACAGATTTCACAGTTTACACTTGTGTGCTTCAGAAATGTGTATTTTAATCAGAGCTGTAGCTGTGGTTGGGAACGATTTGTCATGCCTAGGAGAAGAAAGGAGGCTGCTTGCAGTGTGCTCTGTTCTTCCACCTCCTTTGTGTAACATGTCATTAGTCATTACCTTGGAAGGAGAGGACAGTTTGAAGAATTTCTCCAGCCCTATGGTCAAACTGACAAACAAGATGGGCAGGCTTTGTTTGATCATTTGCAGGGTGAGGATTTGAGCCTTTGCACCCGGCCTTGCAAACCTCTTTGCTACTGTTCTGACACAGAGATAAAATCCCAGCTCTTGCCTCAGTGTAAATGGAGCATGGGTTTGTACTTGCAATACAAGCTAATTAGAATGCAAATTATGTCCTACAGCCCAGTAGTGTCTCTGTCCACCTCCAAGCGAACCAAGATTCTGACAAAAGCATAGTGGTTTTAAACCTAAATTCTTCTCCCCTGTGTGAGTGTGGAAAATGAAGAGGCATTGGTTTTACTCTGGCCTCCTGCAAGCAGTTTGTCTCAATAGTGCTTCTGTGCTTCTCTTTTAAATTAGTGTTTTAAGCAGAGCCTCAGAAATGTGCCAAGTTCTGAATGACTGGCTATTCAGAGTGTAAGAGGACATGTTCTGACACGTCCAGAGAGTACCTCTAATGGAAAGCTGTAAGAGCAGTCCTCCCATACTGGGCTTTCTTACACAGGTAAGTACGTGAGAGATGTACCAAGAAAGCAGCAGAGCGTACTGAGGGGTATTTAGGTTATCTTGTAGTATTTCAGTCCCACTGCTTAAAATCTCCTAATCAAGCCAAGGCTTTATAAATATTATGACTTGATCAGAGCAAGCATATTGCAGCTGTTGGCCTTTCCCTACCACTCATGTCTCTGCTGTTCTGCACCCATGGACTTGTGTGTTTGCTGGTGTACCATCGCTGTGCCAGCACTGAAGGTGGGCATTTCTCACAAGGCCAGCCAGCTGCTCTTAAAGTGTGTTGCTGCATGCCCTACGCTGCTTGTGCTCACCTCACAGACTGCAGAATTGTGTCAGGTGCCTTCACTGCTGTCAGACACCTTTGTTTGCTGAGTGCTCTGTGTAACTTTAGTCTGTCTGCTTTCTGCTCCCTACGAGACCGTCAACCACAGGCAAAAAGCACATATCTGTATCCATAGATTCTTCTGCCTTTGATCACTGAAAAGTCAGAGAGAAGACTTTACTGAAAACATTGAGAAATCATCCTGAGGTTCCCCTTGCAGCCCTGCCTTAATTGCCTCCTTCAGCTCAAAGCATCTTTCCTTCTTTCACCTTGCTGTGCAGGTGAATCTCTTATGCTGTATTATTTTTTGCCTTGAGTGGACACTGACTTAAAATGCTCTGAAACCTCAAAGCTGACTTCTCCTTGGATTAAAGAAAATAGGGATTCCTCTGCAGTTCTGAGCAATTAGTCCGTAAGAGTGGAACAGACTTCTGTTAGGGTTGTTGAGGAATACTGTAGTCATTGATGCCAAAATTTCTGTAAGAATAAACAAAGGGTGTCCAACTTCATAATAAAGTAAAATCCTCTTCCTCTCACCTTGATTTTGACTCACTTCCACACCTTAACCTATTCTGGTAAGTCCCAGTAGGTTTATATAGACGAGGAAGGTTCTTTTATTCAGCTCCTGGCTTAGTCCGTGGGAGTTATTGGGTGAAGTACTATCGCTGGCGCTGGAATACACTGAGGTGGGAGATGGTGCAAGTAGCTTGTGCATGTGCAAGCAGCATGTGGCTTTATAAAAGTATTATTCGATTAAGGCTTAAGCTCTGCAGTACAGATCAAAATCCTCTCCACTACTAGAGGAGATGCCTATATTTCCTACTGAGAACCAGATTGGTTTTAGGTAGATTTCACTTCTGATGTCAAGAGGTTTATTTGGATCTCCTTGGAAGGCCTTTGCAATAAATGTAAGGGGATTCCTGCTAGTCTTCATTTATATCTAATTTCCAGACCATGAGAAGAATCTTTGGTATTTGTTTAGAATGTGAAATAAGATGGAAATAGAGCTGAGAAAAAGAAAGTTAAGCTGATTCAATTTAGCTTATATTTTAAAAAATACATCCTTTACTTCTGAAGATCTTTTTTTCCTTGATAATAAACTGGAGAGTGTGCAGTTCTATTACTGGTCACTGATAATAGAGAGTCTATGGGTCATGAGCTAATACCTACAAAGTGTTTTTCTTGTGGTGCAAATGGCTTGTTCTTGATTTTTGGAAAAAAGACATCCTAATTTACACAAACAGCTTCCAGAAGTTTCAAAGCACGTAGATTTATTTGGTAGGATACAGATACTGATAGTCCAGTCATTTCCAAGATTGATTATTTTTAGCTTTCCGTTATTTTACAGACTGGGAAATCTGCTCACTTAATTTTCAACAGGTGTGAGAATCTTTGGCACTAGATGTGAACATCTTGTACTTGCCAATGAAAAAAACAGTCTTACAGTTTATTGATTAAAACTTGTGCATGGGTTTTTCTGCACTTTTGGTACTTTTTGTGGTGATGTATCTTCCAATCTACTATGAACTAAAAGAGTATGAAATTGAAAGCTCTGAGTTTCATGTATTAATGTGGTATGATACTGCTAGCAAAGAATCTTTTAGATACAGTAGGTAATGAACAACATCTTTATGCCTAGAACCTGAAATAGTTTCCAAAACCAGTAAGTCTTGTTAAAGTTTGTCAGAAAAAAGTGAAATCTTTTCAGTTAATTTCTTCAACCTCTACCTACTCAAACATTTTCCACGTATCATGCTACATGTTTAAGCAGCTATAATTGCATATAAACAAAGTGTGATTTTCCCAGGATAAACATGCAGGTGCTTTTTTCTATAAATGTCCTTACATTTTTCTACATACTCTGTACAGGATTTTGGAATATAATCTGGTGTCCAGTTCTTGTTACTCTTCACTGAGTGACCAAAATGTACTTGAGGTTTGTAGGTACAGGGCACAATACTATGTCCTTCACTGAAGGCTAAGTATGGTGCGTATGTTGTACTGAAGGACCTTCACATGAAAATCTTTTCCCTGAAGGTTACTACCTCCTCATGGGCTTGTCTTTTGTTTTTATTTTAGTTAAATTTCTTTAATTAAAATGTTATACTTCATTTAAAAATGAAAACAACCACGATCAATGGAGTTACTGTGGCACTACTAAGGTGGCAGGCCTGCTCATGGTTACTGTTATACAGACCCATCTGTGTGCTTTGAGCATGGCTTTT
This sequence comes from Centrocercus urophasianus, assembly GCF_019232065.1. Lineage (NCBI taxonomy): Eukaryota > Metazoa > Chordata > Aves > Galliformes > Phasianidae > Centrocercus > Centrocercus urophasianus. The sequence continues at coordinate 1,916,190 of NW_024884844.1, forward strand.
TCTTACCTAAAAACACATGAAAAGCAATTCTGACCCAAGAGAAACTTTCAAAATGTGATGTGATTGGGTGTAACCAGTAACATGCAGGGTTTGATTTTCGTCAGTTGTGTTGGTTTTGTAAGCAGCGCAAAATTGAATACTTTAGTAATGATCTGACGTTAGTACTTTCACAGAGTCTTTTGCAGGCTTGATTTTATTCAGAGTTAGCTTTTTAGTTGCACTACTACATCTGAGGGAAAGAGAGGAAGTACGTAAAGTGGTACTCAGGAGTGACTTCTCTGACCTACCATGCCTGTGAAGTGGAGTGGGGGAAAGGAGCTTAAATCACATCAGCTGGGATGGGGAGAGTTTGAATGGTGCTGAAATTGCCTGCTTTGCCTCACTGATAAGGAAATGCACATCACTTCTGAACTTATGATGCCCAACCCAGACACCTGTCTGTGTGAACAGTACTCTGAACAGCTGAGATCAGACCATTTCTTCCAAAATAATTTTGATGGCTTGACTTTATTCCTTTCTTCCTCTTCCACCAGTACATTAGAACAGTTCTGCTGTTAGCTACTGCCTGTGTAGTGAGGTTGACAAAACCTGATTATGGGATTGTGTGGGAAACCTTAGGACGTGGCCTGAACCAGTGATTGAGCACCTGGTGAAGGGGTGTAGCTAACCCTGGGAGCACAAGTGCATGCAATTATCTGGCATGACCAGAAAGGGTGGGCCCAGGGTCTACTTCTCCCTAACCTCATTTAAAGGCTGACAACCAGAACAGAAGCATCTCTACTTGGAGATTGCCTCCTTTGGGAGTTTCTAACAAATCCTGATCCTTAGCAAGGGGTAAGTTATTTCTTCTTTGTTACTAGGCTGCAACCATTGCCTTTCTTGAGTAATTCAAAACTGATCAAAGGCAACAATATCTGCTGCTGCCTATCTTTACTGGAAGGTTCCTTATGCTCCTCTGTGCAAAGTCAGCTAGCTTGCCTGAAACTGCTTTAGCAATCTCTGCTAAGTCTCTGTGCCTGAGGACTTGTTTTATTTTCTGAATTGGTGGCTTTCTTTTCTATGAGATCATGTGCAGGCAGGGGGGTTCCCTTCAGAAAGGTGATACCTTGCAGTCTGGAAGCTGTGACTGAATGAATACTGTTGAGCTAGGAATTGGGACACCAAGCGGTGGATTTTAACTCATAAAATACATTGGATTTTAGTGAAGGTGATGTAAGAACATCTGTTCATCCCACAGCAGTGAGCAGATGGCACTGGCTTGTTCCTCTTGGCTCTTATTGTTGGAAATATCCAAATAATTTTCTGGGATGGTTTCTCTGATAAAGCAGATTTTATTCGCAATTGCAATGGCAGGCCTCTTGCAAGCAGGAGAGCCCCGAGAAAACAGTGTTACATCTTTTATCCCCTATTACCTGCCGCTTATCTCTTTCTCCCCTGGTTCCTCATTGGCTGAGTACTGCAGGTTCACACTTGTTCATGACGCTTCACTAATCATACAAACACCAAGTAGACACAAATCTTTGCTGCCCGAAAACAAATGTCTTAGTAGGTTAATTGGCTTCTAAAAATTGCTTTCTTAACAAACACTTGGTCATAACTTTTCGGATGTCAGTTTTACAACATAAACACAGCCTGAATTGTTTAATTACCCCTCTAATATTTGTGCTCCTGGGTCATTGTTCTGATCCTTCATCTTCCTTGCATAGAGATAAGCTCAGAAGGAAGATAGAGGGGAGTATCTTGGAGCCTGTCTATGGCATCCTAACATTCCCACAAAGTGGAGCAATCTGCTTTGTGCAAAGGCCCTGACTCCTTGAAAGTTTGTTTAAATGTATTTTGCTTCTGCTGATCTAATGAACAACCCTACAATATGTTTCCTAGTTCAGAATACTATACCCACATTGATTAGAACACTCAAAATCTGTTGCAGCTTTGTGAGAAAGTATTTGTTAAGTAATTCTGTAACTATGTTTCTAAAATATGTTACTAATGTGTATATGGCATTCTTACTTTCCACATCAGCTATTTCTAAGGATATGTTACAGATTAATTCTTTAGATCAATTGTCCTTTTCGATGTTCAATGCAGAAACAACACTTCCACTTTCTACGTTATGATTTCTGCATGTGCCCTGTCACGCAGGTCTACTTACCTTTGAGGGAAAGTGTTTAGTTTATTCAGTATGTTTAACTTTATGAGAGGCCTTGACTCAGAGATATGTCGAAGCATGGCACAGAGTATCACCAAAAGGTGCCCTGGTCAGTTATTCTTCTCTCACATTGTTTTGTGCTGGTTTAACATCAATGTGTCAGTCTAGCAAGTCAGATTGGAAAACTGGTCTGCCTGAAGAATACTTTTAAAAGTTATCTTGTTCTGTAACCCAGCTTCCACACAGTTGAGCAAAGTAACCTTGTGAGCAAAGTGACTTGGAGAGAAGGCAATACTTCTTAGAGAAAGCGTAATAACATTTGGTTTTGCTCTCTTATCCCTGGCAAATACACTAGTCACACCTCCTTATTCTGTCACTCTACAAATAAATTCCTCCTTAGCCCTAAACTACATAATAATAAAATATCTATCCAAACAACTTCAGTTTTAAGAAAATAGTTACTACTTATTTAAAAAAAAAAAAAATAAAAAAAATAAAATTTAAATGGAAAAGTTCTTCCTGGTGTTTGCTGTGTTGGTGGATGAGGTTTTCTTTCTACTAGGGCTCTTACAACATTAAGTATCTATAACTTCTCTGGGCAGCCTGTTCCAACACCTCACCACCTTATCAGAGGAAAATCTCTTTATCTGACACTATCCAGGTAAAAAGTTCATTTTCTTCCTGTTTATAATATCTTTTTAAGTACTGGAAAGCAGCAGGTGAGGTCTCCCCAGAGTCTTTTCTTCTCCAGACTGAAAAAGCCCTGCTCTCTCAGCCTGTCCTTTTAGGAAAGTACTGTGTCCCTCCAAGTATGCCATCCACTGACCAATGCTCCAAGAGCTCTGCATCTGTCATGTGCTGCGAGACCCAGACCTGGATATGTGCAGAAATGCTATGGGAATGAGAATTGTTTGTCAGCTCTGAATTTTATTCATCTACATATCTAATGATTGTGAAGTATCCTTTCAAAGCCATGCTGTAGTTTTGCACCTCTTGGGTTTAATTAACCCTGGAGTAACTCTGACAACTTTGTTAAAGGTGGATAAGAGAGTTGTCTAAATCATTTACAGAAGCAAAAATGTGGCATTTTAAAAAGGTACACTCAAAAAAAAAAAAAAAAAAAAAAAAAAAAACCACCACAACAACATTTGTGGCAACAATCTTAAAGGAAGAAAACTTGGTTAATTTTCTGAAAAGTGTTGAACAGATATTGTTTATAGAGCTGCCTGTTAGAGATTAGATTCCACCAAAGACTGGGGTTCGTTTCAACTTGTACTTCTTCCAACCAAAGAACAAAATTGGTTCCACCTGGAGTTACCAGGTGGGTTGATAATGAAGTAGAGTCTTTTGATTTGTGTTCAGTAGGGCTGTCCTGGTTTCAGCTACAGTACAATTGATTTTCTTCATAGTGGCTTATATGATGCTATATTCTGTCTTTGGAGGTAGGATTTAGCAACTGCTTGGGGATTGGTTGAGCATTGGTCAGTGGATAGTAAACAACTGTTTTGTGAATCACTTGTGTCGTAAATTTATATATGTAATTGCTACATATTATTACTATGATTTATCTCTTTTTTTTCTGTCTTAAAAGTAGTTTTGATCTCAACCTATGGATTCTCCTTCTTTATCTGATCCTCTTCCCCATCCTACTGTGGTGGAGGAATTGAGCAAAAGGCTGTGTAGTGTTCAGCTGCTCACCAGGTGAAACAGCTATAGGGGCGATTAGTTTCCATGGCTTATTATTCAGGCCCGCACTCAAATGTAGATTAAAAAGGTTTTGAAAAAAGGCTATCTGGAAAAACGCTTTTCTTGTGCATATGAAGGGTTTTTTTTTTTTTTTAATCTTAAACTGAGATCATCATCTTACAAGGGTTTTTATCTATCAGACTTGCCCAAAAGCCTAGCATTGTTACTCCATCTCATTACAGTCCTTACACGGACCCTTGAGAGTGACTGTTGGGATCTGAAGACGTAGTAAGCGAAAGCTGAAACAGAAGTGTGATGAATGCACCTCAATAACCCTCTTCAGGTGTGATTCAGAGAGCTCCATACAGTCACTTCAGTACTTAGTTTAAGATAGAATATGAGAGGAAAAAAAATCCACTAGAAAAAGAACGTTTTACTCAGACATACTAAGCAAATTTTAGTCAAGCACTAGCTAAACTAATCTGGCTTGACACCAGTAATAAATTGTGCAAATTCCTGTGACCTTCATCATTCTTATTTTGTATTAAATGTCATCTTGTTAGATGATGCATGAATGAACGGTACAATATGATAGATAGTGTGAATTATTGCCCACTAATAGATTTTGTTAAAACATGTCTCCTCTCTGGGTTGGTCCTTGAGAAATATGCCCAAAATTATTTCTTAACAGGCCTTAAAAAGCAAAGGAATAAAAAACTTTCATAGGAGAGAAAGAAATGACTTCTGCTCATACATTTTAAGACCTTTGCTTTCACCAATCCATATGTGAATTGTTGATGTGTTGGATGCCATTATCCACTGGCTTGGGCCTGACTTCAGAAAACTTTGGGAAAGGAAGGCAGGAATTTTCTGGAGTATGTAAGGTTAAGAAGATTGGTGTTTAAACTGAGCTTAAATGTTTAAAAAGACATTTCTATCTGCGATCCTAGCAGAGCCACTCAGTGGCAAAGCCATTCTTGATGGAGACTGTAGGCCGGAGCAATGTAAGTAATTAAGGAGGATTTTTGTGTTCATGAGTAATCCTTAGCCCGGTGTTAAAAACAAATGCACTAAAAGAGGTGTTTGTCTTTGAAATGATACTTGGCATTGAATGATATTTTATGAATAACTTCATTAGTGATGTTTAGTCTGAACTAATGATTTTGTCTATGAAATATTGTCCCCTTACATTTCCAGCTATCTGTTGATATATTACAGTGTTTCTAAGATTATTCCTCATAGGATATTATTGAAGTGCATTTTTAATTCTATTGGTTTTAATTATTTAATTAATTTTAATATTTTCAGAGACTATCAAATGCTGGAAACTCTAAATATTCTAGTATTAGCAGTTTTCTCTAAAAGCAATTGAAGGTCCTTCTATAAATAAGACTTCAAGATCAAAGGGAATTAAAGAAGCTCCATGGTTTTATGGATACAGTCAGATTATATTTAAGATAACTAGAAGAACTCCACCAGGCCACCAGTGCCTTTATGTTTTTGATAGGTATGTGATAGTAGAGATGTTTCTTTATGTATTTTTTTTCTCGCTCCAGAATCTTTTCCATCTTTTCTGTGACTTAGATAGGTGAACAGATTGATCTAGGAGCTTCCAATCCTAGAGTGAAATCTTGATTAGTAAAGCTACTATTTGTATTTGTGTATTACCAAGCCTAAGACAGGTCCAAAATCTACTTGCTTTGTAGGTAATAACAATTTCTTTTCTCTTTCCTGAAAAGAACACAAACCCTAGAACCAAAAATGTGCTTTTTAAAATTGTCTGGACTTGACACTAGCAAGATTTATCAATACTGTAGCAGGTGTCCAGTGATCTGAGGGTGATACACTTCAGCTTAGGAGCTGGGATGCCAGTGAAAAGTGATGGATTTGTCTACCAGAGAGTTCAACAAATCTGAAGTAATATTCAGGTTCATAGTGCATAACTTTCTTCTGGGACCGGGGAGCTCACTGCTTTTTCAGTTTCCAATGTCCATTACTCACTTGTGCTCCTTCACAATGAAGATTACGTAGATTCTTATTTTATTCCATCATTGTTCATGTCAGTGGGAGTCTAATTCTAATAATCCTTCATAAAACAAGGAATATCTTAAAATCAAATAGATGTTCATATGATATGGAAGTCTAATTCTAATTATGTAAGCAAGTAAGATTTTGGAAAACATGTCATTTTGATGTATGACAAATAAACTGCATCCTGCCATTTCTCAGAATTTAGGATTTCTTAGCAGTGGAAAGTCTATCATGGCTTTAATTTAAGCACTGGAGATATAAGGGATATATTAAAAAACCAATCAACCCTAGACTTGATACGCTCTTTCATAATTAAAGAACATGAGGTCACATGAAGCTAATCATGGGTAAATTTCAAGAACATGAAATCAAATATTTCTTCACAAGGCACTTCAGATTATGCTGGAGGTCAGAATCAAACAGTATAGCTGCACTTCTTTTGAAGGGTGCCACCTAACTTTATGGTCATCCACAAAATTTTTAGCTTTACCTGCAAGATCAGGTTAGTCTGTTTTCATGCCTCGGGGCATTAGTATGTCACTGAACTACTTTATTTTTTTCCCTATGTAAAGCACTGTACAATTACTATACTATTTTGTGTCCTTAGCTGTTGTCTTAAAAAAAAAAAAAAAAAAAAAAAGCAAAAGCAAAAAACTCACAACAAACAGGTGCTAGAAATAGCATGTTGCTCTAATGGATAATTGGTTAAAAAAAATGTCTGTATAACTGCTTATCTAATTTTTTTCTTGACTTTGCCAGAAGTTTGCATTTATTTTTAGCAATGGTTTGTGGTAAGAAGCCAGACAAGAATTGTTTCCTATAATGAGATAGAATGAGGCATGTAAAAAGATGCAATTTGAATCTAATTAACTTCAAGTTTTTTCAGAATTTTTTTTTTAAATAATATAAACACATACTGCAGATACTTTAATTCAGCAATTATGTCTGTTGAAGGGACAATTGTGTTTTATACTTGAATGATCTCACTTCCTGATTTCATAATACAATGGCATCAAAGTGTGTGTTCCTGTAGTTTAACAAAAAAGTTTAAACTAACTTTTTCTTCATCTAATTCTTGCCTTCACTTGGGTAAATTTCTACTGGTTTAACTGAATAGCAATGCAGTATTCTTTGCTTGCATAAATAATGTTCAAAGGCCTTTTCAGATCTGAAGAAAAGATGAAATCTTGAATTGATTCAAAACTGATGTCTCTGTAATAATCAGCTTTAAGTCACATTTATAACCCTTTATGTATTACCCCATTGTGTCCATAAGGCTATTGCATGTAGGCATCAAAGATATGTTATCAGGGCATTCTAGTAATGCAGTTGAAGTTCAGTAGTTGATGATTAGATCTGATCTGGAACTGGATGAAGGAATAATATCTAGACTATTACTCCTGGAAGACGTATTCCTCTGAATTCTTGTTTGGGTCACTACAATTGGTGTTGCACATTTCTATCAGGATGAGGTTGCACAAGTTCCTCGGAGGAGAAATGCTGTGGCAAAACAGGATCTCTTTCTATCTGTGAAACAGGAGACAGGAGCTCATTGTAGACAGCGTGTGGGTAATGATGGTGGGAAGAATTACTATTGGAAATTTGTCCTGATATCTATAACCAACTGGTTAGCTCTCAGTAGTGGTCAGCTATAGTAGTTGTCAGTAGTGAATGGACTGGTAAATACCGGTGGAACTGGATTTATTGTGATGGAAAGGATGCACCACATTTTGAGGCGAATTTGCTTTATGTTTGTTGTTTTCAGTGTTAAGAGACTTAAATCACAGTTAACCAGATTAACGTAGTTCTGACTGCCAGTGCTGAGTTTTCTGAGTTCAGCAGCTCCAGTGGCTACCTTCACCAGCATCCTTCCATTAGGCTGATCCTTTGGTCTTTACTTGCTATCTATGTATCAATGTATTTAGCTGCCTACTTTGAATGAGGATCCTTCTTAGTATAGTTGTGCATTAGGTTTGTTCCTGTGTTACACACGGTAGTTAATGTTGACAAGGAGGGAGAAGGAAATTACAGAGGAAAGGAAGAACTTAAGATGAAGAAAAAATAAATTGAAAAGGAAAAATTTGAAATGGGTAGGGAGAGTTGGGTTGTTTCATTACTTCATTCTCAATTTGTGGGATTGTTGGGTTTGTATGAGAAATATAATCCCCAAGTTCTGGAGTGAGGGTGACCTGGTTTGGACCTGTCATTGAAATGCATGAAGGGAAATGTAATACTGAGAATCACTTGTGTAATTTTGTAGGGAGGTGGGAAACCAGGAAGAGAGGATCTTAACAACATAAAAGATCCTGGTATTTTTTTCTTTGCAGGTGTATTTATTTGATCATGCCAGAGCTTTGAGACCAAATAGCCTGCAAATTGCTTTTTCATTTCAGATGTTTCCATTGCTGGAAAACAAATAGCTTTATTTTACAGCTTTTAAATGATTCTCCTACGTGTTTTTCCCTGTTATCCTGTTTCACTTCCTTGTCCCAGCATTTTCACTGTTGCTGCCACTCATCTAAATTTCTTTCCTCTTTGATATTTATGAGCTCAGCTTCAGTAGAAGAGTTCACAGAAAACATTCCCTCCTTCTCTGTGCAAGACAAGTTGTGTAAAAATGGTTTACTCAAAGGGAACGAAGGAGATCAAAAGTAAAATCTCCTTTGTAAATCAGGCCTCCAGGCCAAATTCAGCTCTGGTATAAGGAGCATTACCTAGTCATTTCCCAGTAGGATATATGTGCCTGGAATTGACTTACCTTCTTTTTGAGATATAAGAAGATGTCTAAACTTAAACTCTTCCCAGGGGGAGCAGAGTCCTGTGGGAATATTGTGCATGAGGAAGAATATAATAGACTATGACAGAGTTGGGGATTCTGATGGCTGAGGGATTTTGACACCTGTACTCAGTGCTGGCTCTTCTCTGAACTCTCATATTCTTGAAATATAATATCTTGAAATATCTTGATATTCTTCCATCCTTGTGCCCCTGTGTTTCTGTTCCCATGTGTACCCCTGTCCCACGTTAGGTTAGTTAAATAACGAACGCTTGCAAAAATTTTAGCAAGTGTTGCTATCATTTTTTTCTATTTTAACCACAACTTGTTATGTTGTTACTATAATTATTTTTGTTATTAGTGTGTGTAAGAGACTATCACTGTCCATGTTTCTTGTATATGTAGAGCTTTACTTCAGTTTCTTTCTGATGTTCTTTTTTTATGAGTATGGGACTCCTTTCCAGTCCCTAATTAAAACAAGCAGAATAGATCCAAGACCTATGTGGAGGCGTTCATTTGAAGGCTGAAATTACAAGAAAAATGCATACATAGTTTCGCAAAATACATAAGTATATTTTTCCGGTATTTGTCAGAAACCAGAGTAGAACAACCTTACTAGTTTTATCTTCATCTGATGTTATTCAAATTAACTTTCACAGTGAACAGACAGGGCTCCTTGAAGATGTGACAGAAATTTCGATCTGTCAGTAATAAGGTCACTTTCACTGACTATTTTTTCCTTAGCTCTGCACTAAGGCACAAAGCAAAACTTGCGGCATTTTCTGGCAATACTGACATTCTTCTTGAGCTTTCTGGAAGTTGAATTACTTTGAATATTGTGGTTAATGAATTTCTGAGTCTGTATATCTGCATGTGATATGTGGGACAAGTAAGGAATGTCAGAACATTTCCTTGATGCAGAATATATTTTTTTTATTCTTCCACTGCTGGAAACAAGTGGCTCAGTTATGAGACATCAAAATAAATAGTTTAAACAATCTCTTGCAGCTTTAAACATCTGTGAATCAAAGTCTGTTTGCTTCATTATCATTTTCCTACATTTCAATTAACAAAATCTCTGAACAAGAGCCTGGGAGTAAAGGATTGTAATATGGTAGATAAACTGGAAAAGTTGAAAAAGAAAGGCTTGAGAGGGAGAAAAAAGGGAATGCTTCCATCTCTTAGGTTGTCAATGCTTTTTCTATAACTTGGTCAGATGTTCTTGCTGAGATGTCTAGTTTCATCTCAAAATACATATTTTCTCACATTTTGCTTGCTAAAATAATTTTATGTATTTCTGAAGCTTGAAAAGAGTGGGGAAACCTGGTTTCTTAGAAAAAGAGGATTATTATGACCAAACTGGATGGCTGTCAGTTCCCTTGCCCCTTTAATAACTTTGAAATGTGTTGGCTGATTTCAGTGTAAATGCAGCAGGTGTGTATAGACAGTAAGTTCCTACAGGATTGGTGCCAGTCAGATGCTAAGTAGATGAGGGAAATCTACTGAGAGGATAGTGAAGAAAAGTGAGCTCCTAGTGATTTTTACTTAGTTTGTTCAGTGGAAATGGTCAGTTCATGGTCAAAATATAAACCTTGAGCTTAGCCACAGCAAATTGGGTTTATTTCTCAGCTAAGGATGTGAAATGGAGCTAAAGATACTGGGAGTGTGGTCTCCACAGACGTTTCTAGAACTTGGACTATTGTCAGGTAGTGTTTAATGATGGAAGTATGGTGAGGATATTGTAGCAAAAGTACTAAAGAACTAGAGAATGGCAGGTAAGTAGATTCGAAGTACAAAAGCTTAGGAAAAATGAACTTCCTTGGGGGGATTCTAATGAGTTATATTTTTGCTTTATCATTGTTAATTATCATTTTCATCTTAGGCCGTTAACTTCTGTTGTTTTTGGTCAGTGTGAATCACGTTGCTTTTATTTCCATGTTGTTTTAAGGTAATTAAAGATATTAAAATAAATCGGGAGAACTGAAGGTGTAAACATTTGGGGATTGGTTATATAATTTATGAATGTAAATTCTCATGGCAATTTGACACCTTTTAAAATGTTTTGTGATTTTCATTGTATTACAGTAGGGCAACATTTAATTAAGACTTCCATCGATATTTCCACTGTAAACTCCCTTGTTTTGAAGCCTCTGTGCATAGCTTTAAATTTCTGAAATAATATTGTAAGCTGATGTGACCACCATTTCTAGGGCTGGAATAATTAGAGGCTGCTTTTGAAATGCTGTGGTGTTTTCAAATCTGCTAGAGATGTGCTAGAAATGAAAACAATAGATGCCAGTGCTGTTCTTTTAATGCATTTTAAAGACCTGTAATTTCAGATTGATATTGTATATCTGGGAAAGAAAAAAAAAAGATGTTGCTCCAGATTTCAGTAATATCTGAAACAATGACAGGATAATTGTTATTACAGCTTAGGCAGTGTCCAATCTATCCTTCAGAAAAATTTCATAAGAAACAGCGCTTTCTGAAGTGGCCTGTGCTCAACTTATTCCTGTAGCATGCATTTGTTTAAATTGTTTTCCCCAATGGTATTTTTCAGTCTATGCTTTTTTTTCTTTTCTTTTTTTTTTTTTTTTTTTTTTATTAGCTGCTCCCAAATGGAAAGGTTTAAATCTCTGCATTCCTGCAACTGCAAATCAAGCTTTAAAAAAATACTTCAAATTCACCCAAGTAAAGCAAGGAAAATAAGCTGGAAGTTGTGTTTCTCTGGCTTGAACATATTTTATTACGGCAAGAATTCTGACTTTGTTAAGATTTCTGAAGCACAGGATAGATATTATTAAACATAAGAATGAGTTCATAAGCTTGGGAGCTCTCTGCTTGCGGACTTTGAGATGTGATTCTGGCTGTATATATATTCAAGAAAGCGTGTAGCTCGGTGTTTAGCTTTTGTGGAGGTTTCTTTGTATATCTTTTTTTTAACGAAATAATCAAAATCTGCTGAAAATAAATGTCAGAAAATTAAAGCTTCCTCATGAGATGAAACTGATTTAAAATTGTTTGAATAGGAAGGGACCCTTAAAGGCCATGTGGTGGTTCAATACTCTGCAGTGAACAGGAACAGCTTCATCAGCTTTTTAGACCTTGAATGTCTCCAAGGTTGAGACATTGACCACCTGTCTGGGTAAACTGTGCCAGTGTTTCACCACCCTTACTGTGTTTAAAAAAAAAAAAAACAAAAAAAAAAACCTTCTTATATCCAATCTAAATCTTCCTCTTTCAAGTTTCATTTCCCCTTGTTCTATCACAACAGACCCTGATAAAGTCTGTTCTTTCTTACAGACCGTGTTTAGATACCAAAAGGCCGCTCCTGGAGCCTTCTTTTCTCCAGGCTGAATGGCGCCAGCTTTCTCATTCTGTGCTCATAGGGAAAGTTTTCCACTACTGAGATATTTTTTGTGGCCCTTCTGTGAATATGCTGCAACAGATCCATGTCTCTCCTGTACCAAGGACTTTGTATCTGTGTGCAGTACTCCAAAAGATGTCTCACCTGTGTGGAGTGGAATGGCAGGATCACTTTCTTTGACCTGCTCTTTGTTTCCTAAGCTGTGTACCTTAATGTGGAGGCACTTCATCTGGGCAGCTGGCCTTGTCGCCTCCTTGGAGGGCAACTCCTTTGTTTATTTGAAGTATTTTCCCTGGATTTCTTTGTTGACTTCTCCTGTTGCCTCAGTGGTAACCTACTGCTAGCATATAGTATCAATTATAGCATAGCATAATTACCAATTACATTATCAATATAGCTATCAACGCTAGCATATGTTATCAATTAAATCAGTCTCAGATTTTCATCAAGAAATCAATAACCAGTTTTTTAATAATCTATTGTGTACTAACAAAAAGCCTCAACAGCCTGTTAGCACCCATAGGCATTTGTATTTAATGGGAACTTACACTTTTGGAAGACTTCCTTGGGACTAGATATGTCTGTGTTATTCCTGAAAGTTATACAGTGAAGCCTCCTAATTGGCAGACTGCATGCATTTGATTTTTTGCATACTCAGCCCAACTCTGCCCATGGAAGGTGAATTCAGAAGTGGGTGCTAATGAATCAAACACACATTCAGCTCTTGTAAAAATTTGCATAGTGGTAATGTTGGAATAAGTGATGAATTCCAAGTGAGATTCAACGAGACTGAATCAGCCTTTCTGAGACTTGTTTATCTTTCTTTTTCTCCTTGGAAATTATTCTAAGGTAAACTGTTCATTCTTTTTTATTACATCTGTTTGGATTTAATGCCAGAATCAGCAGGCTGTATCAGGCCCAAGCTCCATTCTAGCCAATATTTCATCTTCAACATTGACCAGTGACTTACACTTTCAGAATAATGTGAAAGAAACATGTATGAGGTAGATCATAACAACCAAATGACCATCAAATTATCTTCTTGGTTGATGGTTGTATGGGAACTACTGAATTATGGCCTGAACCTCTGATTGATCACCTGAGGTGAGCAATGAGTCAGCATGGGAGCACAGGTGATGGCAATTCACCTGTGCTACTGGAAGGGGTGGAGCCTGGCTCCACCTCTCCTACACCCATTTCAGAACTGACTACCAGTGGGGAAAGATCTCTTCTGGAGATCCCTCCTGGAGTTTTGTAGCAAGCCCAGGATACGGGTAAGCATTCTATCTGTTCTCTTTTTGTTATTATAATCTGCTTTGCCAAACTCTCTTGTTTATCTCATAATTATAACATCTTTATATTCATTGAATATACAATGATAGAGATGACTAGGATCAACTTACAGGTCACTGTGGTTAATACTGTCACTCTGTAGTTATATATTTGATTACATTCTTATATATGTCTTCTGTAAGTACAAGAGTTATAGAAACTTCTATAGAGAAGAAGGGAAGATTTAGGTTGGATGTCAGGGAGAAGTTCTTTACAGAGAGAGTGGTGAGGTGCTGGAACAGGCTGCCCATAGAGGTTGTGGATGCCCCATCCCTGGAGGTGTTCAAGGCCAGATTGGATGGGGCCCTGGGCAGCCCGGTCCAATATTAAATGGCTAGAGAGGTGGTGGAGTCATCATCCCTGGAGGCTTTCAAGAGGTGTGTAGATGTGGCACTGAGGGATGTAGTTTAGTGGACCAGTGATTGGGCTAGATGATCTTAGTGTTCTTTTCTGACCTTTATGATTCTGTGGTATTTTGTTATCTCCAAAACTTGTTGAATGCTGTTAGGTTGAGGCTTCAAGAGTTGCTAGAAGCACCATTAGAGCTCTCCAGGTTTCAGGACAATAGTTTGATACTATTGAGACAGATGTATTGAAGTGAAGAGAAAGGTCTAGCTAATAACAACCATAAATGTGCAGCTATACTCCTGTTAGTTGTTTCGGTGCACGTGGAGTTTGGCCTGACAAACTAAGCTAAAAGAGATATGGGAAGCCGAATACAAACCATGAAAAATCATGAAAGCATGCTGAGGAAAATCTATAATTAGCTATCAGGGAGGAGGAGGGATGTCTGCAGGCAATGGAAAAATAACTGCTAAATGGTGTCTGGAGGTAGGCACCAAGGAACAGGACTCAACTATAACAAAAATGCATATCTGTGTGGAAAGATAACCCTGGTTTTGTATCACAAGTCAGATAGCTGTCTCCTTTATGCAATGTATACAATTCAGACTTTCATTCTCCTCTTTGGGGGGAAATTCTTCAATAGCAAGTTACCAGACTGCAAATGATTTCTAGGTCTCACCGAGTTACACTTCCACTTGCTTAGAATTAGAGGGAAGGTTCTTACTCCCTTTTCTCTTGATTCTCCAATTTCAAAGTTTGGATATGTCTTTAAAGAAGGTATTTACGTGATTGTTTCAGTGCCTTTCTTTGCTAAATTACCAACTTTACTAAAATCCACATCCTGGAAACGTACAAATAGAATCTATTCTGTCCTGAATGATGTTTAAACATTTATTTGAAGTATTTTGGGGATTTATTTTCCTTGCATATGACAGTGCTATCAATATGCAGCTTTTGTAAGGTGAAAAGATACTGCAGGCATTGTATAGAGAAAAAATTGCTGCATACTTTGTAATGCTTCATTTCTACCTGTATACAAAGAATCTAACTACAGGAAGCAACATTTTGGTATCATTTTTTAGGAGGAGATGTCCAAAGAAAAAAAATCATTTATCTTTTCAATTTTTCTCTCCCTCTTTCTCTCTCTCTCTCATTTGTTTTCCATTTTGGTTTAGTTTTCCATTCATCATGTGCCACTGGTGCATATTGTATTAGGGTATTAGATCAAACTGTCAAAAAGCTGACAGGTTTTTTTTTTTTCCTAAGCATATGCATTTTTGGAAGAGTAATTAATTCAGCCAACTGGAAGTAAGTAATTAGTGTCTTTTTTTCTTGTGCTTGATGCAGGTTTTGATATGAAATATTTTTAGAAGGTTGAAGATTTAACATCTAAAAAGCCCTTATTTTCAGATAACTTGTTCACAGAAGAACATTAAAAAATGATCGCAGAAAATATATTAACTCATTTGATGCTGAACATGATTTTAGAGTGAGAAATACTTAAGTGGTTGCTGACCTTAAAGAAGAGCCTGCAGAGTATTGGCATCTGTCTGAGTACTGTCTGCATAAGTGCTTTGAATACTCAAGGTTTTGCAGTTCATAACTGCAGCCATCCTTTGTTACTATGTGTGGGATTTGTATGTTCCATTCTTGAAGTACCATATGTCTTAAGTGTTATGTCTCATAGATAAGGTACATGAAAACAGTTGTTGTAGTCTCATATCCGTAGCTGAAACTTGCTTAATGTTTCAAGTTATTCCAATAGGACATATGAAAGTTATATGACAGTGACACGTGGAGATTGTGTTGCTTAAATCTTTTATATATTCAGAAAATCCAATACAAAAATACTGTAAGACTTTTCTGAAATGATACAACTTGCTCATCTGATGATGATTTTCCTGGAGAAATTGTTTGCAGCAAGTAGTTGTCAAAGCTGAATAATAGGTATATCTGCAGAAGCAGGACTTACCCAAACAATGACCTTAAAGCTGTGGAAATTAATTTCTATTTCATGGCTGAGCTTTGCAAATGTGTTGTGTTCTATTGTAGGATCTGACTGCCAACTTAAGAACTTGAAAACAACAGAACAACCGGTCCTTTAGATCTATTATGAGGAAAATCCAAGTTTGGATCCTGGAAAGTAGGTAAGTGCAATTTAAAATCATTAAACTCTTTTGATTTTTCAATTTTTTTTTTTTTTTTTTTTTAATAAGCCTGTGATAATGTAAAGCTAAAGTGGTTTGCGAGCTTTGAGCATGTGTTTGTCAGCTGTTTACTGTTCCTCTCAATTGAATCAAAGTGAAAATTCAGATTGTGACTGAGGAGCAGTGAGAAAATAGAATAAAAAGCAGAATGTTCATGTACTGAAAGTGTGGTGGAAATATGAACACAAGGAGTTGATGCTGACAGGACAACATACGAATATATCAAGTATAGTTATACGGCATGAACTGAACCTGCATTGTTCTTAAGAATGTATGTGAAAGTCAGAAACTACATAAAGTCATTGGCTTGTCTGAAATGAGGGCTGAATACATGACATAGGATGATGGCTGGCAGGAAGATGACTAGTGTGCTACAGAAGGGCCTGATTAACTGTGTTTAGAAGAGGATCTGAGGTTTGGTTTCAGGCTGCTGGATCACTTAACTCCCGCTGTGGTGTGTTTGCCAATACCTGAGCAATCTTGAGCTTCCCATCTGGAGGCTTGTTCAAGCTGTGCACAAATCTGTACTTATGAGAGAATGTGATCCCTCATTTGGTATTACAATGGAAACGTTAGAAACAGTCCCTGTGTCATTTAATGAGTTCTTAGTCTGGAGTGCTTATAATGGGGAAGGTTACCAGGAATGTCTAGAGCATCTATAGTACAGCTAGTTCAGGTAGTGTAGTGGAGCATATAGATCCTTTTATTTTTCCATAAATATTTCCTTCTGGGGAATATATCTTCCATTCTGACCTACTGCTTTGTTATGAGCCTTTAACTTATTGTTTATACTTGAACTTGCACTTGAACTTCAATTTATATGTGTTGGCTATGAGAAGGAATTGCAGCAATGTTTGTGTTGCTTAGTTCTTCTCACCAGCCAGCAAAACAGTACATAATCTTCAGGAAGGGAAACCCAAGAAAGTTTGAATTTTCTTGGTTGTGGTGGTTAACGTTGGTCGCATTGTCAGTTTTTCTAGCACTCTCTGTAACTAAGTTGTGGTTTCAGTGTATCCAATATCAATGGAAAAATAAGTCCCGAGTCCTCTGCTTCATGGTCTTTTTACCAGATAAATCAGGCAGACATGTCTGTTGTAAATGTGATGAGTGAATTTCACCTTTTATGCTGTTAGGTTTCACCTGTGACGTGGCTGTTTTTATACAGTAAAGGGGATAAATAAACTTCAAGAAGGTGAAGAATAGTCATCATGATACTGGGGTGGGGAGCTTGTGGATCCAATAAGATCTGCGACTTCATTTGACATGACTGGAAGATACTTAATTTTTAATAGCACAGCCACAGCAGCAAAATAAGGCAAGGCTCTAACAGATGTTTTCTTTTATTGTTAGATCTTCCATTACTTCTAGCCTTGTGATATGTTCCGTATCATATGATGATAGTCCCAAAGCTCAAAGGCTTTCTACTTCCTTCACAATACTTATTGAAAGGAAGGAAATTTGTATTTGGTGTTAATCTGTAACCTGCTGGAAGGATTTAAAATAACATTTGATGAGGGGAAATGGGTAAATAAAATTCTTGCCTTATTCTTTGTCTGAACGAGGGATAGAAGTTACATAAAGCTTTTAATGGACCAGCTTTACCCTGAACACAGACAAATAGAGTGAAACAACAATGGAGATCATCTTGGGGGAGGTCATAGCATATGTAGGTGGGACAGCCAGGGGATCAGGCCTAGCCAGCATGGGTTCATGAAATGCAATTCCTGCTTGACCAACCTGATCTCCTGTGATTGTGTGACCCACCTTGATGGTAGAGGGAAATGCTGTTGACATATCTTCTTAGACTTCAGCAAAGCCTTTGATTCTGTCTTCGGCAGTACTCTCCTGGGCAAGCTGGTGGTCTGTTTTTCGGACAGGTACACTCTTTGCTGGGTAAGCAACTGGCTGGAGGGCTGGACCCAAAGAGTGGTGGTGGGTAGAGTTAAAACCAGCTGGTGTCCGGTTATGAGTGATGTTCCCCAGCGGTTGATATTAGGACCTGTCCTGTTCAGTATCTTTGGTTATCTGGATGAGGGCATTGAGTGCACCCTTAGTTTGCAAATGACACCAAGTTTGCAGGAAGTGTCTGCCTGGGAGTAGGAAAGCTCTACAGGGTGATCTGGACAAGCTGGATAGTTGGTCTAAGGCCAGTGGGATAAGTTTCAACAAGACCAAGTGCTAGGTCCTGCATTTTGGCCACAACAACCCCAGGCAATGTTACAGGCTTGGGGCAGTGACTGGAAGACTGCGGTGAGTAAAGGGACCTGGGGAACTGGTCAATGTTTGGCTGTACATGAGCCAGCAGTGTGGACTTGGATGATCTTACAGGTCTTTTCGTTGGTGATTCTATGATTTTCCAAAACTATGGACTTCCACTACTCAATGTGTGAAATTCTCATCTAGCAGAGCTCAGAGAATCTTGAACTCTGTATTACTAGCCCTGGAAATGTACAAATCCATCTGTACAAATCAAGCTGGTCTTAGTAGAGGTCTGAGGAAAAACTTCAAAGAAGAAAATGTCAAATATAGCGATGGTGGTTTGTTTGTCTGCTTTATAAAGAGGTGAAGTGAGTGTAACCCTTGGATTTCAAAGGGCTGCATCTCCTGTTTGCCTACTTTCCAAGAAATGGATGAGCTGTAAAGCTTCCTGTAAAACAAGGAGTTAATCCAAGACTGCATCCAGTTGGCCTCTTTTCATTGTATGAGGAGGCATATTATAGATTAAAAAATTAAGCATAGATGTATGCACGTGTATGTGTATCTTCATGCCTGTGTATCAGTTAAGCATGATATGTGGTAATACATATGCTGTATTCTTCCCATATTCTTTATCTTATCATTGTCTTGAATGCCACAGATGTAACACTGACCTTGCTGCCTCTGATTCTCAAAACTTCTCTCCCTAGTTGTTCTAAGTCTCTCCACGTTAGAACTTCCTATAATTCAAGCCAAGTACTGCAGAATTTCATGGTAAATTGTAGCAGAGAAGCCAACCTCTTCTGCGACCTTTTCACTAGAAAGCTCTCATGAAAGCAACTGTTAGCAAGTTTGGATGTATCTTTTCATAGTCTTTGCAATTCAATACATGCCTTTCTAATGAGCTCTTAGTCTCTTAGTTCTTCTAGAAGTAGTTATACTTGACAAGTGGTTGGGTGGGCCTGAAATTCGTTCAGCAAGGTTGGCTTTCTGGGCTGCGAATGTGCACTGCTGTCTAATGCTCAGATTTTTATCCACCAATGTCCCCAACTCTTCCTTGGGCTGCTATCAATCCTGGCATTGCCCAGCCTATATTCACGTTAGGAATGGCTCCAATCCAGATGCAGGACTTCGTATTTGGCTTTGAATTTTATTAGCTACTCAAAAACTTCGTCAAATCATAAAGCAGTTAAAAAAAAAATAAATAAAAAATTGTGTAGTTCTAGTTGGTCTTACTATATTCTTTGCAGACTTTCTTTTTTACCTGTAATGTAGTAATTTCTGACATGGAAAGGCACAGAGAAGTGTAGCCTTTAAGAAGAGTAGCTTCCAGTCTTGTTATACCTATAAACCACTGAAGCTTTCTCTTGTGTTCTTGTTCTTAATTGCTGGAAGGATATCAGATTCCCTGTATGCTCATTTGGACGTGTGCTTGTCTTTTGCATGTCTCCTGATCTCACATAAAGAGTTTTAAGGTTATTTCTTTCTACTTTTCACATTTTTTCTTCTCTTTTTTAAGTTAGTCTGTGTAAATCCATTAATCAACTAACTCCAAGTTCTTCTGGGCTCTTGCATGTGGGAAGGTTTTCTTTTGATGACAATTGGAGGTAATATGAATCCATGGGTCACTTACCAGCTACAGCAGCCAATTAATTATGGGCAAAAATCATCACTGAAGCAACAGCTCAGCTATTGAACTAAAGCTGCTAATCTAATTTATTCCATTTAAGAGAAGGCACAGATTTCTTCCTCCATTATCTCCCACAGACCAGAACTCTCACCCGTGAGTAGAAAAATGGCATGGAGAAGGAATAGATAGGAAGTTTTATTTTTGTATCAGCCCCTCTGGAGAAAGAGGGGAACCTGTGTTTCATGGGATAAGAGAATCTGAGGGCAGTCAGCCATTGAAGATGTGCAAGACTCATTGCTTCATGATATAGAATATCTGTCACTGTAACTAGAGAGTGTCCTGGCCTCTCAGAGTAATGAATGGAAAACTTAAAAGAAAGTAAAAGTAAAACAGGACCTTTTTTCTTAGGTGAAGAACTGTTTTCAAGCTCTTGTATTATGCGAGTAGGAGCTTTGTTGCAGTTATGGGCAGGGGTTCTTCATTCAAAATACAATATTTCTTGATTTGTTGTCTCTTTTCTCTGGAAATGCAACAATTTCTCAACTGCTTTCCATCAAAAGAAATTAGGTATTACACTAAAACAGTAAGTTGGCTTTTCTCTCGTGATTTTCAGGATACCTTGCAAATTCAAGTGGTTTAAATAGCTCACATAAACATGGTATTATCGCGTTCAGTTAGAGTGACACAGTCAGTGGGATTAAGCTAGATATCCAGAATAGTTCATGGAGTGTAAACAGCTCTATCATCACCCCCTTTCTCTGGAATCTGGCCAGATTTCCTGCAGTGCTGTCTAATCGCATCTACTCTTTTAATTAACATTAGATACAGTGCTTAGGCAAACTAGAATTAAATTCCAAGTTACACGATTTCTCCTTTCTTGAATCAAGACTGCAATTTAAGAACTCTCTTTGGGCAGAAATATTTATACCTGTGAAATTATACCTACAGACTAGCTGTAAAGATATATAGAGATATACTTTTTAACTCTGTCTGTGGGTTTCTTGAGACATTATATAAGCTGAAAACTAGATATAGAGCCTGCTAAATAAAAAATATTAATTGAAAAAAAAAATAAATAAAAATGGAGCGAAACCAGCCACCCCACCTCATAAAGAACTACTAAGGGCAACTGACTTTGTTATTGTCTTTTTAGCCAGAGCTAAAAATCTGTAGTAATACGCATATTCACGTTGGAGCTCTTGCACGTAAAGGGCAAAGTTGCAGAGATGACAAGCTGGATGTTTTGAGATGTGTTTTGTTACTGGAAAACATAAAGAGTGTTAGAACTTGGTACGTTTTTCTGAAGACCGGTTGGTGACACATTCTAAGGTCAAAATGTAGTATCTCTTCCATGCTCTTCTAAAAAGTCAGATTAGTCTTTTCAGCAGTAACCTTTCTCACATTGAGTATGTTTGCTTTCCTGTCTTTAAAATTCATCCTCTCTATTTGTGATTCTGACAGCTTGTAGGATTACATTTTCCATATATCGATTTGGATGTGCTTCTTTTGGTATGTTTTGATTAAAAGCAGTATAGTTTTACTTGTACTAAGATAATGTACCCTGTACAATAGGCATATAACCTTTTAGCAAAGTCATCTTCGTTGTTCTTTTTAAGAACCTTTGGACAATATTTTGCCATTCCAAGCTCAACTAACTGATAATGAAGCAGATGTCATGAGTTGCAGTCTGGACTAAAGAAAAGACTATTGCTTTCTCATCTTTAAGTACTCAACAGATTCACTGGGAGGACTAGGAAAATGACCTAAAAAAGCAAAATAGAAAACTTCAGAAAATTGTGAGAAACAACACACAATGTAGTTCTTAGAATATGACTCTGGATGAGACGTGGGTTACTGTATCCTGTGTGTTTACTGTTTTAGGCAATTATATATACAATGTTGTTCCTTTTTAAGAGGTTATCAGAAGATAATTTTAAAAATACTCTCCCAATAATGCAAACCTAATTGCATGGTGTAGTTCTATACAAAACATCTTTAAAATATGTAAGAATATATTATGTCATATTTAAAAATAGAATTACTAAAGCAAAGCAAGGCTTAATTGTTAAGACTCTGAAGATAATAATTTATCTGACTTCGAAGATGTTTTTTGGCTCTCCTGGAAGAAGAGCTAAAAGGGGTGTGGTTGGGAGGACAGACAAGAAACCAACTCATTCTAAGGTCAGTTTCTAGAATATCTCATTTCTTGAATATTGTGTTATCACTCCTAGTAGAATTAAGTATTCAAGATGAGTTCCTTTAGGCATAGTTCTGGTTTCTCCATTCCCATGGGTATCCTAGTAGCCAACCTCTTAATCTGTTATTATTTGAACCAAGAGATCTTGAATATATGTGGTCAGAACTATGTGCAGAATTCGATGAGGCTTTGTACAGTCCTGCTTGTTCTCTTGTATCATTGGTGGAAGCACCTCAACTTTTGTCTTTGCATTTGCCTTTTTCACTGTCACACAAAATTAATTGCTCATCATCATCCCTGGAGTGACAGTTCACATAGGGTCTTTCCCCTTTATTTTTTCTTAGTCAATGAGATACCATCTTAGTCTTGTTATTAATCTTTATCAGTATGACCTTGTTACTTTACGATATTACATTTTATACAGAGCTTATAAAAGTCTCTCATCTTTAGATATAAGAACATTGAATTAGCCTCTGCTTACTAGAGGGAGCAGGGAGAAGTGTCTATAGCCCCATCTCCAGTAGTACCAATTTATTCTATGTATGCTTTCTCATGTGATGCAGATTGCCCAAATGATTGCACAGTCTTATATACATATTGAGGCTGTATTGGTTCTTCCGTTCCTATTTGCTGGTAAGACCTGTATATCTCAGAAGTAATGAGTAACTTTTTATAGAAAGTTTCTCATGTTACAAAACTTTCTTTTCTTTGTTTAGATGTTTTAGTATATCAAATAAAATCTCATCAAAATCTAAACAGAAAAAGAATTGGTGAATTTAAGGGTAGAAGAATGCAGAATTGATTTATCCTATCCAGAATAATTTGAGGTATGTTTATTGAAGGAACTGTTGAAGGTTGTTTTGATGTCATGGATGTTTAAAGTTCACGGTGGTTTTTATCATGTCTTCTGATTCTCTACTAAGATATTCCTCCCTTCAGAGTTCTAAAGCCAGGCATGCCAGATCAGTCTGCTGAGTGTGGTAGGTACTCTAAATGTTTTGGTTTCTTAGGATTATTATTATCTAGTTATTTGCATTGTCACCATCTTAGCTGATTCTGTGAAAAACTTGTTGCTATGAAAGACTAGCAATGTGAAGCACTAGTCTTCTCAGAGTACGTGAATGGGCATACACGACCTGTAAATCTGAAAATATAAATTGAGATATGGCTGGAAAGTCTAAGTAAATAGTGAATCACAAATAGCCTTATGGGTTACTGTTACTGGAAGACAGCTATCTGTAGAATACATGCTTAAATCTGAAGTATGTGAATGACAGGTATTTCTCTAGAAGTTCCTAGCTAAAGCTGAGTGGAATCTATCAGGATCATAGAACTTGGAATAAGGTTGTCTTGATTCTATTATGATACAGATTACCCTCTAGGATGTCATAATTCTATCACTACATGGAGCATAGGAAAGTGGTGTACTCCTGCATCCAAGAAAGGACGCAATGGAAAAATATGCGCTCTTTTCTATGGCTACGAAGGAAATGTATTTTCTTATCTGATCAAATGTAACTGCTAGGGTGAACACAAGCATTTCTAATTGCATTGAATTCCAGCATTTGCTGATCTTTCCCTGAATGTTCACTATTATAATTTAAGGCAAATGCCAGCTTCAAACTAAAGGTGACCTAAATGTCTCACCACCTTGTAAGCGTTAATGTGTGCTTAGGAATTAATGAATGTAGTGGCCACATTTCTTATGCGTAGCAACTGACAAATCTCATCACCTGCCTTCTAGACACAAAACCACTCCCAGTTGACTATGTGTTCCCTAATCTAGTCTATTCTTGCAATTGTCAGCTGGTTTTTATCAGTTAGGACTAGAGGGAAAGGCTTCAAGCTGCACGAGGGGAGAGTCAGGCTGGATGCTAGGAAATACTGCTTCTCTGAAAGAATCAGGCAGTGGAATGGGCTATCCAGGGAGGTGGTGGAGTCAACTACCCTGAAAGTGTTCAAGGAACATTTGGACATTGTTTTGAAGGGCATGGTTTAGTGAGAACTATTGGTGATAGGTGGATGGTTGGACTGGATGATCTTGTAGGTCTTTTCCAACCTTGGTGATTCTGTGATTCTGTTTATAACAAACCACATAGAATATGGTTCACAAAAGTTTGGGCTTCTGTGTTAGCCTATATGCATCATAAGTTTTCTCTGACAAAGCCTGTTCAATCTCTCTTCAATGATTTCTCATAAACCACAAATATTCTTGACTTTTCTCTGGTAAGCTTAAGAATATTTACCTGAAAAGAAAAGGAATGGGCTGCAGTATTTGTATTTTTTTTTTTCCATTTCTTACTGCTTTTTGTCCACACTGAAACAGCAAAGGACAGTGCTATGACTGACAGGATAGCAAGAAAAGAGGAGGAAAGAACACTTTGAAAGGTGATCAGAATTACTCAATTTAGAGGTCACAGGCTAAGCAGTTTTCTAACATTTTTGTGGCCTACCTGAGAACAAGGTTTCATAACTGCATTTGGATAAAATCAACTTTGGATGCATTAATTTGTAGGGAGACACTCTTCATCCTAGATCTTGCTATAGCAATAGGAGGCTAATGTATTCATTTACAGTAAAAATATAATATGGTGTATAAAAGGGGAACTTTATATCATTTGAGAGCTGTTTGAGGCCAGGGCTGTGAAGCTACACCAGATTACTCTTTCAAGTTCTGGTCCTTATTCTGTGTGAAACCCAACACAAGTGACTGGCAAGACATTTAGCAGCTAATGTTGCAGTTTGCTAAAGTTTACCAACAAAACAGGTTTCTGTCAGGAAAGAGCAGGGACCTTTTCACTTCAACTGACTGCCCAAGTAAGGAATTGCTATTATATTCGGAAGTACTAGTGCTAGATGGGAGCAGGGCTGTCAAGCAGCTGTTAATAGGTACTTTGGCAGTAAACCCAAAGATCTCACTACATCTGAGAGTTTGTTGTTTTATTGGTGAAGCTCTGATTGTTTGGTCCCTCATGTGCTGTACTAATGACACTGTCTCGCTTCAATTTATAGGAGGGAGAGGAGGTTCTTTTATTATCTATATACCCGGCGTGAGATTAAGAAGCAACAGTTCAAATGTTGGTCCAACCAGTTTATTACAAATCTTAATCAGGGGAAATGGGGAAGGGGAGAACGGACACTATTATGAATTAGGGTAATGGGGGAAGGGAAGGAGGGCGATAGAAAAGATAGAAAAGAAGAAGCAAGGAGTCTTTATAGGAAGCAAGAGGGACATAGTCACCACCGTGGATCCAGCGAGGTTCGTAGTTCAGTCTTTGATCTTCAGTAGTGGTGGGTCGTCAGGCAGAGTTGTCCTGTTGCCAACGACGACGACGACTATGGTGATGATGGCCCTTTTTCAATGCTTCAAAGTGGTTGAGTCAGCTATCTTTGGAGTGACAGCTCAAATCCAAAGTGGTCGAATCAGCTCTCCTTTGAGTGACAGCTCAAACCCAAGGTGGTTGAGTCAGTTCTCCTTGCGGTGGCAGCTTCTGGCTCTGGGATCTCAGCAGGAACCTCCTTTGTTCTTATCTTTCTGGCCTTGCCAGCAGATAAGAGGAAGCAGGGAGGCACCAACTTGCATCTTGCCTTCGCAAGATACAATGGTATCATCCCCCAGCCTTCCATTCTTAGCTGGAGCGGTTTGGCCACAGGCCAGATCTTCCGCCAGTGAACACTGCTGAGCACTCTCTTCCGCTCTTCTACAGAGCAAGCAGCTCTGGGGGAAGGGGCTTGCAAATGTTCCCAAAGCGATATCGATTGTCACACAGTTAGCACCCATCAGTTGCCTCCTTGACAAGTCACTCAGAGTCTTATCACAAGAAAAACCTCAGGAAGCAAGCTTTGAGCCAAAAAAAAAACTAAGAAGGATTCTCACAGACACTGTACTAATGACACTGAATTTTAGCTCCCACTTTATGTTGCAGTGGTAAGGTCCTTCAGCATTTTCACACAGCTGGCTGTCTTCTTTACTATGAATAATTTTTAATAAACAATAAATCTTGATGTATCTCCATCAACTCAATGCCACTGAAGTTGCCTTCAGCATCAGTGCAATTTTTAGTTTCTAACAAAAATACAAGAATGTAAACTTCAGTAGAGTGCAGTGCTTTAGTAGTATTTAAGTAACTAGATGAATCACTAGATGTTTTGATGCTATTTAATATCTAATAAGAATCAAGATGATGTAATCAATAGTTAGTCCTTTTGGCACTAGAATTCCAACATACATTTGTACTCACATTTCTGTCCTGTGACCACAAATCAAAATAGAGGGCATTCAAAACAAATGAAGCCTTGTTGCATATGTATGCATTTATTTCATATGTCCTTCTCTCTGCACCTCAGTCATTCCAGCTGCTTATAAGTTCTGTAATCTCCCTCACTAAAATATGTGTACTTTTGATATTGTACCACATCCCTTATGTGTATGGGTTGAAATAGTTCATACTGTCTAGTTCAGAAATGTGTATGCACAGATTGGAAAGTCACCATGGGACTGCTAGGTTATGCTTTTGAAATATTTGAGATCTCAGTTGGGTATTTTTTTTCTTTTCACTAATTGGAAGAGAATTAGAACACTTATCTTCTTTAGTCATCTAGCCATTTGATAGATGTGCAGAAATTTATTATCTTGGGTACTTCTACTTCTGTAATAAATTTGGTTGAAATTTGCCTCGAGTATGAAAAGTTATTTAAAACAAATTGAACCAGAATAAACCCTACTTGTTTGGAGACAAGGCTTGTACATCCTGCTGCAATTGCTTCTCAGGGGCAATGGTAAGATAGGAAGCCTATGGAGAAAGCCTAAATCTTGCACATTAAGGATTGAAAAGTGATAGCAAAGATCCCAGGGAGCAATATTTCTTACTCTGTGTGTGACTGAGACTACAACTGGTTATCGGAGAGGAGGAGGAGTTTGGAAAAGAATGATTTGGTCTAAAATCATTACTTTTGAGATTGAGAATATCAATAGGTCTTGAATATCTTATATCTCTCATAGCTACAATGTTCCAATGACGCTTGTAGTGTCTGTTTTTCTGGCCCTTCTATGGCACAACCAACAGTGATTAAAAATGAATACTGCTGATTTACTAAAACTGTCCCACTTGTCTGGATTTCAGCATAATTCAAAAATACCAACTTCACCTCGTGGCAACCTGTAACAATAGTTTTAGTAATTCATCAGTGCTCCTTTCCACAGCCTTGAAGAAAGAACAGTTGAACTCTTGGGGCTTATTAAAGACATTTTCAAATTGAAATTCTGCATGCAGCGTAGCTGGCTGTCCATGCTTTAGATGGAACTGTGGCAGGCAGGTGATTTGGTAGCTGCATGGCTTAAAGTGATCAACTCTCTTAACAACTGACTTAAGAATTGAACCTTGAAGTTTACCATGTCAGTCTGTGACTTCTTGCAGCAAAGACCTGTGAGAATTTCCAGCTAGCTCTTCTTAACATTCCTATTAAAATAAGTATTTCCTATTAGTACATTTTACTTTTTTTTTTTTTTTTTTTTCAGTTGTGATAGTAGTTAACAACATTGTGGTATTTGCTGTATGGTCTCTTTTGAGAAAGAAGATTAGGATGCTGAGTCATTATGATCCAGCAAAGAGTTTTTCTTTGACTTCACTGATAATGAACACATAAAATAAGCATTAAAACTTCTGACAGAACTAAAAGTATATGAGTTCTTTGCAATTGAGAGATAATAAAAAGTGAGTTTTTTTTATTTGAATATGTATATATATCTCTCAAGAAATCCAGAATCATAAGTTTACAATTATTTGAAATGGCATGATTTAACTCTGAAACTTAGAGGAACCTGACAAGGTCTCATGCTTTCATAAAATCTGGACGCTACTTCCTTCCTGCAAGTTTTTGTCTTAATAATTACCATATCATTACTGAAACGCCTGCCCTTTCAAGGACTTTCTTTAATTAACGTGCTTTTCTAGTAGCTGTCCATTAAATTTGGCAGGGATGAACTGTCATGCAGTGTGGTGAGTGGTTTCCACAGATTTTTACCTCCCATCTATTCTATACTTTACGCTTAAAGCGCACGTAAGATAGGCATGCCTCAGCAATGACAAATGAAATAGTAGTGACAGGAAGATATTCAATTTATCTGAAAAAGGCATAATGAAATCCAATAGCTGGAAAAGAAGGTATAGGCAGTCTTATTAGAAATAAGGTGTACGGTTTTCACATGAGGGATGGCTGTCTAATGGAAAAGCATATCTAAAAAATGTGGTGAGGCCAGTGTTATCTGGAATCTTTATATATAAAATGGATGACTGTCTAAAAATAAATGTTCTAACTTCAGGGAAAAATATGAGCTACTTGTAGATGTCTTTTTTGGATGATATTCTCTGGTCTGTTCTGTTCAGTAGATCACAAAAGTGATCACAGTAGTTGTTTTTTCTCATTTCCTAGTTAGTTTGTTCTATTGATCCTCAAAAGCTTTCACTTGAGACCAAGATGGAGAGGTAAAATACAGCTGAAAAGTGATTCTTTGAAAAATGTCTCACTTTTCATTCAATCTGATCTCTCTTTAATCCTTATCTTACTTGCTGAGAAGGTGATAGAGGTCTTCTACATGTTTTCCAAAAATATTTTTAATATAAAAATTCAAAATTAGAAGTGTATATTTTTTCCTAAGATTGAAGTATATTTTAGAAAGAACAAGAAAAAAATCAAATGCCAGTATCCCAATCTAGATCTATTTGAATCGTTCCATGTTCCCTGGAATGTGATACCTTCCAGCCTTTACAATTCTGTGATTTTGTGGTTCTTTTTTATGATTAACTACTGAATGAACCAGTGCAATGAAGTCTTCATGTGTGATCTACAGCAGGTCAGAAGAAAGATGATCAGTATACATAATTATCAGATACGTAAACAACTTTTAATAAGGGGTGTGTTTATGGCCTTTCCTGTCACTAGTTAAATTTTATTGTAGCAGTGTGTTTGGAAGGACAGAGTGAAAATGAGACGGTAATTTCTATGAGTGACGTTTTGATATTTTTTTTTCCATTATCTCATACAGTGTTGTTCTGATTGAACATGGCTCTGAAGAATTGCTTTATACGTATGAAGTTAATAAATTAGTTCTGCAATCTCTCAGCCACGTCTATCACATTTGAAGTGGCTTCCTAGTGTTTGTGACTCAGCCCCTGAAGGGAGGGAAGGCCATGTCTCTTAGTGAAGACTTTTCAGGACAACATTCCTCATAGTAAATTTGGGGTTTTCTTTTTATGAGGTATGTGTCCTATCATTGTAGGTGAAATAGTGTCATGACCTTAATTCCAGGTATCTTTGATACGTAAGTTCATTTATCAGATAGATCAAAGAGACCAACATTGTAGATATACAGGCATAACTTCATGATGTGACTTACTGCTTAATGGATTTGTTTCCTGAACAGATGAGGATTTTTTAAATTATTCTTTGTCCTAGTTATGTATAATATCCTCGTTAATATGTATGCGCACTCCTATAAAAGGACACTCCTGTGTGCAATTTAGACACTTATTGATATAAAAGGTAAAGACTGATAGATGATTTATTCCCTCCTCCATTGATGTGCTAATATAAAATGTACAAAGGGGTTCTGTGAAAAGAAATGTTTTGGAATTTGGAGTGGTGCTTCATGCCCTTATCCCCCCTAAAGGGACTGTGCTTAAAGGGCATCTTATTAATTGCAGTTTGGGAAAAAAATCTCCTAGTGTTAGGTGCAGGGCAGCCAGGCTAACAGAGAGCCATTAGCAGGTGGCTGGACCAGCTGGAGTAGAACTGCCACCTGCTACAACATTCACCATTAATTAACTAACTCATCATTAATTGCATGGCCTTCCAACCAAGATCATCTGTATACTCTCTAACAAAATGTTTGACTCAGAATGACAAAATTGAGCTCCTGGGGAGACTGGTAGTGGCCTAATGCTACAGCCATCAGAGGCACATTCAGAAGAAAGCAAATATCCAAGAAACATTGAGTTCATCAAGCAGCTTTCCAGGTGTTGTGTATGGGCACAGCACCAAGTCAACTGGGCCACCAATGGGATTTGCAGCAAGTAGGAACAAATGGGGTTGTATTGAATGGAACTCTGTCATACCATGGGGAACCTAGTTCTCTTGAAACAGAAGGTGGTTACCAACAAGGGACAACTGTGGTCTGAGGCTCTCTAATGTAGATACTGACAAAAAACAGCTTTGTAGTTAGCAAGGCAGGCACTTCTGGTCTCTTGGTTTCTATCAGATGGTAATGAATTTTTTTTCCATTTGTGGTATGCAGGCTAGACACTTTTGTTCTCATCCTTTTGTACAGAATGCCAATCATTTAAAAGAAAGATAACTCAAGCAGAATTTGGAAAATTAACAACTGGCATGGCTTTGAATCTGAAAAAATAATTCTGAATTTTAAGTGTTCCTGGAGTTTTAACTGATTTTTGATATGGTTCTTTTAATTCCATCTAAAAGTAAAATAGCATTTTTAAAAAACTTTATTGCTATGAGGGTTTTTATTTTTTAAAATGTTATTTTGTATTTTTTTTTGCAGAAAGACTGAGGAAATCATAAGAAATTTAGCCACAGAAAGCAATACTTGTAGTGTTCAGAGATAGAACATAATGCTGTTATGTTGCCAAAAAGGAACATGTTTTTGAACTTTAACTTTGAAGAGAAAGTCCAGACGGTTCTACCTTATGGATAGCTGAGTTGTCTTCTGTGCAGTGTGCCTGAAAGTGTAACCCAAGGGAAGGCTCTTTGGTCCTTTGTACTCATATAAATATTACTATTTCTACTCCACATGCTAACATAAAACATCAGAGTAACTCCGCATGGTTTGTATGTTTAAGGCCATAATCATTTTATCATTATTTTTTTTTTTTTTTTTTTGCAGTGGATGTATGGAATATAAAGTCAGCATTTTCAGAACCAGTTCTACTACTCATATTTTGTTCAGAGAATGGTTTGGATTGGAAAGGATCCTTAAGATCATCTAGTTCCAACATTTCTGCTACAGGCAGGGACACCTCCCACAGGACCAGGTTGCTCAAAGCCCCATCCAGCCTGGCCTTCAGTGCTTCTGGGGAGGGGCATCCACAACCTCTCTGGGCAACCTGTTCTAGTGTCTCACCACTATCTCT
Source organism: Centrocercus urophasianus (assembly GCF_019232065.1). Taxonomy (NCBI): domain Eukaryota; kingdom Metazoa; phylum Chordata; class Aves; order Galliformes; family Phasianidae; genus Centrocercus; species Centrocercus urophasianus. The sequence goes on from NW_024884844.1 coordinate 1,947,252, forward strand.
GTAAAGAATTTCTTCCTGATACCTAATCTAAATCTACCCTCTTCCAGTTTAAAGCCTTTTCTACTGGTCCTGTTACTACATGCCTTTCTGTAAAGTCCCTCCCCAGATTTCCCGTGGTCCCCCTTCAGGTCCTGAAGTTTTCTGCCTTGTTTCTCCAGGAGGATTTTAACTTGGCACTTTCTATGACCTTGGCCTAATTATCAGAAGAAGACTTAGCTGTTTTGCTAGAGTAACTAAACTAAGAAGCCTGAAAAGCTCTAAGAAATAGCAGATATTTGGATTTCAGGTGAATAGCAGAACAGTACTTCATTTTGATTCCTAAATACTTCGCATGCTATGATGGCCAATAACAATTGACTGTGTATAAATATACTAGTTGGTCTATATTGGGTATAATAAACATCTAATTATCCATTAATTTTTTCCATCTGAAAATTGATTATCTTCCCTTAAGCTTTAATCACAGTATTAAATAAAAATTCAGTAGGGAAACTTCATGTCTTATTTATGGATTGTAAGATATCTCATAGCTGTCTATTATGATTTAAAAAGCTACTGATTTTGAAATTAAATAATATATATAATTTCTCTGAGGTCTAATGGTATGTTCTTTGGTTTTGAAGTGGAAACTATAATGAACATGCAAATATAAGAATGCAGTGAGGCAAATTGAGCACAAAAGTAAAAGGATAAAAGTAAGAATGAAAGTAGCAGGCAATTAGAAAAGCCACATTTGGAATAGAAAATTCTCGCAAACTAGGAAAGAGTGAATCCCTACATTTAAAAATAAACAAATTTTATTTTTGTGTTTACTGTGTAGATTTTAAGATTTTTTAAGTAGAGGACAATATAACTTAGTGCTGGACTAAAGAGAACAGGAAAATAATTATTTTGGCCAGCAAAATTTGAATGTGCATTTCTGTCCCTTTTTTTCTTCTGATGGTTAGTTTCTCTTGCAAGCTGTTGTGGTCCCTAGGCACAGAAGCAAAGTAGCAAGGTACTGTTTTGGATCAGAAAAGAGAATAGCTGCTTAAACAGAAAGCACTGTTTTATAAAATGTAGGCCCTTCTTTTTTTTTTTTTTTTCTTATGAAAGATGAGAGTTATTTTCTGTTTCAGGAATATGCAGTTTTCACTGAAAGAGCAGTACAAGCAATGTGGATAACACACAGGAAGCCTGACAGCTGACATATGGGTGTGGCCTGGGGGGATTTCTTTGTGATTCTTTTTTGTTGGTTAAAAATAAATGAGAGAAGTTGTTTGTGAAATAGTATTATTAAGATTTTCGTACACTGTTTTTTTTTGTATTGCTGGTCCCCATCCATGGATCCATGCTGTGGCATCTCCCATCTTTCATAGGGGAAGCATTTGTTAAGTACTGAAAGTTAAATGCTCTCTTCTTTCCTGGTGATATGGTCTTGATGCGATAGCTTCTAAAATGGAGGAGTAAATTTTCTGGATGTGTTCTGAAGATCATTTTGGTTGAGGCTTTCCCCATCTGAAAGAACCTTCCTCTCTCCTCCAAGATCTGTGTAGCATCTGGGAGGTAGTACATCATGCATTATATGTCCTTGTAAATTAACATGTTATGCATGTATAAAGTACACACATTTCCTTGTAAAGACAAAGCACTGCAGTACTTTGGCAGTACAAAGGGCTTACTGGTATCATCATTCAGACTTGAAGATTCTTCTCCTTTAATGCACTTCTTTTACTTCTCAGCAATATGATTAAGCATATAAATTAGAAGACAAAATGCTAATAGAAAAATAAAGATAGTATAGACAACATAGGACTAATCTATTCCAGTAATTAGAGCGATATTTTATGCAATTATTCAAAATAAGTAGACATGCAAGTTATTCTATCACGTAATAAATTACCATGAAGTCTACTCTAAATCTAATATCTTTCAATTCCTCTAAGATGATGAATACTCTGATATCAATGACTTAATCTTCTAATAACTTCCACACAGCAAACTCCACTTGGGCATAAATACAAACAGTGGTAGAATTAATAGGAGTTGTTTTTCTACGCCAATTAAATTTGACTTTGAGGACCAAACAGTCAACTGATGCAAGGCTAAGTTTTTAGGAACTTGTATAGGATTAAATCTTGTGCCCTTCTAAGTGAAATCTAAGGAGAAATACCACTTACCATTCTGTACTTAAAAAGATATAAAGGATTACTTCCATAAATGCTTCACAGAATTAAGAATTTTCATTCAGGACATTCATTTTGGCAGAAAGGGCAACTGCAAGATGCCTTGGTTAGATGCTATTTGTCAAATTGTTTTCAATTCAAGAGCAAATTTTTATAAATCTTGTCAAGGTATTCCCGAAATCATGATGTTTTTCAGGAAAATAATTTGTCTTCCTACTATGGCAGTGATTTGTTTTGATCTATAAATTGGAAAGAAAGAAAACATTTCATTTTTGGAAAATGGAGGCCGGTAACAAGTGGTGTCCCCCAAGGGTCTGTCTTGGGACCGGTGCTCTTTAACATCTTTATTAATGACATCGATGAGGGAATTGAGTGCACCCTCAGCAAGTTTGCTGACGACACCAAGCTGAGTGGTGCGGTTGATACGGTGGAAGGAAGGGATGCCATTCAGAGGGACCTCGACAGGCTGGAGGGCTGGGCTCGGGTGAACCTAATGAGGTTCAACACGGCAAAGTGCAAGGTTTTGCATTTGGGCCGGAAGAACCCCAGGCACCCGTACAGGCTGGGAGGAGTGGTCCTTGAGAGCAGCTCGGCAGAGAAGGACCTGGGGGTCCTGATGGACGAGAGACTGAACACGAGCCAGCAGTGCACTCTGGCAGCTCGAAAGGCAAATGGGATCCTGGGCTCCATCAGGAGAGGGGTGGTCAGCAGGGACAGGGAGGTGATCGTCCCTCTCTACTCGGCTCTTGTGAGGCCCCATCTGGAGTACTGTGTCCAGGTGTGGAGCCCTCAGTACAAGAAAGACATTGAGATTTTGGAAAGGGTCCAGAGGAGGGCGACTAAGATGATCAGGGGGCTGGAGCACCTCCCCTATGAGGACAGGCTGAGGGAGTTGGGCTTGTTCAGCCTGGAGAAGAGAAGGCTGCGGGGTGACCTCATTGCAGCCTATCAATACCTGAAGGGAACCTACACCCACGAGGGGAGTAAACTCTTCAAAAGGGCTGACAACAGCAGGACTAGGGGAAATGGATCCAAGTTGAAGGAGGGAAGATTTAGGTTGGATGTTAGGGGGAAGTTCTATACAAGGAGAGTGGTTAGGCCCTGGAACGGGCTGCCCAGGGAGGTTGTGGATGCCCCGTCCTTGGATGTGTTTAAGGCCAGGTTGGACAGGGTCCTGGGCAACCTGATCTGAATGTGTGTGTTTGGTGGCCCTGCTAGGCAGGGGGGTTGGAACTACATGATCCTTGAGGTCCCTTCCAACCCGGGTGATTCTGTGATTCTGTGTGTTTCGCTAGGCTAGATATTGCCTGTGAAACAGTACAGATTTGTCTGTGAAGAGATACTGGGGACAGTTTCTTGCAATCAAGAGAACCTGTTAATTTTCAAGTGGATTACTAACCTGGAGTAAGACTGTGGATAATGCTCTCAAAGAGGATTAAAGCCGTTTTAAGTTGGTTTAACGTAATTCACTTTGGAAGTCAATGGAATTAGTTTTGATTGAATTTGAATGTATTTTTGTTAACCTTAAAAACCCTGTAAAAGACCAGATGTCTAGTGAAAGTACCTAGTTTGACACTATAATTTAAACAAGTTAAATGGATTGGAAGCAAAATGCAGATATGAGGCCATCTACTCTGCCGGAAGTCAGTCATCATATGTCCTTTCTGTTTGCCCTTCCCAGGAAGAAGCTGCTGCCTAGGCTGATGTGGTAGTACCTCCTAGGGTGTCAATAGCTGATGAAAGCATCTGGAGGGAGATAACCTGTCTGATAAGACAGTGAAGCTTTCCCTTTTCTGTGTGCTTGGATGACAACTGTATATCTGAGCTTCACTTAAATTGTGAGAGCAGTGGATTTAAGTACTACCTCTAATTTACTTAATAAATCAATGCAACAAGATTTTTGAGACATGAACTACAGAGTCTAAAAAGAAGTTGAACACTGGCATCTTTAAGTGAAATGCTCTATGTGAAGGGGGAGATGGGAACAGAATGAATGTGATTGAGAAAGATGGCAGGTGGGATCTGAAACTGCTGTAAGGTGATGAATAAGGAATGGAAAGAGATAAGCAGCAGAGCTGTGAATGTTCTTGCTGACCAGGATAAGTAGCTTGAGAGCTGTGTATTGAGGGCAGCCAGAGGAGATTTAGAGATAGGACTACAGAGTGATAAATAGTTGCACCACCAACAGCACTGAAATGGCAGTAGAAATTTAACTTGAACTTAGAGCGAAAGCCAAAAGATTTTTAAGCATCTTTTTCCTTAGGAAGGAGAATTTTTTTGAAGTGTGTGTAAGTTGACCTCAAACATATCTAATATTTCAAGTTTTCTTTTTCACACTGTGTGTTTACTCAGCTTTCCTTCCCCACTTTTTTCTTATGGGGAAAAAATCAAGGAGATAGGTGCTGGAACTATAGGCGATGATGGAGAGAAGGGGATCTTTATTCCTTTCTCAATGTATGTTTTTTAAAACAAAAGAAAATGTGAATAATATTTAAGTTTGATGTTTATTCTGGGAAACAAACTAATAAAGAACAGCAGAGAATTAATTCTGGTGTAATTCAAATAACAGTAGAGAAACAAGTCACAAATAGGTCACAGTGAAGAAATTCAGCTACTAGGAGAAACTATCAGAGGAAATAGATTTTGCAGATTTAGTGTCTATTTGTTAACAGGAGTTCTGATTATTCTATACACTTTCATTATTTTAAAGTAATTGTGTGTTGCATTGTTCTGAAAACGGAAAGGAACCTGTTAGGTGCAACCGAAAGTATCCTGGATACAGGAAGCAAGCAATCATTCCTTTTGCAGCCCCAGCCCAGGTACTGTCAGAGCCCAGCCTCCTGTCATACATTTTTTGGACAGAAAAGCAAGTAGATGGTGGGTGTGGGTAGAAGCAGAATGAGGATTGAGGGGCATGGTGGTGGTAGTGGCAGGGGAATGAGCTGTTGTGTGAATGCTGACAAAAACTGAACAGGGAAACAGCCTGAAAATGATGCAAAAGGTCTAGATTACTGGGCAGGATGTGTTCTAATTCTTCATTTTTAACTGTTTTAGCAAAGCTGGCAATGCTTCTTCAAGTAAGGAAACAGGCGGCTTGTTTTTTTTTTTTTTTTTTTTTTTTGTTTTTTTTGTTTTTTTTTGGTAAATATGTGGTATTAGTTGAACACTAGGGTTCTCATTACTTTTTGGCCAGTGTAGCAGTTAGAGTTGACAGTCTTTGACATGTTATACGGGAAGGCAGACTTGATGAGCTAATGATCCCTCCTAGCATGAAATCTATGAATCTATTACCAGCTCAGTTTATCAAAATTAAATGTTTGTTTGTCTTCCTCTTCTCTTGCACAGCAAGAATAACAAGGGGAATACTTGTGCTCAGGCTGCTGCAAGACAGATATAGAACTGCAAGATTAATTATCTTTTGATTACCTTTATCTGGCTTTCCTGGAGCAATGTCTTATAATATTATTACAATTAATACCATCCTGTGTAAAAGATGCATAGCTGCAGTGAGAACTCAGCAAACCGTAACAGCAAAACCTTGGCAAGTGATTAATGCATGTATGACATTTAGAGTAGCGCATTTTTATAACCTAAGTGACACTGACACTGTAGGATAGCAAACTCTCAAAGATTCATAGGAGATGATTATAGATAGGGTCGCTACTGGTTACAGTGATGGAAGTAACTGATTAATGACTTGCAACGGTAAAGGAAGACCAAAGATTAAAGCTGGCAAGTTAGTCAGCTTGTGCTTATGGAAGACAGATGGTTTCAGAAGACTAGAGGTTTTTTTCGTAACCTGAAGAAATGAATAAGCAAATCTGTGCAATAGCAAAGCCAGATAGATTTAGGGTTTCAGTTTCATTGAATGGTCTGTATCATCACCATGGATATAATGAAGGATCAATGAAGATAATACAAACAAATGTTTCTTATTTAAGAAATTGCACTTCGTGAAAGTTCAACTGGTACCTTCTATGAATTAAATATGCAGCTGGTGGAAACCAGTATAGTGCAGAGGAATGTTTGTTCACAGCACTGGAGAATTCGGTTCTGAAATTTGTTGTGCAAAGGCAACCTAATTTATTACCCTCCAGCTAAAATCAGCATCCTCTAAGCAACAGAGGCAGTTCTCTGAGGGAAATGTAAAGCCTAAATGAAGTAATAGCACAACATTAGTTACTAAGTCTGTGATTCTATTATCAAAGGTGTGATGTTGTCATATTTATGTAGCATCTACAGTAAGCAAGCTGTCTTCTGCTCCTTTTTCAGTCAAGCAGGCTGAAGGTTTATCTTTATGCCATAAAATGTTCATGTGCTTTCTTAGCTGAGATCAGAAAGTTTCAAGATCTTAACTGCCCTGCGGACCTTCAGTTTGATTATGAGCAAGAAGTTTCTGAAGATAATTGTGTATTATTTTTGTGATCTGTCTGGAAATTTATGTCAATATAAAGCAATTTTGTCTTTCTCTGTTCAAGGTTGCTAACAGTATTATTTCTGATCAGTGTGTATCTAGAGGTGTTGATATTTAAGGTACATTCATCTTTGAAGAGGTAGTCTGTGCAGAGAGTCTGCATTTCAGTGAATGTGCTACAATGAAATGATTAGCTTGTCAGGAAAGTAGTGTGTCAAGGACAATCTTGTCAATTATCATACAGTCTTTAGTCTTTCAATATTAAAAGAAATTATTGAGAAAGGCATTAATCTCAAGCACCACAGGACACTTTTAGATTATTTTAGCCAAGGTGAATTATTTACTGTACGTTAGACTTGCCTTCCTGTAATGGTAGAAGATGAAAGTCAAACCTGTGTTTGCCCGTTGTGCCTCCATCCCTTTGTAGCGGTACCAAAGCTGTCTACGTCACTGGGAGATGTAAATCAATTCAGTTTTGTCTATGAATCTTGACATCTGTAGAAGCCCATTTAGTTGGGAAGCAAAGATCAGTATGATTAAGAAGACTCCTGAATTTAAAAAAAAAAAAAAAAAAAAAAAAAAAAAAAAAAAAAACCAAAAAAAAAAAACCATGAATTTTTAATGTTTTCTAAAACACTTCCACTTATTCTGTGGGATTATTTTGCTGCACCGACAGTTTGATATATTGGGCATTTACATCAAGTCATCTGCTGAATGTGTACAGGCTTAATACCTGTTTGTAACCTCTGCTATTTAAGTAAGGATTATTCGGTATTCTAAATGACTTCAGAATTTATTAATTTTCCAAATGCCTTTCACTAACGTAGACAGAAATAGTTAATAAAGCTTATATTGGCTTTTTAATAAAGGAAGGTCCTTAAAAGAGGAAACAAACAAACAAAATATAGGCTGTAAAAGGAGTAACTATTTTGAAACAAATCCTGACTTAGACCTGATGCATGTTGTTTTGTGTGCTCCAGATATTGAACTACTCACCAGTTCATTGCCTTTCCATTTTACTGGAGTCCACATGCCATCTTGAGAGCGAAGTTGTGGCTGAGTGAGTACAGGGTAGGAGAATAGCTACAGGTGTGAAGAGTTTTACTTAAGTGTTAGACATGAAATTACATTAAGTGCCCACCTAAGATTCGTTTTCTTTTGGGGATTGAGGCATTACAAGAGAGGATGGTGACAACAGTATAATTTTCAGAGTTAAATTACATGCATTCAATTTATGTGGAGAAAAAGTTAAGTACCTTGACATGTTAAAAGAAGTGGTTACGTTCTACTTCTGAAAACACAGTTATGCCCTTTTTTTGGAATAAAAGCTGGGCTTTGTGAAACTTGTTCAGGAATGCTCCATAACTTGCAAAGTTTTTAGCAAAACCCACGAAGACGCTATTCTGAAGCCCAAAGAGTTTGTATTGCAGCCACGGTGGACAGGGGTCTTGGGTACAATGAATTAAGTACACAATCTCTCCAGTATTCTGTGGTCTGTGTTTCAGGGTGGGGAAAGAGGCAGGAGAATTCAAGTGCAGAGGAGCTGGGAAAGTTGTGAAATCAGGACTTGAGGCTTACAGTATTGCATTCCTTTCTTCAGGTTGTTTAATGTCTGAGATCTGTTGCTGTCATTGTTTTCCTCTTTGGACACAGCCAAGATTTAGTTTTCCATTTGACAATCATGTGTCTGTATACCTGTCAGTGTGCTATCTGCCTTTAGTACGTCTGTTGCATGCTGACACTTCTCCATTCACATGTGAGTTAGTTGTGTATGAGTCCAACAATTCATGAAAGTGTGGGAGATCATCATAAAATGAATTCTCTTGTTGATTTACATAGGCATATTAGATAGGTCATTCTGTGTTTGTGTTTGTGTATGTAGTTTATATTTCTATCTGGGAAATTCAGAGAATATAACACTTCTGAGGAAGACAGTATTTCACTGTTCATTTGGTCCTAACATTTGTTAGAGTGTTCAGAGTCTAACAAACGTCTTCCTCAAAAAACAATCCATAGATGACAGTTTTAGTATGCCACAAGTTACAAAAGCATTGAAGCCATTATTTTCTGGCTGAAAGGACGCTATAAAATCTGCCAGTAGAAAGAATTTCCTGTAGGCACCTACACTGAGTTGTGCTACATGGGGGAATGATTTCTTTGATGCAATTCTGAGTTCTTCCTAGTGAGAGATTTTGCAGGCTCCTCCAACCTAAGTATAAAACAAATGTTTAAACAAGACTTCAAAATCGTATTTCTTAAAAAATCGGTAATGCACCAGTTGCATAATGTACAGATTTTAGTGCATGTAAGAGCTTGTAGATTTTATTGCCAAAGGTGGTTCTTCAGAGGTTTTCCTTAGGTCTGAGATGGGCTGCACATAACATCCCAGTTCAGGTCATTTCATGGTAGATATATTATTGTCAACAACTTCTGTGCTAAAGCTTTTAGGGATTTTTCATGATTGTTCAAATTCCTTTCTTTCATCCGATATCAGGGAATGAGCCACAGCATGTTTGTTTGGGTTGTTTGGGTTATTTGGGTTGTTTGGTAAGACCACTGGCTTGCATGTTGAAGGGATCTATCTAAGATCTATCTGATGCCAAAAATTAGTAGATCAGAACTTACATAGGAATCTTTTGAAAGCTGTCTGCACGTCTGTCTGTCTTTCATTTCTTTTTCCTCATTTGAAGGCTTTACAAGACAGAATTGTGCAATACATAACAAATAATTTGTTGTATTGTTATATATAATTCTGGTCTAGTTATTTGAGTTCATTGAAGATGGAAGGCAGAACTCTGTCCTACCAAATTACCAAGCAATTGAAGGAATGTGGCACATCCACTCTTTTTAGTTTTCCAATGATGCAATTGATCTCTTCAAGACCTTTTCCTTATTGACTGTAGTAGACATCTGAAAATTTCACCTAGCAGAGTTTAAAATATGCCATCACTGCAATCTTCAGATGTATGGTTTTAGCTGTAACAACAAGGTTGTTGATCCTTTGCCAACTAATAGATTACTGCCAACTTCATGCATTAGATGCTGGTAGCAAAACAATTCAAACTTCAAACGTATGGATCTTGCAAGGGAACATTTGTTTGTTATTTGTGTAATGAACCTTTGCAATTTTACTGTGTTGTTTGAGGGAGTGTAGTCTCCATAAATAAAATAGGGGTAAAGTTCTAAGCTTCAAGATGTCCTTCAAAGCAAGGTCTACTGCTTTCCTTTAAGATGGTAGGTTCTGAAAAGCTAAACAACTTGGATAGCCAGGATGCCAGCTTTATTCATTTGAGTTTTGAGTCTCAAAAGCTAGAGTCTTCTAGCTGTGTTTAACTACAAAAACTTTTCCTTTTTTGAACAAAGTTAACATTTTACATTAAATATCAGAATACATGCTAAGTCAGCAGCATTTTTTTTTTTATGTTTGCATGTATCCTTTCCCTGATTTGTGCTGCCAGTCCATGTTTAATTTGTGGTCTAAGTTCTACTGCCTTCTCCCTATTGGCAGCTGTCTGCTCCTCTGTATTCCTTCCCCAGCCTAATTTGTTGGAGATTATGTCAGTTATGTACAGGTCTTTTGCTTTGCTATAAATTAATATTTCACAGTTTCACCTGTAATGCTGATCCTCAAAGGAAAGTCAGGGAAGTGAAATGTGTATTTTAGAGCAATTGGAACCCGGAGGGGATCCAAGCTTTCAGAGACAGAGAGGGACGACACGTATTGGCTAGCATGCATTTGTTTTGGTCGATTACACACATCTAAGAAAGAAACTTGGCTGCAGAAGGAATGCCTCCTGCTGAGAGAATACCGGAGCTTTTAAGATACAGGTTTCCTCTTTTATCTGCAACTGAAGTCCACCCCCTCCACCAGCACTGCTGCTGTAAGAGATTGGCTCAGTTTAGCCCTGGAGGGAAGAGCACTACAGACAGCTCCTGCTGTCAGCACAACCTTGTGTTTCCAAGTTGTTCTCTCCTCCATTTACTCAGACGTGCTCGACATTACTTAGTAAATATAATATGGCAAAAGTCATGAGGATAATGTTGCAGACTGAGAAATGAATGTGTTGTACCTCATCCTGTCATATTTTATATAATCTCAAATGTCAGGTCAGTCTCCAAGAGATATAAGACCAGATGCATTTTTCCTTTCCTCCCTTTGTGGCAATCTTAGTTCTTCCTTGTTCTGTGTGTTTGTTTGTTTGTTTTTTCCTTTCCCTTTCCTCACTTCATGGTTCCCAGCAGCTTCCTGAGCTTTCTGCTGTAGAGAGCAACATTTCTATTTAAATCTGAACTTTGTAGAAGTTGAGGAATGGAAATTCACACCCTATGTTGATAGAAGTAGTGTCTGTTTACACAGACAGAATTTCATATCAGTAGCAGGCAAAGTTTGGAATTTAGATATTCTGTGAGATAGAGAAGAGGCTGTTGGAGATTGAGGCAGGACGAATGAGTAGGCCAGTAGGCTTCCTTGAAAACTGTCCCTAAATTGTAAGATTTGGTCTGAGAAGGAAAATACTTGAACATTTTACAACAGAATGAAGTTACTGGTACTTTTTTGATAGTACTTCAGTAAAAGTGACTGCCACATGAAAAGTTAGCAATGCAGATATTTCTGTGCCAAAGAAGCGAAGAAACTTGCTGTCCTAGAGTCTAAGTGTTGTTGGAAAAGACCATTTTGATTTTGTCAACCTATGTGGTTTTTTTTATTTGTTAAATTGATTCAGTTTTATAGCACTTGAACTTCTCCCTGCTTTGCAGTACAATGTAGAAGTTCTAAAGTTATTATTTCTAGGAAGATGAATTTAAAACGAATTTTCTTCAGTTTTTCCAATTCTCTTCCCCCTTCCCCTCTGATAGCTTATTCTAAATAGATACAAGGGATGCATCTTACTCTTCAACAATTACTCTAAATTGATTTTCCAAGATATTGGATCCTATATGTCAGTAATTATTTCTCCCAGTTTGTTCTCGTACATTTTATTGGTATATCAGTCTTCTAAGCACTTCAGGATGCATAAAGCAATTTAGAGATACAATCAAATAGAGAAAAAACATGCACAATGAAATAAAGACATCATGAAATGTTTAAGAAAATCTTAGTGGTCTAGGGACTAGGGCCATGAGAAACACTGAGATTTTTTCTTCTTTGACTACCTGTGTGCTGAAATGCTGAATTAGTCGACGATGGGGCTGTCTTCACAGCTTTAACAAGATATAAAAGAGATATAAGATTGCAGATTCCCTTGATTTCCTCTCATCCTTAGGCTCCCATCTGAACGATGGGAAGAGGAAAGAAAAGTCTCAGTATTCAATCCACAAAAATTCATTAGCAGGATTCATTCTTTACTAAGGAAAAAGGGAAAGTGTGAGTAAGGTCGTGAAGTGAAGCTCTTTGTTGGACTATGTAGTAACTGAGTAAAGTTGCTCAGGATAAGTTTAAGTTCTGTTATGAAGGCCTTGGACAGTGATAGTGACCTGTGCTACTGTTGCCTGGTGCATGCCATTGGCTTTCTGACCTGAAGCTATTCTGTTCTGTAATAAATTGAGGAGTGAGAAGTGTTTCCATTGTCTGCAGTTACATAAGGATGTGTTATTTTGTTGGTTCATGAGTGATTTATGTTTCTAGCACAAAGTAGAACCCCTCTGCCCTAGCTTTGAGGAAAAATTATCCAACTATGTTTCCTGCTACCTGCTTTCTGCAAGACTATCCATCCCTTTTCTGATTCTTCATTTGAAGCCTGTTCAATCAAATACAGGAAAACTGTAGTCTTGTCAAATGTTGATTAAGCTTCCTTTTCCAAGTTAAAGGATTAATGTTCTTTCAGATCTCAGTGTGAAGGAATCCTGCCTAATATATAGTTCTAGTGAAAATCCTTACCTAGATGCACACCAAATCTAGTCTGAAAATATAATTCTAATTACTTGATGTTGTGTTTTTATCCTTAATGGATGAAGTATCTGAAATGATCATTCTTAGTATCAGTGGGTATTTCCATTTGCTGTTTTGGTAGAGGAAATTGTTGGAGTTTCTTAGTGGGTAATATGGCCTTGATTCATTCTGCAGAGATGCGTAGTCATGCCTTCTAGTTAAGGTGCACAATTTGGATGTTTAAAACAATGCTATACAACAAAGCCAAGTAGAGGGATGAAGAACAGGATTGATCAATAAAATATTCTTCAGATTTAAACCTTTGTGATGAGAAGGAAGGCAAGTTATTTTCCTATCCCTGCTTGTTCTTTCTGCAGTCCAGTCCAAATAGATACTATCTTATGAGGTTTATATCAACAATGATAAATAGAGGAGTTTGCATTGATTTACTTAAACCACACTATAATTAGCTAGTCTACACATGGATTGTCTACACTGTGAAGTTTTTTTTTTTGTTGTTGTTTTTTTTTTTGTTTGTTTGTTTTTGTTTTTTTTTTTTAAAGAAGAAAATACATATTTACTCACTGGGTGCTTAAATAAAAACTAAGTCTGGAAGACACTTGCATGGAACACTACAGCAAAATCTTGAGGTTCATTTCCATGTTCTCCATGCTTACTTATTAAGATTTTCAGTGTGCATCACTGTTCCACACTTGGAGTTCTTTGGCCTTTGCGTACTGAGCACTTCTTCGTGATTACTTTATTTTTTTTAAGCCCAGCTCTTGTATTTGTTATTAGACTAAATCATTATTGAGACATGGTGCTAATGCATCTATTGGCATGTTCTGGTTGGCTGAGACAAAAAAAAACATCTGTGTTAGGAACCAGATGCACAGTAAGATTTAGCAATTAATATAGGATCTAACATGATACAACATGAAGAACTGAGAATATAATGCAGACATGGACATAAAGTCTTGAAGCAGCACCACTGCTTGCTTTCTTCTGTTGTGCTAACTAGTTCTAATTAATTTGCAAGGTGAATATTAGTACTGTGAATTTCTGGCTGGTTTCATCAGCTAATAATAGGTGACAAGAGAGAGAATAGGAAAGCATTTAAAAAAAAAAAGGGGGGGGGGGGGGGAAGGAGCAGAGGGTGGTGTACTGATCAGTTAGGAAAAAGCAAATTAAAATGATGAGGCAAGGCTTTAATCTAGAATCTTGAGAACGAGTCTTTGGAGCATCCCTTTTCTTTTACTAATAAATCAACAAATGTTTACCTGTGAAGCAGTAGGTCACCCTAAAGTTTTTGGAATGAAACACTGAATTTGATGGAGCCTTTAGGGATATGCCTCATTAAAATGTATTGTTGATCCTCATGCTTCTATACAGAGCTAAAGGTGGTTGTATTTTAACCCTTGTAATCATAGCTTTGTAATACAATTTTCTAGACAAATTATCAAGTAGAAAGCATCAAAGAATGATAAAATCAATTTTAATGTGTGTTCCATCAAACATGTGTGTATTATTAATACATGTACAACGGGACTAAGAAAGCATCTGTTCTGTTTGTTGCATTGACTGTCTTGAGCTAATTTAGGTCTTTTTTAGGTCTTAGTCTGGAAATACACAAGAAAATTTGCCAAGTGCTGAATTCAGTCCTGGTGAGAAATTAAAATACAGAGTGGTTAATAACTGGAATTGAGACACTTGTGAGTAGCAGTCACTCAGTTACTAAATTGTGCTGCTAAATGTAATAGTACTTTCGTACTTAGAATTACTCCTTGAAATCTTGGTCTCTTTACAAGGCTGAGTTAAAGAGGAGACATTGTAACAAGGAAGCTAGAAGTGAGCCAGATTTGGGCAGGCGCACACAAAATCCCTCAAAGCTCTGACCAGTATTTTTTTCTGATAGCTATTAAGTTGCTAACTGTTGCATAATGATGAATGCTGCATGCTACATATAGTACAAATATATCATTACAGTATGGGTTTCAGCACCATTAAACAGCTGAAACTTTGTATTTAGCATTTGTAAATCATGGGGATTTTTGTCTGAGGATGCCAGAAATTAGTTAGTGCTCCCTGAAGGACTGTATCATGAAGCCAACACTTCTAAGATAGAATAAAACAGAAGTTAAGATGCTAGAAGAAGACAGGAGTAGGCTCTGCTCAGCAGCAGTGGTTGGAGGTGCCACCCAGTTTAGCTGACGCATCATCTGGGCTAGAGGGAAACCCTCTGAGTTGAACTGATTTCATTCCTCCCTATATTTGCAGTTTGATATTGTAAAGGAGAAGACGTCTCTATACTCTGAGTCTTTTCTAAGTACACTGTATATTGCTATTTTGAAGATTCCAGTATGACTGTGATCCTCGTGGGGGTGAACAATATGAATCACAGAATTATCATAGAATGGCTTGGGTTGGAAGGGACCTCAAGGATCATCCTGTTCCAAAGCCCCTTCTGGGGGCAGTGTTGCCAACCACCTGATTTGGCTGCCTAGGGCCCTGCTCTTTATTTGCGTAAAGAAACATACGTAGACAATAAAAAATCCTTTTATAAATATATCAATGGCGAAAGAAGAACCAAGGGTAATTCTCACCCTATACTTGATGCAGCAGGGAGTGTGGCCACTGTGGGCAAGGAGAAGGCTGAGGTCCTCAATGCCTTCTTTACATCTGCCTTTAATAGCCAGATCAGTTATCCTTTGGGCTTTTTATGCCCTGATCTGGAAGTCTGGGACCCTAGTCAGAATATACCCCCAGTGATTCAGGTGGAGACAGTCAGAGAGCTTCTCCTCCGTGTGGACTGTCACAAGTCCATGGGACCAGATGGGCTACACCCTCGGGTGCTGAGGGAGCTGGCGGGGGTGATTGCCGAGCCTCTCTCGTCCATCTATCGGCACTCCTGGTTAATTGGACTGGTCCCAGAGTATTGGAGACTTGCTGATGTGACTCCCATCTTCAAGTAGGGCCATAAGGAGGATCCAGGGAACTATAGGCCTGTTAGCCTGGCCTCGGTACTGGGGAAAGTAATGGAGCAAATCATTTTGGGTGAGATCATACGGCACGTGCGCTGTGAACAGGGGATCAGGCCAAGCCAGCACAGGTTCATGAAAGGCAGGTCATGCTTGACCAACCTCATCCTCTTATATGACAGGGTGACCAGTCTGGTAGATGGGGGAAGGGCTGTTGATGTAGTGTACCTAGACTTCAGCAAAGCCTTTGACATTGTCTCTCATAGGCTTTTTCTGGGGAAACTGGCTGCCTGTGGTCTGGACAGGTCTACCCTTCTTTAGGTAAGAGACTGGCTAGAGGGCTGTGCCCAATCGGTAGTGGTGGATGGAGTGAAGTCCAGCTGGTGACCTGTTACAGGTGGTGTCCCCCCAGGGGTTGGTACTGGGGCCCATCTTGTTTGATATCTTTATTGATGACTTAGACGAGGGGATTGAGTGCACCCTCAGTAAGTTTGCAGATGATGCCAAGCTGGGAGGTGGTGTTGATCTGCGTGAGGGCAGGGAGGCCCTATAGAGGGATCTAGATAAGCTGGATCACTGGGCTGAGGTGAATGAGATGAGGCTCAAAAAGGCCAAGTGTCAGGTCCAGCACTTTGGCTGCAACAACCCCATGCAGCATTCTGGGCTTGGAGACAGGTGACTAGATGATTGTGAAGAAGAAAGGGACCTGTGGGTGTTGGTTGATGCTCGGCTGAACATGAGCTGACAGTGTGCCCAGGTGGCCAAAGAGGGCCAACGGCATCCTGGCCTGCATTAGAAATAGGGTGGCCAGCAGGAGCAGGGAGGTGATTGTCCCCCTCTACTCAGCACTGGTGAGGCTGCACCTCAAGTATTGTGTTCAGTTTTGGGCTCCTCACTCACAAGAAAGACTGTGAGGCCCTGGAGCATGTCCAGAGAAGGGCAACGAAACTGGTGAGGGGTCTGGAGCACAAGTCTTATGAGGAGTGGTTGAGGGAGCTGGGATTGTTTAATCTGGAGAAGAGGAGGCTCAGGGGAGACCTCACTGAAGTCTACAACCTCCTGAAGGGAGGTTGGGGTGGAGAGGGGTTTGGCCTCTTCTCCCAGGCGACAAACAGGACCCAGGGAAATAGCTGCAAGCTGTATCAGAGGAGGTTTAGGTTAGACATGAGAATAAACTTTTTCTCTCGGAGTGGACTGGCACTGGAATGGCTGCCCAGGGAGGTGGTGGAATTGCTGTCCCTGGCAGCGTTCAAGAGGTATCTGGATGAGGAGCTGTAAGATATGGTTTAGTAGCTTGTAGTAGCAGTGGTAATGAGAAGATGGTTGGATTAGATGATCTTATAGGTCATTTCCAACCTTGTGATTCTATAATTTTATGTGACCCAAACAAAACTACTACTGTTTTCCTGGCTTTCATGACAGGCTGGAGACCTGCAGGGGATGTGGAAGGTGGAAGAAATGGGGTGGAGTACAGTGTGAAGGAGTGTGGGATGCTAGTGTGTTACAAGGAACAGTAATTGAAGTGAAATAAGCCAGTGAATAGTACATGGCACTAGAGCTTATAAGATTGGATTTTGTTTCTTTACAAGAGTGGGAAACATGGGACAATTTTAGGTAGTTGATCTCTAATGCTTTAAATACCAAACAGTAAATGCCATTCTCTTTTTGTCTCTGTTTAGGGGTTTAATGGTTAAGCCACTTATAAATTTGCAAGGAGAGATTCTGACTCTTAATATTTACATAAATGTGATTGGCAGTAGTGCCAGAAAGTTTCTGAGATGTTGATGTGTTTCTTCAATGAACATCAAAGCTTTTTAAGATTTGCCCATAACTAGGCTAATTTCTTTGCTGTTGTGCACAACATAGGCAGCATACGGAGAAGTGCTTTAATAAAGACAACACTTTAAAGTAAGCTACTAGCATCTGTTTTGCCCTCTAATTACAAGTAGGAAAAAAGAGAGAGAGAAAAAGTAACTCATAATTGCATCATAGAGACAGCTAGGGGAGAGAAGTGGCATAAAGGTATGTAGGTCTCAGAACACAGCCTGCATCACTTACATTGTGTTTATGATTCATATACAAATGGAAGATGAAACTGTTTTCTTGTGATAGGAAATATCCCCTATGATAGTGATTTGTTTTCAGGATGTTGGAAACTTAATCTGAAATGACATGTCTGTAACTACATACACCAGAGCTTTCTCTTTTGGTGTCAGCTCCTTAGCAGACAATCTGTAAAAAGTCATAGATGCCCACAGTAGTTTGTATTTGATATTAAATAAAAGATATGTTCAGAAAGATGATCTGGTAGCGAGTGGGTTGAGACTCAGAAGGCTTATTTCATTTTGAGTTTCCATTCACTTCAACCAAAATAAACAACAATTGGGTCTCTAATTCCCAACATAATGCAGAATACTGTGCTCTGTGTGTCTCACGTAGTACTTGCTTGTACTTGTAAAGTAAGAATAACAACTCTGTGTTCCATGGGGCTCTTGTGAGAATTCTGTCATTCCCAAAGTTCCTACCCACTGTGATTTCTGCAAAATCTCCTATGGTTGCAGTGCTAATTATAATCCTCAACAATGGGATGAGTGGTCAAGCAAATGAAACAACAGCTGCTTGAAGAGACTTTCTTCACCTCAGTTATCTTGGAGGCATGCAAGCTCTGAGCCTTTCTTTCTCATGGCAGCTGTGTTTCTGCTTCTGGATGGCAATTATGCACTACTTTAAGCTGGAGAAACACTGACCTCCTGAAGCAAATCCCTGCAGGTCTTGCAATATGTTTATGCATTTACTTAACCAAATTATTAAAGGAATTATCTGAAAGCATCTGAGTACACTGTACAAAATTAGAGAAAAAATTCCCATTTTCCATTTGATGCTGGAAAGCAAACTCAAGAGCATGAGGCAAAAAGGAAAAGGAAACCTGAGTAATAATAGTGAATCCTTCAAGTCAGGGAGAATCCACTGGAATCTGATCATTGTAGATAAACAAATAATTCTGTATACACTGTGCTTGTCTTAAAAATGTATCCGTACTTAAATGGTATAAAATATGGTGTTTGAAAGGATAGAAGTATCCATGTAACTCTTTGTTTTTTACCGTCTTTTTCCCTAGTCTGAAGATTTGAAAATATCTGGTTTCCTGTCTGTGAATGGGTCTGTTTTTCCTATTCTTAGCCAAAATAGAAACAATGGGAAATGAAGCAGAATTTTCCTTTCTCCTTCCCCCTTCAATTACTGGTGAATGAGACCAGATTTTTCCTAAGATAATACCATCCAACAGTGTACAACTGCAGTCATGGCATTTTTCACACTGATGTCTCTGCCGAAATCTAGCCTATACTTTTGAATAAATGAAGTAATGAAACCCAATCCTCCCCTAATTAGCAATAATTTTCAGTAGTCATGTGATGCAAGGGGATTTCAGCCATGGTGAATGCTCTCATAGTCATTTCATTTAATGTCTTGCAACCATAGATTTGATCACTTCTCTAAAACTAGTTGAATCCTTAGGCAATA
Organism: Centrocercus urophasianus; assembly: GCF_019232065.1. Lineage (NCBI taxonomy): Eukaryota > Metazoa > Chordata > Aves > Galliformes > Phasianidae > Centrocercus > Centrocercus urophasianus. The sequence continues at coordinate 1,966,200 of NW_024884844.1, forward strand.
CAGGAATGCAAATTGCTATTGAGTTTGAATCCCTAACATAAAACTAAGAGGGCTGTGTATCTGTCTTTCAATGTATTTTTGTATGTGTAATTGTTGCAGACAAAAGATTGTTCCATAAAGCCTACTCAGCCAGCAAACAAATGCATAATTTCTACTATTTCCTTTAAATACAGAGAAATTAAAAAAGCTCCAAGCCCAGCCATTCCTGGATACACTTACCAGGGAGTACTGGAGAGCTACCTACATTCGTAGATAAGACATCAATTTGTGGTGATTGAAAAGGTCCTTATGAGCTCTCTTAGTTCTCTATGAGATTGTTTCTGTTGGAGAAAATCAGTGGTCATTGTTTATTCTCACTGAGTTTAGTGCAAGTATGAAGAATTTTTGAATCACAGGACAGTTGAGACTTGAAGGGGCCTCTGGAAGTCTTCTGGTCCAACGCACCTCAGCAGCTACACAGACCTCCCTATCTTAACATTTGGTGGAAAAACTGAAAATACTTCCATGCACTAGGATGAAGGAGAAGGAGAGAGATGGTTTCGTAGCCCTTCTGAAAACACCCTGCCAACATATGCGCATGAATTCTGCCCTATTGCTCTCCAGAGACAGTGTGCCTGAGGGAATGCTTGATTTGAATATTAATGTTGTTTTGTAATAGTAGTTCTTGATTGAGCTATATGAGAAGCACTCCTTTATATAGCTGACAAACTTTCTCAGTCACCTGATTTCCTCAGATGAGTATCTCAGGGTCAACCTGTCTCACACAAGACAAAGTTAGTGTTGAAAATAAATGCAAATGAGAAATGGCCTTTTTATTTGTCATATTTTTCTGGGATCAACAAAGCAGTAACCTCGGGTCTATCTTGTTTTCTGCAAATACAGAAATTAGTTTGAAACAGCAGCTCAAAAAATATCTTCTATGCTGTTGATGCATCTCTAATCTCAATTTTCTGTCGCATCTTTGACTGAAAAAGACACAAAGTAACAAATGGTTTTGATGGTCGGTAAAAGCACTAATATAGTCTGGGTAATAGTTGTATTAGCAATTTATTAGCTATGTGTGATGCATTAAATAGAACAGAGAAACACATTTTAAAATGCGTTTTTGGATGAATTGTTTGCAGCTAGAAATTATGTAAAAGCATTTAAGTTCCACTATCAACAGGAAAGCATTATTTTTATTATTATTACTTTTATTTGCTAATATACTTGCAGAATCATAAGAATCATTTCCAGTAAATTATTTCAAGATTGCTTTGTATATTCTGAAGTTTGCTTAGAAAAATGCATGGAATTTTGAGGTGACCTGTTGTAACGAAAATATTTAAATTACGTTTTAAGAAATGAAACTCCAGTTTTTTGTTCTGATATATTTACATTTGCATGGCAAGCTGAATATTTCTTAGATTTCTTAGCATGAGAGAAATATTATTTCAAGGACAAAGGCTAAATAAAATTTACCTTTTGTTGAATAAGCATAAATGCTACTATGATCAACATTGCTTGTGGATTGGGTATTCAAACTGAGATTATTAGCATGAAAACTATTGCAGAGAAAAAATGCTGCCTTATTACTTAATGATACACATCAGTGAGTGTGTTCTAAGTCATAATATTTTCTCTGGGGAGAGAAATAATGTTTTATTTATCATTTATTTTTCTATTAGCTCTGGAGTACTAGCTTTCTTTATACAAACTAAGTTGCCTTCTTTTTTTTCTTTTTTAATCTCTTAAATATATGAAGTCAAGGAAAGAACAATAACTGATCAGTATTGCCCAGTCTGACCAATTGCAGAATTATAACGTTTCATCAGGTTCTTGGAGAGAATTAAAAGTGCAGATCCTTGTCTCAGGTGCTGTGGTATCTGAATTACTGTCTTATAAAGTTTGTTCATTCTATTCCTCTTCTTGTTCAGTTCAGGTAGAAAATTTTGTTCTCAGATTCTGTTTCCTTATTAAGAGTTCTGTACTCTCAAGAAAGTTCTCTGATTATCAATCACATACAGGAGGAGGCACCCAGGCTCTGAACAGTGGGTCAAAATCAATATTTAAAGAACTTGCTGTGGAGAAAATCACCCAGGCCTATTTCCTGAAGTCCAGGCTCCTCCTTTCTATCTGTGAGTGTCACTGCAAATCGTATCCTGGAGTATTTTCATGGGCCAACCCTTCTGTTTAGAAATATTGTGCTCCTTTTTCATAAAGCTCAAGACCCTTTTTTTTAGAGCTGACATTTCAATGTGGTAATGAGAATCTTTTCTATTTCATCTGAGAATGTCCAACAAGGAACTGAAACATCAAATAAATAGGAGAAAGTTTCATCTTTGTGAAGCTGACTGTTCTAATAAACATCTTCACCCTGTTCTCCAAAGTGAGGGGGGAAATAAAGTAGTATTTGTCTTTAGGAGAGGGTTAATTATATAAATGAAATACTTTCCATTCTCAGATGACGGCTTAATTAAATGCAATCTTGGGACTTCTTAAAGTCTTATCCAGAGGGAAATAAATCCAAAACATCACATGGGCTAGTTGGATAAATGAGTTAAGTAAAGGAAAAAAAAAAAAAAAAAAGATATAAACTTAAGTTTGAATGGTGACTTCAAGTTCAAGTATAATCTAAAGTAGATATTAAAAAAAAAAAAAAAAAAAATCTTACCTGGCAATCACACTGATCATTTGTACTATCAGGGTCTCAAAGCCAAATTGTAATATTTTTCTTTCAGCGTTACAGGGAAGTGAGACACAGAGTTCAGTGTCAGTCACTCTGATATGAACAGTTTCAATATGTCCTTCTCATTTGAAGGTTGTGCAGAGGCAGTCATTCTGACTGAGCGTTTGGCTCATTCCTCCTAGATGAGGAAAGAAAATGAGCAGAGAACAGAGATTTTTCTATTAGAGGAAATTATGGCTGTAGCAAAGGCATTATGGGGTACAAAGTATCCTGCAGATTCATCATGAGTCCCGCTGGATTTGTCTTAATTAACCATAAGAAATCATTCAAATTCATGAGTGTTTTAAATAGCTCACGTATGAAGTTATATGTGTATGCTGATCCTCTACTGTCACTTTAAAATAGACAGCTTGTGTGTATTTTTTGCAGAGATGTAATAGAATAAAGGAATAGAATAAAAGTACATAAATCAGGGGGGATATTAGGAGAACATTAAGAATATTTTGTGTCTTTCAAGGTCTAGCTGATGCTCTTCAAATTCTTGTGTTGTATTTCATAAGGGCCTGACCCCATTGGTGCGCATTAAACACCTGTGACGGTGTCAGAGCAGAGCATGTGTCTGCCTATATGACTGAGATCCAGGGAGGGGTGTAGGCCAGGAGATCTCAGATCACTTTGGTTGTTTGGGATTCTGTGCCACGGTCTGTGAAAAATGTTGGCCCAAGGGAGAAAGTTCACCCAAAGGCACTGCTCCTGAGTACACACACTGCGTGATTAGGAGTGTTCTGGATTTTGTTTTCAACTGGAGGGCTTTGTGTCCTTTTTATTCCCTTTTTGGATCTATCCCAAGTTCTTTGGTATGAAATTAATCAAAATTTAACTTTGGAAGTCTGACTCCAGTCGTTATTGAACTCCCACTGTTCTTTCACTTCATTTCAAGAGTCGCTTAGATAACTTCATCATCTTTTTCTTTTGTTGTTGTTGTTTTTTTGTTCTTTTCTGAAGAAAGGAACAGAGTAATAAAACTGTGTGAATTCCTTAGTGTTTTTAATTGCATAATCACCATTGTGAATAAACAGAGAATGTGCTTCAATATTTGATCTTTATTTCATTATTCTTTCGGCAAATTTTGGATTATAATACACTCATTCTTTACCTTAAAAAAAAAAAAAAAAAAAAGGCCTTTTTTCATTCTGAAGTCTGTCTTTAAGCCTCTTGAAAGCACTCGCACAAAACCAGGAGTCAGCATCCTCTTCCTGCCCACAGCGGTGCATCCAGTGACTGCTTCTTCTGAGAGCAGGTCAGGATAAGTGTCTCCAGCTGGCAGAATGCTGTGGAGGAGTAGTCCTCACCCTCTGCTATGATTGGCAGCATGTTTCAGCCTGTTTTATGTGAACAAAGCCAGTGAGCAAGAAGCAATAGGGCAAAAGGATCTGCTGAGGCTTCAAAGCCAAGCTTTCCCCACTTTAAATGTCAGTTGACTACTGCTTGTCAGCAGCACAGAGCACCCTGACAGGAGGAAATTGAGTCTTCTGTGTTTGTTTAATATCCATGAATCAGTGCACCATGGTGGTGCCACGTGGGGAAGCAAAACTTGCCTGGAAGGAACAGAAGGTGAGGCTGTCCCACCTGTGGGCAATTCAGAGCCCAGCTGCTCCAACTCCCCTTCTAAGAGCCACCCTGAAGTAAGGCATTTTGCCACCCTGCCTGCTCATGGCTTAGAAGAGGCTCTCTGGCAGCTTTTCCGAACTTTTAGGCAGACTGTTGGCTACTTGTTCTGGCTATTTTGATGTTTTCCAGAGTGTGTAATCAAGCAATATAGTGTCAAGGGTACATGGGTTCTTCTAGGGCAGCGTCTGGCTGTGTTTATGAGTTTGTCTTCTGGGCCAGCATTGGCTTGAGCAATGAGGTTCGGCAGTCTTGAAATGCCAGCAAGAATCTGCCTGAGTTCTGGAGGATGATATGTGGAATCTTCCCTTATAATAGTGCAGAACAGTCAGGATTTCCAAAGAAGGAGGTTGTATTCCTTGTGTGAGTCACAGACATTGCAGGAGATTCTTTAGAAATCAAGGGTGCTTCTCTTGTGAGGTGCAGTGGAGGAGAAGAATCTTAACTCTGCTTGTATACAACTGTGCTGAAGTCTGAAAGAGTATTTCTACCATAAAAGTAAAGATTATAGCCTAAAGCGTTTTTCTGATTATAACTAATATTTCATCTAGATGTTCATAAGCCAAATGCTGCAGATGACTCACCATTCGGTGAGGTTCATACTGCAGGTATTATTGCCTGTGCAAGTAATGCTGTTAATTATTTAATTTAGTTTTGTTGATCTCTCTTGGACACGTTATTTGCAGTTGTCATCAAGATAAATTTACATCCTGACAAAATGCAAACAAGGACTGCCACCCCCACTGGTTTAATCGTGCCAGTGGTTTCAATTAGCTTAACTCTGATTTACATCTGCCTTCGTAAGAAAAGCACCATAGGTCTGTGTCAAAATAGCAATATTGCAATGAAGGTTTGATCTCATTGACTGGAATAGAACTATGAATAATAGTATCTAATCAAGATATTAATTAAAATTTGTAACGTCATCTTAATGGGAACACGTTGCGAAATTAAATTGGATTTGTTTTCCTTTTAAATTAGCACAGTTGATTAACAGGTGTTCTCCACATGCAATTGTCTCCAATGGAATGAAAAGCTGAGCTAAATATACCTGTACAGTGATAGATTGCAGTCAAGAACTTTGAAAGAAAGAAGATGGAGAAGAGTAGAAGTGTGGATCAGGATGCTTGGCGAAGTTCTAGTTTGCTAATCACATCCTACTTAGTCAAAGCTGACTGCTAGTTTCAATTAGTTCCCGTGTACTCGTATTTCCTTGGAGAGCAGAGTGCTTTGCAACATAAAATTGAAAAGCTATTTTCCCTTATGTGTGCCTACCTTCAGTTCTTAAGTGACACAAATTCCAAATAAAAGGTCTATTTCAACTTCATTTTTTTGTGTGCAGGAAAGGCTTTTCAGTTTTTCTCTATCTTAGAATACGAGTAGTAGAAAAATATGTATGCCTGCTTTGAAGGGTACCTGCATACTGAGTCTTTCTGCTTTTTGCTCTTCCTGTGGAACATTCCTGAATAAAAACATAGTTGTACTGTTTTTGCTGAACAACTTGCTTATATATCTTCTAGCTCTCTTTGCACAACTGTTGGCCTCATAGGTTAGTTCAGCTCATTACTCAGGCGGATTTTGAATGTTTTGGTAATGATGCTGTGATACTGAACTTCCACAGCAAGATAACCTTAGAATAGGCCCCTTTTGATTGACTGGTAATGACAAGGATTAAAACAGGAATATCTCTGTCTGAAGAAACAAAGGTAGAAGACAAAGCTGTGTTTGTTCAGACCAAAGCAGATTTTTTTTTTGTTTTAGTATTTGTCATGTAGGCCATTGAGCAGTAGTGATTATTCCTAGGTATAAGAGTTACATCACTGTGGCTTGCAGGAGGGGTTTATGTCCTATAATTCTAAAGAAATGGATCAGCTATTCAAAAGCAGACTTCAGAATTAATTTTCTTCATATACTTCCAAAATGAGTATTCAATGTTAGAGTGAACCAAATCTGTTTTATTAAAAATCTAAAGTCTGCCAGTATTGATGGAAGACTGTGTGAACTTCAGTGGGTTTTGGTTATAAGTGGAAAGAATTAATTTTGCAGGAAAAAGAGTATCTGAACAGCCTTTATGAACAGCCTTTACAACTGAATTGGAAATCATAGGAACAGTTTGCACAGAACTCTTCCCCTAAGGATTTTGTCCCTCTTAGAAAACAGAGTCCTTGAACAAGCTTTAACTCCATTTTAAATATGCATGAATATAGCAAAAGTTGTTTTATTAAAGAAGTGTGTTTTCTTTTTTAGTTTGTGTTTCTGCTTTTTTCTCCCATTGAGTGTAACTTAATAATGCACTTTTTCCCCCTCTTCGTGTTTTTTTTTTCTTCAGTATTTTTCATCACCTCTAGCCAGACATTAGATTTCCTAAGACAGCCCGATCTCTGTCTTGACAGGTTATTAATTATCACAGCTGGAGGTGGGGTGTTATGGCTGTTCCTTGCTGTTTGTCATTTGACAGTAAAACTGGATGAAAACTAAGGCTTTGGAAAAAAAAAAGATAGGAATAATCTCCAACATTTGTATACAGTGCACATTGGCTGAACAGCTGCTGGGTTGTTTTTCAGACAGTCTCTGAAGTCTCTTATCCATCTTCTCTTTTCTGGATTCAGATATCTTAAAATAGAGAATAAGGTGATAGCAGCCTAGTACAGAAGATAGAAGATTATTGTTGAAAATCTCCTGCCTTACCTAGGGATATTTTCCAAAATTCTGCTGTGTGAAGATGAGGTGGGGCATTTATAACTCATTTAAAACCATCAGAAGACCTCTTCCCACTTCAAGTCTGGTTACCACGAATTACTGGGGAATTCTACATTGTGTACATTAAGCTGTTGTCTACGTCATTCTTTTGGATAATGATTGTTTTATTGACTTTGTCATTGATTTCATGAATGTTTTCGATGGTGAGTGTGACTGGCTGGATAGGAAGGGTATTTGCAGATGGATGTTGTTTGTGCTAGCAGGAAGCTTTCTGCAAGCATCTACACCACTTATACACTAAAGCAAGGCTTTTCCAGGTGTGTTTCAAGTGGAACCAGAAAATTCAGCACAGGTTAGGAATTGTTAAGAAATTGGCATTTGTCAATGGTGTATGGGCTGGTTCAGCCCAGTTCCGTGACTAGCGGGGGTAGAGGGATTTTGCAAAATCCATGCCCCCAAGAAAGAAGGGAACAGGGGATCCCAAAATAATTAAAAACAGCAGCAACGATCTGAGGAGAAACAAACTAATTTACTAAATATAGTATTGGAATACAAGATAACACACCATGATAAAACATAATCAGAATTGAAAATAATAAATCAAATGTAATGAGAGAGAGAATGTCCGAAAGGTGGATAGGCCTCATCATAACCTGAGGTGAGATGTGCAGTGCAGTTGAGCAGCAGGGAGATGGGAAGAGAGCCGATGAAGAAGAGCAGATGAAAAAGAGCGCATCAGGTGACCTTGCCAGGAATTCTATCTCCTCTCTGTGACTGCAAAGTCCCGTGGAGAATGTAGTTCTTCTTCTCTTCTGGGCAGGCACCCAGAACTTGAGCATTAACAGTTAAACTCGCAGTGCTCCACATGATGTTATGATGCAGAATACCGAAAACCAAAAATCACAAAACCATGACACTGTTGTATTAGCTTTGTGAGGTACAGCATTGTGACCGATCTTCAGCAGAGACATAGAGAAAGATTTGGAGCAGTTTGTACAGCCTAAATCAGGACAAATCATCCCCTAAGAAAGTTTGATTTATATTTGTGTGAAACTTTTTAAAATTGTGATAGTATCCCGTTTAACTGCTTATGAGATCTAAAGAGCAGACAACAACCAGGAGAGGGCAGTGCTGTACTCGCACATCAGCTGGATCAGGATGGAAAGACAGGACCATTGAAAAGGATTACAAGCGATGAGAAATTGTTCTCATGCAATCAGTTCACTTAATTAATAGCAGATTCTTATGCCATATTTATGCTCATTTTATTTTTACTGTCTGGTCAGTATCTATCACAGGAGGCATTAGATGTCATTAAGGTAAATGGCAACAGTAACACTGTTTGTTTCATTTATTTTCCTGATTAGAATGAGATCTTGGAGGAGGGGAAGGGAAGGTGGGTGATAAGCAGGTGCCTGGAATATGGAAGAGAGACTCTGGCTTTGAACTAAGTGGAGCTGGAGGCTAAACTGCAGCATAGAATCATAGAATTGCTCATGTTGGAAAAGAGCTGAAAGATTGAATCCAACCACAGCCTAACCATACCACCTAACTCTAACAACCCTCTGCTAAATCATGTCCCTGAGCACCACATCCAAGCAGATTTTAAACATTCAGAGATGTGCATTCACCTTCCTGGAGAACCTGTTTCAGTACTTAACAGCCCTTTTTTTTTTAAATCAGTTTTTCCTGATATCCAACCTAAACTTACCTCGGCACAACTTAAGGCCATTTCCCCTTGTCCTGTCACCAGTGAGAAGAGACCAACTCCGCTCTCTCTGTAAGCACTTTTCAGATATTGGAAGAAAGCAATAAGCCTCCTTTTCCCCAGACTAAACAGCCCCAGTTCCTTCAGTCTTAGTCCAACCAGATGTGAAAAATGGATACCCTGGCCTCCATCTGGGAAGAAAGAGAGAATGATGGACACATTTAGGCTCCCAGGGAAAGACATATGAGAGGATCTGTGAACTGAAGTGCCTCTGGAGCCACCCTAAGTGTTTGGCATTCCATATTGGCAAAGAGGGTGTTTTATTTCCCTGCAGGTTGAAAGAATGAGGTATCAGCTGTGTTTGTATAAAGGCTTATGGCAGCACCTACCGTTTATATCTTCTGTATTTGTTTTCAGGAAAAAAGTAAAAACAAGCTTCTTTACTGCCTGATTTTCTCTTTCAAAGTGTGCAGAAATGAAGTCCTGCATGGTTGGCTCCCACTTCCCACCTCACTGCAGCTCACTGCATCCCAGAGGTGCCCACTACACAACAGCTTGCTCTGAAACCAGTCACAGCTCTCAGCTTCACCACCGTTTCTCTAGGCCTGCTTATCTGCTTATGACCATCAGTTCATTAAGTTTAAATTTCGGAGTTCAAATAACTCAGAAGGGCTGAGGAAGGCAGTTTTCCATATGCAGCGTTTTAGTGGCTTTTCTTGTGCTACCAACCTCCCAAATTAATGTCTCTCTTGCATGGCTCTGTCACATTATCAAAGAGAGATTATCTTGAGGAGCAGGAAAAAGTGGGGAAAGTGAAATGATGAAAACTATGAAAGCCAAGTTATAAGATATGAGTCTTCACACAAGGGGTAGTTAAGTTGTGAAAATGGTTGATGAAGGATATTGCAGAAATCATGTTTCTCTGGCTTTGGGCTAAAACCAGGAAAAAATATGAGAAAGAAACCTGTATCTCTTTCACTCCTGCAAATGCTGTATTTTAGAAACAAAAAAAAAGCTTGGGAGATGATGCTCTGTGCAGCCTTTTAAAGCATATTCATATCTGAGCAAAAAAAAAGTGTAAAAAATTGCCAACTAGACTAATTTTCTTCTTTACATTATCCACACCTGTAAGTGCTAATCTGTCACGTTATATATTAACATCAGCATTCACAGAAAGTTTCTTTGCAAGTTTGTCTTGTGGACAGCCTAGAAAATATGAGGTTTTGCATTTCACCTCCTCTCTGCAGACATTTTAGAGCTGCAGTAAGCCTAAAGCCATGCTACTTGAATAGTGATGTCAGATTTTGCAAACTAAGTAGGGTCAGGACTGGGGCTTATTTGACTGAAGAAACCTCCAGGCCAAATCCAGTGACCCTCAGGAGGTGACATGAGAATTTCAGGGCTGAACTAAAGTCACTGGATGATGTTTATTACTGATTTGCTGCTGTTTTAAAGAACTTCTCCTTTACATAGATATGAAGATGCCCAATGTTGATTCTGTAAATTAGACTCACTCCACGTAATGGGAAAGCTTTCAGACTTCTCTCTGATCATTAATCAGAAAGATCCCATAAAGTCCTACAAGAGGGCTGGATTATTTAAATGTTAATGTGGGAGATGTAGAACATAAAAGAACTATCTGTAGCCAATGCGGTCTATTTGCAGGGTCTGAAGTGAAATTATCCCCAAACATGTCTGAGTGCAAATAGATAGGAAATAAAATGTAAAACTATTTCTTATGCGAGTGACAGATCCTTTCAAAGGAATGGACTCACGGGGCACCTTATCATTTTTCTGATTCACACATAGAAAGACAGGCATTTGGGGACTGCTGAATTGTTGCTATTTTGGAAACTTCAGAATAGGGTAAGCTAAATTCTGAGCAGTCATCTTCTGATTACACTAGTTCCTCCTGAAAAGTGTATATAATAAAGCCTCTTCCTTATGAAGCCTAAACTGATAATAGTAATACTGCTAAGGCTCTGCCATATTGTGCAAGGGAAGAAGCAGGTGCTGACTGCCTGAGTGGTACGATTTTTGTCAGTTAAATTTCTGTAAAGGTGATAGGTTTTTTAACATGCTGTATCTTGGAAGCTCTTTCCCTAGTTCAGATTTGCTTGTGGGATCTAATTACAGTAGAGCTTTATGGTGAGGAAAAACAACTACCCGTATCTTGTTGTCTTACTGATCTGGTTATCTCTAATGGGTGCGTGTCAGTTTCAGCCTATTTCTCACAAAGAAAAGTCAGTCAGTACCATATAGTTTCTCCCATAACTGTTTCTTGCATAGGAAGAGAAGACTTTCATTTTTCTTGGTCAGTGTGTGTTTTATAGTATAGTTCATGACATGGATTTATTTGTTCTTGCCTTCTTACATGTCCATTTCCTGGTTCATCATCCATTCCCTTCTAGAAGGAGATGCTCCCTAAATGCACGTGTGTGTATAAAAAAAGTAATGAAGAATTCTGAGCAGATTTCAGCAAGTCATCCTGTGCTACTATCTCCTCAAATTCAACTATGTAAAACTCAAGAGTATGCTGCAGTTGGGCTTATATGAGTGACATAAGGCAGACCATTTATTGAGCAACAACATATTTCAGCTGTTTCCATTTACTGGTTTATATTGTTTTGCATGAATAAAATACATTTGTGAAAATACCCTCAGAAAGGAATAATCTGGGAAAAATTATTGAGATTTTGTTATTCATTTTTTCAAAATTGAAAAGCTGTCCTTCAGTCAGAAAGCAATGCTTCATCCTGAAGAAAATGGATTTTCTCCAACATATCAGCTAGATTGTCTGGGAAAATGCTAATGAAAATATTGTACGTAAGTGGAAAATCCGTAGTGTATTAAATGAGGAAATAGCATCTTCATGTGATTAAAATCTAGGAACTGTATTCTCAGTGCACCGTTTTAACTCTAACAAAGGAAGTACTTTTAAAGATTGAGTTATGCAGTGAGTCTTCATGAGACTTCTCAAGCAACCTTTCACTCTGTAGTGTTTTTCTGTTGCCATGCACACTGCACAACGTATGACCAAAAACACATCAAATCCTCATGCTTCATGTGCTTTTAGAATAGGTACTGAGTGAAATTACTTCAGAGTGTGTTCAAGTCTTTGTTTCAAGCTGGAAGATCTTGCACATCTCAATATGTGGCCCTTGCAATTCTCGTTTCTGTGTACTGAAGTGAAGTGTTCCCACTCTCAGCTGGCAAAAGCAGTTGCCCCCAACATATTTTGAAATCTTCATGTTAGCCGGTAATGGGGCCCTGGGCAGCCTGGTCTAGTATTAGATATGCAGGCTGGTGGCCCTGGCAGGAGGGTAGGAGTTTGATGATCCTTGAGGTCCCTTCCAACCCAAGCTATTCTATGATTCTGTGATTATGATTCTAAGGTTAGGACAGCCTCAAGTGTGACTTAAGCTAATGTGCTGTCTCCTGAATTGGGTATACGAACTATAACCACATGTTCCCTATCAGGGTCCAATACTTAGGGTGATAACCAGTAGCAGAACGTGGATCAAACTGGAGGGGAATAACACTTTACAGTCCTGAATTAGATTTGGAAAGCCTATAATCTCTCTGAGCCTGATTTCTAACTGGCAGAGATGTTAGGAACACGCCTGAAGGCTTCCAGAATGTGATCAGGGATCACAAATGTAACAAATACAGTAAGCAGATGAAAAGGAAATGGAAGCCATCTTGGTTTTCAGCATAGAAAGCTGGTAGAAAAATCTGTTTTTTTCCTATTTATCCTTTTATAGCTATTGTACCAGATACACAAGTTAGTTAACGCATCAGTAATTTATTCTACTGTTCCCAAGGTTGAAATCCCTTGCTGACATGTTGATGAAACTCTACCCTGTTGGAAAGTCTAATTAAGTACACAGCAGTTTATAAAGCTGGCTAAATTCAGATGCAATCCTCTGTGAAGCAGGAAAGTCTGACCAGCATAGAACACAAGGCTGTCTGCAACTCAGATTCCCAAAATCAGGGGGTGGGGAGGGAAAAGTAGGTTTTGTTTTGTTTTTTAAGCCAAAACAGACTAGTTACGTGTGTGTATGCTTTGTGTGTATGTACAGAATGTGTGAACTACAATTAAAATTGAGCAATTTTAGTGAGGTTTATATGCAATTCAGATTTCTGACATGAAAAAAAAAAAGACATACTGTAAAGTAAAACTGGTCAGTATTCTTCCAATTTGTGAAACTACTAATGATCTGAGATGCAATCTGCTGTAGGTAACCTGCTTTAGCAGGGAGGCTTGTACTTGATGATCTCCAGAGGCCCTTTCCAACCTCTACAATTCTGTGATCCTGTGCGTACATATATATAAAACAAAACTGGAGTGGACCGATTATCAAATGAGGTGATAGCAAATCCCTAGGCATTTGTTTAGATAATAAAAAGTGGTTATTTTCCAGGAACACCATTTTTTGGCAAACTAAACCTACCACACAATAACATTTTTGAGCCTTGGCCAGCCCTTTTCTTTGCTAAGTACACTGAGATCCCTTTTTCTGAATTTGTTCATAACATTACCACGTGTGTTTATACTAACAGCTCCACAGTCCCTTTCAGCTGAAAAATTACAGGAAGTGTCCATGTATTTCAGTAACTGATAAATCATCAAATATAATCTATTATCCAGTTCTATTAGCCAGACTGCTTATTAGGATTGAATTATAGAGCTGAGAATTGTATGGTTTTCTTTTCTTAGCTATCAGAGGTGGTATTTTTCTGTTGACCGTATTTATTTCCCTAATGTTTTTGTACTGTTTGTTTTGTTATTTGGGAGCAGGTACAATAGCTGCAGTTTTGCACTGGATTTAATGCTGTTCAAATGTAAGCTGGAAAAGAGCAGTGCTGCTTTTCCTTTCATCCCAGGCTATTTGTTTCCCCATCTTCCTTTGGCCAGACCTAATGCTGGTGTAGGTGTCTGATGAGTCAGATCACAGAGCTGTGCTGGCTCAAAACTAATTTCAAAAAACAAAACCAACCAACCAAACAATAACAAAAGACACACATACATGCACACAAAAAAACCAAAGGAACAAAAGAATAACCTGCATTCTCCTGAGTATCCAGATACCTCTCATGGCAGTGAAAAAGACAGGTATCCACAACCAGCTGCAGTGAAACAATTTTTTTGTTTGTTTTTCAGCAGCTGTGTTAGTTTAGATTAATCTTCATAGTTATTTTTAGCCATCCTATTGCTTACTCAAAATGTACACTGAACCTAGCACAGGTCTATGCCATCTTGAATACACTGTCATAACAAGCAGGAAAGATGAAGTATTGTTTGTTATACAGAGCATAGCTTTGAAGAGTCCTCTATCCAAAGCCTGCACTGATGCGTCAGTGTCTCACTTCTGTGGCCTCGATATAAAGATGCTCTATATTAGATGTAGCTTTAATGGGAAACAGTTCTCAGAAGTACTTTAGAAAGAGTAGGGTGCCAAAGATGGAGAGGACACTGATTCTTCCCTCCAAATCGTGATTCTGTACAATTATATCTCACCTGTTGGTTTTGCAAGTCCTCCAGAGATGGGCAAAATCATTTTCTATTAAATGTTATTAAATTAATTAGATTGTCTTTATGGACTAAATGTGATTCTTTTCAGAAGTAACATTCCAGTTTCTGTAGAGCCACATAATTATGCTCCCAGAATGATAATGTCTTTGAAAACATACATTCCTTTTATGTAGATTTGTAGACTAAATCCAGAGCAAACAGAAAACCAGGGTTTTTGTTGTTATTGTTGATAAGTGAAATTTTTCAGGTTTTGAGCTTTTTATTGCCTTTTTTTTGTTAGCATAAGCCATTTCTAATTCTTGCATAATACTTTGTGTAAGCCAGATAATATGAGTGATGGACAATATAATCATTTGGTCAAAGTTATAGAACAATAAAGATTTTGCTTTTTTTTTTTTTTTTTTTTTTTTTTACTTTCCCATCTACAAAGTAGGAATATAGTTTCTGTCTCAGAGCAGTGTAATGAAGATTTGTTGGTTTATGCTTGGACTGTAGTTTGTCTAAGAACCTTATCTTGCAGTTTGTGCTAAGAACCTTACAATTATTTAATGTCTCAGTTCTGGACAGTTGATGTTGCATCACCTCCTTGCAGCTCTGCTTGCTTTTTATTTTTTCATATTTAGATTCTGAAAATCCGAATAATACTCTGTGTGCAAAGCAACAAATATCAAAACAGAAATATTACATTTTAATAATTCTAATACTCCAGTGCATGCAATGTTTCATTTGCTCCTAACACAGCAGAAACCCTATCATTTTATAAAAACAAACAAAAGAAATTTGGCAAAAGCACCCAACCGGATGAAAAAAATCCTGCCATGCTTTCTGTAATCTCAGGAAGACTCTTAGATTTTCTGTCATCTTCCTGTGGTCTGAACTGTGTTTTCATGTTATTTCCAAATTCATCTTCAGAGGATAGAGTTATTTATATGATTAAATTTCAGATGTGTTCAAAACCATGCCTCTAGTAGTGTTGAGAAGTCTAATAAAAGCTCATTGCTTACTAATTGGAAAACAGTTTTAGTATATGCATTCAAGAAAAGAAAATAGGAAAACCGAGTCATTGAATATTCTAGCAGGAGAAAGACTGTTCTTTTTTATAGTGAGTCAGTGGCATCAGGCCTCAACACTCCACACTCTCTGGTTTTAGCAACTACTTGTAATGAGCATTGTCATTTTGAGTGGGTTACATTTATTTGATTCCACTTGCCTGAGTCTCTAAACAAAATAGTTACCAACCCAACTCCACACAGCCCAGTTACAGGGGATGGAGAGCAAAGCAAGAAAGAACATGACTAAGGGGTCTAGAAATTGTGAAAGTACTTCACATTAAGTTTTGTTGGATATATAAAAGCGCTAAAAATAAATAGAAACAATTCCAAAAATGACTATATGATTCAATTGCCTCTGATATGCCCTATGTGCTGTGCTCTAACTGTTGCACTAAAAAGACATATTCTTCCTTCAGGACACTGGCGCTTTGATCATGTATGTCCTGTTGAATTTGCCCCTGGGCAGGTAGATGTCTTTTCGTATATCCCTCAGAGCACAGTGGTGGAACACCATGGAGGTGGAGGAGGCCTGACTTCTGGCTATGACAGAAGGATTTTGTGATGAAGTTGATATTTATGTGCTTTAAGGATATCCCAGTCTCCATCCCTACAAGGTTTTAAATATTACTGTCAAGAGCAGTTTGATGTGTTATATTGTGTTTATGTGGCAAGGTGTGGTTGTAGGAGGCTGTGGAGTTTGTGTCTGTGAGCAGAATCCAGCAGCTGCTCTATACTGGATAGAAGAATGCTCTAGTTGACTTCAAAAGAGATCCTTCGCTGGCCAGAGCTTAGCTAGCACACCATGCTGGTTGTCCCTGCAGCCTGTGGAGGGGAGCCCATGGTGCAGCAGTGGATATAGCTTGAAGGAGGGTGCAGCCCATGGAGAATCCAAGCAGCAGCAGGCTCTGGGCCAGAGCTGAAGCTTATGGAAAGGAGCCCATAGTGGAGTAGAAGGTCTGGAGGAGCTGCCACCTGTGAGCATGCTTGAGCAATCACTCATAAAGCATGGACTCTGTAGTACAGAATTGTTGGAGCAGTTCTTGGAAAGCTGCAGCCTATGGGAAGTCCATGTAGGATCAGTACAGGAGAGAATTATTGTGTGGGAGGAATCCCACTCTAGAGCAGGGGCAGACAGTGACCAAAAAGGAGCAGCAGAGAGGAAAGATTATGGGCTGATCGCAGCCCTTGTTTTGTACTCTCCATGCTGCTTGGCAGGCAGGAGGTAGGTGAGGTCTTCCTTCTTTAGTAACTCAGTTCTAATTGTGTGCGAATTGTCGTGGCTTTCTGTAGACACTCATTGGACTTTTTATCTCCAAACTGTGGTTGACTATTAGAAATACAACCTAAAACATTGATGGAATAGGTCACTAAAATACATGATTGATAAAATACGTGATTCTGAGGACTTACCATGTACTCACCAAGTTGCCTTGAAATAGAGTTTCATGAAGGCATGACCCTTCACAACATGCTAATTAGGAAAATCACCATTTAGCTGTGACTTCTTGTTCCTTCTTTCCAGTCTCACTTCAGATATTTCTGTAAAATTTTAACTCCCCCCCTATATACCTGTATCTTTCAAAATCAGGTTTATCACTGCATTTTTCATGTGTTTCTCACTCTTCTTTGATATCCTTCTACCTCTCCAAAGCATACCTCTACCTGCTGTCTTGGAAGACCTGATTGCTTCTGGATGTATTCGTTCTTACATCTGTGATCTCATCTAGCTTCTTGACCCTCTGCTGCCACTTAGGAGAGCTGCCTATCTTTCAAAAATGTTGGTCACTGTTTTGAGGGAATTAATTTGTGAGACACTCCACGTTGCACAGTAGGACAGCAAGAGAGAAAAGCTTTTGATTCCTAGGGGAGCAAGTTACCAAAGATCAACTGCTTCACAGTGTCTTGTTCCTGCTTTAGGCAGTGACTCCCAGCTCCTGAACTTTTCACTTCATTTCCATACATATTGCTGTCGAAAATGAATGCTTTTCACATTTCAGCATACTAAAATATGCAGTCAGAAAATCAGCACATTTCATAAGCAAGCAGATCATGAACTGCTCATGAGCCATGTCTTGGCCATGACTATTATATACAATAAAGAGAAGCTACAGAAAAATTACCCATAGTATCTAAATGTGAAAGCTTGGAGAAAGGTATTAATGTTTTATTTATCTCTTGAAAACACAAACGGATATCTTTGTTTCTACTGAAATTCTACAGGAGGTACAGCAGGGACAAATCTGCTCCATAAAAACAAAATTACACAAAAGAAAATTAAACTAATAAAAAGAGAGAAAGAGATTACAATATCAATAAAAAACAATAGGCAAAAGAGAAAACAACTCCCTCTCCTTATTGTTATGCATCCAGAATCAGTGTCTTACTCATTTGTTAAACTTTTATGGAACTGGGAATCTCAAATACTAATTTTGTTCAGTATGAAAGTGCCCTTTTTAGCAGGATGAATATGATGCTCCCAGTACAAACAAGAGCAGGCATCTGGGGAGATGCTAATATTATATTTTTGTCTGCTGGAGTTTTGTGGGCAAGGCACATTTGCCTTAATGTTTCTCCTACCCTTTCTCTGTCTTAACCTGCTGACACTGCAAGAACATCTGGTCAAAAATTGTCTGTTGAAACCAGCTGTAAGAGAATTTTGATGATGACATGTTCTGATTTTCTTTGGCAGTGATGCTAGGAAAATCACTTTCCCGGAAAGTAAAATATTTCCCCTCAAAAATGAAAAGTGTGTGCATGTGGAAGTGAGGTGTGCATACCTTGTGGCCAAGGGTGGAGGGTAGTCATAGCTTTTTGTCACAGCTTTCCATGAACCATGAAACTGTGATGAGTGCTCCCCTCTCATCCAGTTAGGGTCTCAGGTGTTGTACTAGGGACAAAGAGAGAAACAGACAGTGAAGCTGCTTTGTTGTAGCTACTGCCTACTGCTTTCCTGGTAATGGAAAGAATTCCTGTTGGGAAAACAATGTCCTTCATCTCTATCAAAAATAGAGAATTAAAGTTGCACGAACGACAAACAGAAAAACCCATGTACAGTGGTGAAAGGCTTTGTTTCAAGGCTTTCACATGAATAGGTATTCAGCTGAGCCCAGTATGACTGGAATTTCAGCACCCATGATAGAAATAATTAGCTCTCCCAGTTAGTTTGCAGAGGTTTTCATTACTTGCTGAGTTTTATTTAGTGCCACTGTGTATGTACTAACAACATGCACTGCTTTCTAGGCCTTTTGAAAAAGTATGTCATTTAAACAGGCAAACATTACAGGGTAACCTTAACTATTGGTGAGAAGATGGACCAGAAATTATGTTCATAGCCATACTTGCAAGACTCTCTGATGATAATAATAATAATAATAATAATAAAAGAAGATATCATGCCATTGACAAATAGAAACAATTTTATATCTAATAGAATTTAAGTAATAAAGGCTGAAGGGCTGCAACAGCTGCGAAGAGATTAGATATGTTATGTTTTCTCAGTATAATAAAACTTGTCAAGTAAAGCAGAATAAAATCTTCTTATCTGTGTCTCTGCCTTATTTTTCCTGCAGCCTCTTTGCTTTCAGCTGATTGCAGGGACTGCCATTTCTCTGGAATGTTTACACACACGACAGTTCAATTAGAGTCAAGTTAGTGAAACTTATTGCTAAATTTGCTTTTGGTTGGCCTCTTTTATTTTAAGCAAAGGGCATCTGCAGCATGTGTGAAGTATGAAGCAGATAAAAAACCCACTCTGTCGATCTGTTACCAATCTCTTCTGATATTTACTGAACAACCGTGCTGGGCTAGGTATAACACTTGCACAATTCAGTTTAACCCTGGTTTACACCAGATCTGGGTATGATTTAAAAATAAAAGATAGTGAAATAAGAAGAGAGCTTTTTCCCGCTGCATTTGATTCTGCCTTGACTGCTCCAGTGTTTTCCTCTGTGAAATCTGCTTTTTCTCCTTTCTCTGCTCTCACCTCTGGTACATCTTTGGGCACAGTCTGGAATCATTCTCTGCTCGTCCTGCCTCAGTAGGAGGCAGATAAAAGCAAAGCATTACCTTTCTACGGCTAATGTCCTAACGTTTGCTGAGAACTTTAAGATCTGCAGGTGGCATTTGTGTTTTGAAGTGAGAGTTGTTACTATTACTGTTAATAAGATGTGACAGGCTGACATTTTGCTAACCTTTCCATGAAGTCCAGGGCCAAAACTTTTCCAGGTTATACACAGACATTTGGGTTTTCCATGTGGTCCATCTTTCTATCAAGGTCTGTTGTTGCTGAGCTTTTGTGCATGCCTGATTTAAATTGTACAAGCATGTAAACCAGAGATATTGTCTTAAATACAGACTGGGAGATGTGAATGACAATGCATGTTTGATCAGTATTTCTATTGCCTTTGTTGAACAAAGCACATTATCTTTTAAGGCAAACAAGTGAATCTAGAAAGAAAAGCTAAGGAATCAGTCCAAGCTGATGTAATACGTAAAGACACGAACATCATCATAAATCAATACATATTGATTTAGGTAAATGAGAGATTTGCCCTCAGGTTAAAAAAAAAAAAAAAAAAAAAAAAGAACCGTTCTTGTTTGTATCTATTTAAAATATTTAATGCAGGATTTCTGGGAGAACGCATCCAATACTAATCAAAATGTGTGCTGTGTTATTAATCACAAACTCATAAATTATTTTTTTTTAATTAAATCTTTTTTCCTACATTTTTTCACCTCCAGATAGAAAGCAATGCATGATGAAAATATGATAATGCATTAATTGAAAAAAGTTGCTAGTGCTGAAGCTACTGTCAAAATCTACAGTATATCTGTATCTGAAATTATTTCTGCCCATTCTTTTAAACACAACTTCTCCATGGGGTAGAGTAGGAGGAAGAAGAGAAATATCTATAAAAACGTCATCTAATAAATTAACTTTGTCTCAGCTCTGATTGCATAGAACTGTGAAAGCTCTGGGAAGGTAAGGGTGGGTGTACATCCTTGCTAAAAAGTGCTGCTGCCAGCTTTGAGTGAGCCAGTACCAGTCCTTAGGGAGACGAATGCATCAACCAGTTTGGTCCCGGCCTCTCTGTCAGTCTTGTAGCAGACTGTACATGCAGGTTTATAGGTAAGAAGGGGGTCTCAAGGGCATTTAAGACACTTCTCATCCTTTACTACTAATTCTCTTGTTTTTCTGCTTTGTTTTGCTTTGCTTTACCCTGGAGTTTGCTTTAATCAGACTGCCAAGACTTCCTTCTTTTGGCTCATCTCTGATGCTGGCATGGAGGGTGCACTCGTGTTTAACTTATAAGAAGCTGCCCTGTTGATGCCCCAGATGACAGTAGTTGGTATACATACATCATGGTAGGCTTCTTGCTCATCTGATTGTGTCTGGGGTCAAGCATGAGCAGACTTTCTACAGAGCAGAAAATATTTCTCTACATAATTCTTCTTTCCTTGGGAAGTAAGGGAGGAAATATGATAGAAAATACTTTTCGCTTGTTTAAATCACAAGACTCTCTTGGTCTTAGTGAAGTTTGTTTCCAGTTGGACTTGTGACCTGTTTGTCAAGATGGTCTGTGGCGTACATACTGATGGAAAGTATTACATGAATAGTCAGACAAGTAAAACAAACAAAAACATTTTATATCTTACATCTCTTTCCATCTATCTCTGTCTCCTGTAAAGTCAAGTACTTCCTAGTGGCTCAGATATAAAGATAGGCAGGGAAGAACGTAGGTGAAGGTGTTATTTTCCCTCCTATTTTGTTGTTTTGTTTTGTTTAAAGTTCCTTTCTGCTGGGTTCCAATTGCCCAGTGTGAAGCACCTGCATGGCTCCAACCCACTGGGTGCAAAACGCTTCATGTAGGTACAGAGCAAGCTTGTTTTTCTGAGAATACGTATAGGAGTCAAGAGTGCATAGGAAATGAAGCATAATTTCCTCTGCTTAAGTTTCCCTTTCTCTTTCTCTGTGCAAGATTTGGAAAAAAAACCCTCTGTGCAAGCTTTAGCTCCTGTCAGAAGTTCACATTTTAATATTAGTTTCTTTCTATTTTGTTAGGATTTTCTTTTTTTTCTTTTGCTGGTAAGGGCTTATTGAAAGTTATCCTGAGAGTAAATGCTGGAGTTTGGATCGTGGATAGTTTGCTGCCACCGAAGTCCTTTGAGCCTTATAGTTCATCATTATCACTGCTATTGAGTATAACTGTGGCATCAGATTACTTTCTGGCATGGGTTTTCACACATGATTGACAGGTGTAACAAGCAGGTAGGCAAGAAAGTTAACTTACTGCACGACAATGGATGTGCACACTAGAAGATTTCTGAAATGCAGAAAGCTACAAAAGGCCATAACCTGATATTAACAGTGAAACTGCCAGAAAAACCACTTGGTGCGTAGATCAGTTCTTGAAGTGTTTTGGTTTTCATTTTTGGTTAAATTTGTTCACTTTTCGCAGTAGATCAATACAGTTCCTAAAGGTATTTCTTACATATCAGGAGCTCCCAGAATGTAGGAACCAATTTGATGTTGATATTCTTTATTCAATATTAAGCTAGGGAAAAAATTGTCAGAAGTTTCAAGTTCACTGTGTGTGCAGGAGGTGGTTACTGTTCCATGCTTTCAAACTAACTTCACTACCAGGGAAAACCCATGCCAGAGGAAGACTAAGCAAGGCTTGGGGCACGTTTCACTCCAAGCTCTGCCTTTGATTCCCACAGCATATTTTACTGGAAATGTTCTGCTTCTGCTGAAGGCATTCACACTTAGTTTGGGAGCTGCTGAAATATGTCTCTAGCATGTAGAACAGATACTGAATGACAAAGATCAGTGTAGCCACAGAGAGTGAATGGATAAAGTCCCTTTGGACCATCCTTGCGCCAGTTCCCAGGTCACATGCACGTGCCTGCATTTAGTCATCTTATTTTGGACATTTAGAAATCCTACTGCCAAATCAAGTAAGAGTATTCATCCCTTACACAGTGCTGTCCTTTTGGATTTCACCGAACTGAACCAATGCTGCTCATGTTCCCGAACTGGTCATGCATGGAAATGCTGTTTTTCGGTGGCTGGGGAGGAGCAGAGGAGAGAAGCAGAACCAGAAGGCTGTGATGATCCCTCTGGTTGGTTCTTAGCTCATACTCAGTACTCTTTGCAGCCTTGTTCATGGGCCTTGGTCAGAAGCATGACACCAGCTCCAGCATGGTGTGTGGAATAGGTTTTTCCTACCCCAAAGCAGAAAGACATGTTGGGCTATAAACCTGCGGGATTTCTGGGCTTTCCAATTGTTGTCTGCCGCTTCTGTCCCTCCATATCTTGTTATTTTTTAAATAGACAGCAGTTATAAGTGCTTATCAGGAGTACTCATTACAAATTGATGGAGCAAAAATAATTTATAAAAATCTAAACCTTCATTTACTCTGTGTAGAAGGTCCAATAACCATATTATTTTGACAGCAATGTACAATGACACTGCTGTCTTACCTGCTCTCATCCAAGTGATGAATCTAATTCCCAACCAGTTTTGACTTAAGAAAGGGGATTGCTCAGATGACTTGCAGTGTGACTGTTAGTTTGAGCCATCCTGTTTGTTCCTGCATTGTTTCAGTTGCTTTAGGCAACTGAAGAATTGTGACTTGATTCTGTTTCTGTATTTATTTGAATGGCTGCTATTTTTCTCTGGAAAATTCACTGTGTTTCAGAGGTGAAATTGTACTTGCTAGACTCTAGTTTACACTTCATGGTTTTGTAATATCACAGAAAAAACTAAGTTGTAAGTTTTTATCTCTCATATAACTTCAGTCATTTGGTTGAGCCCTCTTTTCCAACTAGTGAGTGAGTACCAGCAAGCAAATGATGCTCAGTGGCATCTAGAATAAGAAAAAAAGTGGAGCTGTAAACAAGGATCTCCCAAACATAATTTGTGCATATGAAACTCTGAAGTTATATGTCCAACACAAGGGACTAGAAACATTTCCGATTAATATTACTGCAGTTTGCAATCTGAGCAGCCACTGAAACAGAACTGAGCTACTCTAAATGCAACATGTGTAGATAATGAGAGTCCACTTCAACAGAGTGAATAGGCAAGCATTCGTCTCTCTGACCTTAGCTATCTGCAGGGCACATGTCTAATCTGACCTTCTTGTCAGAGCTCCCTCTCTAGTTAGCAGAGTGTGAAGAATACCTCCAGTTTCAGACACTCCTCTCAGGTTGGGATTAATCATCTTAGAAGATAATCTTTCTCTTTTGTCTCTAGTGAAAGATGATGTGAGTAACACAGATTAGATACTAGAATTTTAGGTTGCTGATTTCCTTATTCCTTTGTTTGATAGCTTGAGACCTTCTATTGTATACAAGTGAGAAAAGATCATTCTGTGCTTTGTAATGGCAGGTAGTGTGACTGCAAATACCCACACTTATCTTAAATTTCTTGTATACCTATCTTGGAATATAAAAAGCCAGAACAATAAATTGGTTATGATTCTTACTCTCCTGTCATTTCCTTAGGTAGTAGATTGACAAATCTGCACAAATTAGATACCTATAATAAATATATGTAATAAATCATTTAAATAACAAACTATGATGATTGAATTATCTTCACTGGCATTTTCTTATGCTCGCCTAGAAAATAGATTTATTATAGCTGGCTCTAATTGGCAAGGTTGAAAGAAATACATTGCTGCTGACTCACCTCTTAATTGGAGTGAAAACCTTCTAACAGCACTGTAAGATTATGGCTTCCGTCTGACTCTGTGGAGGAATAATCAGAAAAGCAACAGTATGCAGAGGCTCAAGGTGAGATTATCTGTCTTCCTCTCTGGCAGCAAGAGCTGTTCAGAATGTTAATCGATGTTGTTTCCAAGCTTGAAGCCTTCTACTTCCAGGAGAAAATGCTTAAACTGTGCAGTCCTTCAGAAAGCTGTCCCAATGGCACATCTTTCCTTCACACTCATTGTACTCCTGTACAGCCCAACTGTAACTCTTACGGTCTTTGTAACCCCTCTTTCTTCCTGTCCTTCTGATATCCTTCTCAAGAGTGACAGAATTGAAAAGATAAATGGGGAAAGGCCATTGCTTTGTTCTGGCTGGGGAGAAGCTGGTGAGTGTAGATATTGGGCTGGAGGTCTTCATGCTACATGGCCCAGGTAACTGCTACTAAACATTTTGCTGTACTATAGATTATATTGGTCTATGTTCCTATAAGAAACCAATCAAAAGACTAGGTGGATGTCTTCATATGCACACACACGCGCACACACACACACAAAAACCTCACCAAATCTGCCATCACATTGTAGAATTTTGTTTTGGCCCATGTTTGAATTGGCTTTCTCCTGCATGGTGTTTTCAGAAACATCAGCAGCTATGAAGTGTACCATGCTTCTGTTGTGAGGTCTTACTATTCCTTCCTTAGGGTCTACTGTGATGCTATGGGGAAGGAGCATGGAGTGACTCACACTTCTTCAAAGCTCCTCCTGAATAGAAAAGAGCACAGCAGGAGAACAGGAGCACTCAGTCTGCTCCATACAAGAGAAAGGGTCTGATACCAGGAGCTTCCATTTGCTGTCAGATCAGTTTCTTTTCACAACGGAGCATTTGGAGGAGTAATTTGGCTGTGAAATATTTCACATGCAGGAAAGAAACAAAACATAACACTTTTCCTAACTTTTAGATTGAAAACCTGAGTTAAAGACTTTTAAGGAGGATTAAACAGGTGTGAAATAGTTCAGCTTTGGTGAATAATATGAACAAATCTGTGTCCATCACCTAAGGATGATGGCAAACTGGACCACGAGGAGGCAGCATGGGAAAATCACCAAATAGAACATTTTCCAATATAATTATATATTTTATGAAGAGATACTAGCTCATTTTTTTCAACTGCAATAAAAATTTGCATTTCGGCCTGTAAACAGTCCTCTGGGCACCTTATCTCTGTTTACAAATGATAGTTTCCTTCCAATTATTTGCTGTGTTTGTTGAAGGTGTGATAAGTGTAGGTTAGAGTACATCAAGACTCTAACATAGAATATGTTATTTTCCATTTTCTCCTCTTCACCTTGTTTAGTTCTTTTGGGATGGTTTTTTTTTTTACTTTTTACTGTCTTTGTTCTCTAACCCAGAACATCAAAAGAAAAATCAAACCTTTGCAGGGGAAAAATGTTCATTTTAGTGCTTACTTCAGTTTTCAGGGCATCACAAAGCACAAAGTCAAAGCATTTTTGGTACAAATAACCCCCGTCTTTTTTAACCTGTGGCATTTCTTTATGTAACAATCAGCAGTCTCGCTAATACATGAGGGAAAAATATATATTCCTATATTTCTCCTCTCTTGAGTGAATATGAAAGTACTTGTCAAATAAAAGTATTTAAATTTCGAAGTTACCGGTTTTCTCTTTTTCCTCTCTTTTAAAAATCTAGTACTTGATGTAGTGTTTGGCAGTCAGCCCATGGAGAGGGGCTTGAAACTGGATGGTCTTTTGAGGTCCCTTTCCCCTCTTCCATTCTATGATTCTGTGATTTTAATTCAGTTACTTCAGAAAGATGTTTGCATTTAGATTTTGAAGTTTGAACACACAATCTTACCATTTTAACTTTAATTTGCCTAGTAAAACTACAGCTCTTAGCAATCATTCTTCTGGCTAATTGCTACTCATATAAAAGAAACCAGATTGTTCTTGAAGCACTGAGTCTGAAGTTGACTCCTCCCCAAATACTGTATCATTGCATAAAGAATACAACAGAGGAAACAGGATTTAATTTCTGATTCATGATTGCGTCTACCCAGCAGTACCTGAACTACTTGCATATGAGAGAGTCCAGATCCCAGTGAAGTTTAATTGGATTTTCTCATTATTAGCTCAGGCACTGATCTAGGTTGAGGCAGTTTAGCTTCATCCAGCCCGAGAGCCAAGTTCAGCAAGCTGTGTTGAACCAGAATCACTGACCCAGAAGCCAAGGCACCACTTCAAAATTCAATTCCATACCAACAAGGCAGGACTCTTCAGACAGAATAAAGGTTTTAAATGGGCCTCAAGGTTTGCTTACAGCAGTCTGGTAGCCCTCTGGAATAATAATGCTGTAGTAAATCCAGCATGTGGAGCTCAGCACCTAAAAGCTAGCTTTTAGGTGCTGAGCTGTCATTTAGCCCCTGGCAGAAAGGCTCTTTTGCACTCGCATCAGAGATCTGGCAACAGGATCAGATAAACAGGCTTGCAATAGATTGAGTCTGTATTTGAGTGGGATTAACATAATGTAATCATCTAGAGGACTCCACTGTGCCCTGAACTGCTGTTTTAATAGTATTTCTGTTTGGGTAGCACAGCCAGCAGCACAGCTTGAAAGTATCAGGCACTCAAGGGCACAGAATGGCACTAGACTCATGTATGGATATTTCAGTCACAGCACCGCTAAAGGAAGAAAAACTCCTAAATCTTCTTGGATTCAATCAAGAAGAATAGTTCACAATCATCAGTGATCTATTATAGCATCCGTTTCACAAAGCTAGGCTCTTTAATCCCAAACTAATCCACTCTAAATTTAGGCATTTATAATGGGATTAAGGGTGTATGCACAGTGAATTCCTGTTGTATTCAGTAGAAAGAGAAGGTATATCTATGAGTTTATCTAAAATTTAGAGATTGTACATAGGATTCTTCCAGATTTTGCCAGTTGACTGATTGTTGGCCAGGGATTTTCTTCCTACCTGTTTGTTTTGATCCACATCAGGTATGTTCTGCCTTTGTGACAGCTGTTTCCCACAAGTTGAATGTGTAGATGACTCTAAGTCCAACGTGTTTAGGGAACCAATCCGGGTACCAGACAGCACCCATCATTTGTCTACCTGAAATTCTCTGCTGCATCTGTCGAAATGTGAACTGCAGTTAAGTCTTGTTACCCTTTTGTCATGTAGATCGGGACTATCTGGATTCAAAACAGCTCTGTTAGTGACAAGGAGAGGGCGGGGGAGAAGAGGAAACCTAGCAGTGCATGAAATGACATTTCAATGAGAAGTTTGCCATTCAGCTGACAGCTGAAATCTAAATTTTGGAGAGAACAAGAGCATGGAGTCACGTGGGCAGACTTTATGTGCTGCAAGGGCTTGAATTTATGAGGGATGAACTGATGCGGACATTTGAAAATGACAGTTCGTGGGGCATCAGAGCCAAGTTGTGGGAGGAATATCACAGCTAGGGAATATCCATAGGACATTACATGCTGTGCTATATGATGTAAGTAAGGGCTATTGAATGCATTCGTGTAAAATAAATAAATATACAGTAGGTAAATAAGTAAATAAAGCACATCACTGTCACCAAAGGCCGTTCTGCTATTTATCACAGAGACCCGCTGCGTTTTCCTTTTCAATAGCATTGCTTTTCACTGCTGACAGATTCGTGTAGGTGGATCTCAAAATCTTAAAGGAGAATTGGATGAATTTTTTTGGCAGAATTAAAACACAGTGAATGATATTCTAAGGCAATGTGCATCAATGTGGTAATCTTTTTGTAGTGGACAGGGGAATTGCTATGTGAGAGGGCATTTGAGAAGAAGCCAGGGCAAGGAGTGACCCACCTAGAGATACCCAGAGCCATCAGTCCTCATGGAAAGCTAATGAGTCTGTGGGGCAGGAAGAGGTGCAGAGGCGTAAGCACATCCACATGTACATAGGCACCCAGACAGACCTCCTAAGGGCAACAGAATTCCAGCAGTTGGCTTCTCTGCCTACAGCAGGGGATTGGAACTAGATGATTTTTGAGATCCTTTCCATCTTAAACCATTCTATGAATGAAATATTAAAATAGTTTTGCTGGCTTAGCTGGTTCAGTAAACAGGGAAAATTGGATGTAGAAAAGTCCACTGTGTCTCTGAAAGTCTTGGAGCAAGACTCACTTTAATGAAGTAAGAATCAAGATACATTACGCTGTCACCTCTGTTTTAATTAGAAAGGTGTCTTTTTTGCCACTGAAAAGCTACCGATCTTTGACACCACTTTTTACGTCATTCTACTGGATCTTCTACCAATCACTTTAAATTGCAGAGAATGGTTATAGGTCATTATGTTTTTCATCTGAAGCTTAGTCTGATCTCCAGTTTCAGATGAGGTTAAGAACCAGAACCTGAAGAAGTGCAAATTCACTTTTCATTATGCCAAACTGGCATTACCCGGCTCTACCAATTGATATGTAAATATAGAGGCAGTGGAACCGTGTATAGTGGTTAGAACTGTGTATCATTGAGAACATAGCAGGCACAGTAAGTTAGTTCCAGTCAGTTACTTCATGCAGCTCTTAAGCTCAACTCTGCACTATCTTTCCAGCAGCATTCAGCTTGTACTCCCAAGCTTTCTCTGTAGACATTCCTTCCCCCTGTTAGTGCCAAAACATTGTTGGTTTTGTTCTGTATTGCTGTGCTTTCTGTCATACAATAGCACTTCCATCTCAAAGAAATGTTTGTCAGTCATTCAGGTGTCTTAGGGTTTGTGGGTTTGGGATGTTGTCGTCCCCCTCCCCCCCAACCACTATTTCCATTCTTGGCTTTCCAATGTAGCCCTAACATCTGACAAGATATTAGAATAGCTCTAACAGTACAGGAAAATCATGCTGAGTATTTCATTATTGAAACAGAAGTGTAACATAGGGAAAAGATAAAGAAGAGGTGAGAGGGTTGAGCTACTCAAGCATAAGTGAAAGGAGAAAAGTTAAAAGATGGAAGTTGTATTGAGCATTTTCAGATCAGACATTCTTTTTCCTTAAAGGAGACAGATGGAAATATTCAATATCAAAGAATTTGGAGAAGAGATCATTAACCTATCTTGTCACTGCTTTGGAAACTGCTGTTGTGCAACTTTGCGCAAGCTGTTCGTTCTGACTTTTGTCTTTCTTTAGCCTAATTTAGTCTGTTTTCTTTTTTTTCTCTGTTTTGCAAACTCTTCCAGGACATTTTAAGAAGTAGGGCCACTATTTTAAAAGTGTGGCCATAGCAAAGTTATAACAACAATCAAATACATTTTCTGATCTGAAAGAAGCCAAGGAATCATGATATGAAAGTCTCAGATCTAGCATCATGTCTCTGAGTACCCTCCATTAAAAGGTGATTGAATAACATGTAACCCTCCATCAGCTACTTCCTTCATCCATACTGGATAGGAGATGAATTTAAACATTTGTTTCTGAATTGATTTTCAGATTAGGCTTCAATTCTCTGTTCAATCATAGAAAAGCATAGGAAAGCAATTAAATATAACATAACCTCAAATAACCCATATTAATCTAGATGAAGATGTTCTTTCATGTTTGAGGAATGATGCCGTAGTCAGACTCCATGGTTTACAGGTTGCTAAAATAATATAGCTCATACTAAGTCTGTAGACATGAAACAAGGTAGGATGAGACAAATGCAGAATCTTGTAAGGCCTTTTCATGAGGGAATGATTAAACGGTCAAACGGAAATCTGAAAAGTTGTTTTAAATTGAAATCCAAGTAGAATTCTCTTGAAAAGTTAAAAATGCTTTATCTTCTCTTCCTCGTATTTGCATACAGAAAATGGTAAAAGAAAAATCTTTATTTGAAAGATAATCTCAGTCAAAATCATTGCTCATCATTAAGTTAACAGGAGGTGGTTTTTGTCCCTTTCTTGGTAAAAAAGGAGAATTTGAGCCTACTATTTATTCTTGCTTTCTGAAGTTAAATTTTAGATTTGCAGCCTCTTTCTTTTCTCCTTTCTTTACATGATTTGAATTAAAAGAGATAAGGCAGAACTTTTCTGCTCTGCCTCAGGACAGGAGAAACTTTCAAGTAGTATCCCCGAGACCTATATGCAGTGGGTTGATGTGTTCACATCAATCAGTCTCCTGCTGTGATAAACACACAGGTCATTCACATACAAATACCAATCTGGTTTTAAATCCTTTGAGGAAGTTTTCTAATTTTCTGTAAAATAGACACATTCTTCCCTCACTTTCCCTTCTGCTTCCAGCTTGCTGGTAGGCTACTGTTTACTTTTCCTCAACCATAATGTGAACCATGACAGCAAGAATATAAATATGTATTACTTAAATCCCATTTACAGTAAGCCAACAGCAAGAAGTTGACAGTGTTAAGGAAAGAGAGAAACAGAGAGACCAAAATTAAGAAATAGAATTTCCCATTAGAATGCAATTAACCCGCCACTCACCTTTTTCTTTATGGATTCTCAGATGAAAACATTTGTGTATTTATGTCATGACAGCATCACGGTTTTTCCTTCTTACTTGTCATAAATCAAGATCCAAAGAGATTCCTGGTGAAATTCAGCCACTGGGCTCACTTTTGTTTTAAAAATAAACTACCAGCAGATCACTGGAAATTTGGAGTATCCCAAGGAGATATGATAGAATAGTGCTAATTCTGTGTTTATTTCTTGATGTTTGCTAATGGTGTTATTTTCTGGTGGTTAGGGGAGCCTTCCCTGGAAGTACAGGAGCACTGATCCTGCTTTACATGAAAGTCTGTGTATCCTGGCAGTGACTGGCAACAGAAGTAAGCCTAACTGAGTTTTGATCTTTAATAGAGTGGCACATTATGGTTAGATATGGCCAAGTAAACGATTCCTGTCTTCATTACATAGTGGTGTGGAAGGACTGCTCCATATGTCCGCATCTTCTCTTACCATTTCGAATGTTGAGACAGAGGAAAGGGAACTTAGCAAGAGCAAATCAGATCACGTTTGGTGTTTGTGTTGCACTGGGACATATGAATTTATTTTTCTTATTCCATCACTTTTGATGCCTTCTGAGTTTTTAAAAATGCAGGAGGGGAAATAGTTAAAAAGAGGAAATACACCAAAGTAAGGTAAATTTTTGTTGGATTGTATATGAGATTGTTTCCTGTGTCCAGATAAAGTGCAAACACAGAATATAAAGATTTCTTCCTTTCCTCAGGGCTTCCAATGTAAATATAAGAGGTTATAGACAAATGCAATTATAGGAAAATACTAATGAAAAACATGACAGAATTGAGCAGTGGCCTCAGGAATATGGGTTGCTAATGTCTTTGCACCTCCATATATTATATTTATTTTTTTATTTTGCAAAGCAATTTCATCTAAAAATGTACATACAAAGAAAATGCCATTTTTTAAGGTAGATTTTTACAACATCAACTCAGAAAAGCTTGGAGAACTCAGCTGGCTCTACTATTGGTGATGAGCCCAAGAAACTGAGCAAATTGCTTAGCTTAATTTGCCTCCATTTCAGCTTGCACCACTGATCTGTACTAGGTATTTCTAACATTTGCCTCTTGGTGAATATCCATCTTCTGTTACACTGCATGTCTGTATAATGCATAAGATGAACTGCCTTCCGGTCCTTTGCTGTCACTGTAATGCTAATAATAAAAATAGTAAATCTTACTGAGAACAACAACAGACAGCAAAATTAAGGTGAAATTTTTAGAAACTACAGTGCCACTTTCTGTGCAAGTGATGCTAAACTGGATTTTGACAGACAGAAATCAAAATAGTGCTATTGGTTCCAACAGAACTGTGCCAGATTACATTACATAACATTCAAGCTTACTAAAAAAAATCTTGAGCATATGGCTTTTACAGTTCTGATATTTTTTTCTTATTTTTTCCCCTGAAGAATAGGAAAAAAACTACTGTCTACCATGAGAAGATCTAACGTATTAAATTAGATCACCAACCAGATATATTAGATCAGCATCTGTGCTCCCAGAACAGGCTTGCTTACTGGCAGTAATACAAGCTGACAGCTTTAGGATCGATCATCTTATTAAAACTTCCTTTTCTCTTGCTTTCTCTTCCTTGAAGGAACTTGGCAAAGTTTACTTGCTTGCTTATATCTGTCTGTTTGTTTTCTCTAGTTCAGAATTTCTCTTAGTAATACTTCTGTAAGAAATATATTTGCATGAAGTAGCTTATATTAAGCTGGGACACAATAATGAATAAATATTTGGAATAATACATGATGTCTAAGCCTGATAATTATACTAATGATGATTGGCATCCTCCTAGCACCTTCCAACCCCAAATGCTAAGGCACTTAATTGAATGACTACAGATTTATGGGTTGGGAGAGGAGATGGGGAAAGATCCTGAGCTGCACTAGGCTGTCAAAGCTTCTCTGATGTTGCTTGTGCCTGTTTACTATGCATTAAGTATTCCTTTGCTCACAGGTCTTTCATTGTGAACTATAAAAATAGGACAATTTTCAGTACAAAGAAAGAAAATTTGGTTCCTTAATAATTTTTTCTTTTTAATTATTATTATTTTAATGTTGATTGCTCAGAGGGTAAAGGAATGTAAATGACCAGTACTTCAGAGTTTGCAGGAGCTTCTTGGGGCTGTCTGTACTGTGGGAATCCTCATTTGCTGCAAAGATGGTGGCAATAGGGACTAAGAGCAGGCCAGGGAAGCCAGCAGCTCTCTCCAGGCCTTGGTAGTGTCCCATTGTGTTCATCCCGTTTTAGTCCTGAGCTCAAGAGCAACAACAACAACAACAACAAAAGAAAAGAACATACGTATTAAAAGCTGCTGCTGAACTCCTGGGGCTGGGTGGGAAGGATGGCACATGCCTGCAAAGGCTGTGAGGAGGAACTGTGCTATTCAGTCTTATGCTCCTTCACAAAGAGAGAGCAGTTCTTAGCATTAATTGCTGTACTCATGAGAGACAGGTAAATACATTTTCTATTAAGATGGTATGTGTTACAGTGGCTAATGGTCAAAGCAGTACCTGGACACCCCTTTCACAGTGGCCTGACCAGTGCTGCAGATTTTGCAGAGCTTCTGCAAGCACCATGATAAAGTGTAGCTGACAGGGACATGGCAAATATTTTAAAACTCTGCTTTGTCTCAGACTGAATTCTGTGGTAGATGAAGAGCCCCCAGATGTTATAGAGCTGTCAGTGAGCCTGTGTGCTCTAGTGCAGATCAATGCAAGAGGAGTATGGTAAGGACTTCTTCACAAAGGTACATAGATTTATCCACAGGGTCATAGCCTTTGATGAGCCATATATGTCCTCCATTTCATAAATGTTTCAGTGGGACTGTTCACAAGAGGAAAGGTAATACAATGATTTGCCTATAAGCGTGGCAGGCAGAAATGCAATGTGCAGCTGGAGAGTGATAAGAGAGATTGATTTCTTTTTCCTATTCCTTTTCACTTTATTTCTCCTGGATAGCAGCAGCGCTTTTGTTCATCAGCACGTTGCCTTCTCCTATACAGTGGTAAATTTCCCAATGAGTTCAAGCCTATTACAGATACGTATATTGAATAATCTGCCTCTTTAAAAGGGAACTTTTAAAGAAAAGTTGCTCTGGTGATCAAGTTGTTCCTTTTCCACTATTCTTTGTACTCTTCACCAGGCTGTAAGAACAAGAACACCCTGTGTCATACAACTAAACAAATCCTAATCCAGTGGTAAATTAGAGAAAGGCTTACTTCAAACTGGCTATTTTTCCAGCTGGCTCTCATTTCTGCTCTAGATAAGATATTAAACCATCCACAAGATTGTTGTGCAATCTCTGCTTGTATTTAGGCTGCAGATGAAGAAACATCAATACAAGTGTGATAAATTGCAAGTTTATTCTGTAAAGCACTGGCACACAGACAAACAAACACTTCATTAGCACGATCATAAACAAAAGAAAGCCCACAGATTTCCCATTAATGTGTCAGTAAATTGCTTCAGGGTGAGAAAACACCCTGCACATCATCCTTGGGAGATGCTAGTGGGCTGGAAGCAGCAAGACTCTGCTCCTGTGAGAGGAGGATGCAGGGGGAAATCCTCCACTCACCAAAGGGCAAGTCCTGCTGGCCTATTTCTGGTTGCTGCTGGGATGCTACAGCTATGCAGGAGGAAAAGCATTTGGGATATTCTGGGTCTGAGAAACAGTTGAAAATAGTTTTAATGTTGTTTATCTTTCTTCAACCAATACAAAGAATAGGGCTTAAGAACACATTCCTTTAGAAATACATTATTTTCCTATTATTCTTTTTCTTCTATGTTTTGTTTTTTTTTTAGGTTGTTTTTTTTTTTTTTTTTTTTTTTTTACTATAATACTACGTGATTCATAGAATATTACCACAGAATCCTTAAGGTTGGAAAACATCTTTAAGATCACCAAGTCCAGCCATCACCACCATGCCCACTAATTATATCCCCAAGTATCACATTAGCGATAGGTGCTGATGGATTGTGGATTGCATGCTGAATAATTTCCTTTGTATTTTATCAAATAACTATTTCGTATTCTAACTTTGGACAGCCTAACGTTCAAGTTCTCTATAATCAAAGAAGTCTGGGCTGCTTTCATCCTCTCCCTTGCAAATTCAAAAGACTTTAGTAGGGTAATTCAGTGAAACTAAAAACATATATTTCTTTCCAGATTATACTTTTCTTCTTAAGAACCTGAATAAATTTGTTACCACTAACAATTTTAAATGCTTTATTTAACACACTATTCCAAAACCAACATAGCAAGATAAGAATTTTCTTTTCTGGAAGGATCATTCACATACAACAGTTTTCTTACAGGAGCTCTTCTCCACCAGTTGTGGTGGGGCTGGCTCATTAAATTGGGACAAAGAGGTGTAGCAGGGCTTAATTATTATTATTATTAATTTTTCTGTCTCCCCATTTCCTCTTCTGTACCTGTATCACAAAGACCTGTTGCTTTCTGGCTGTTTCCATCTAGCAAGTATTCTGTTTTGTATTTGTTTGGTTTTATTTTTCTTTGTAATACTTGGGCAGTTCTTAGCATTGTCACTCCAAGCCTAAATCTTTCATTTTGAGTGGGATTTTGTGTAGAAATCTAACCCTAAAGAGAACTGGAAACGTCTCATGTGCCGTGACTTCTAATAAAGGATTGAAAGAAAAGGCTATGGATACAGGAATCCTGCGAACATATGGTTGAATTGTCTCAAAAGTTATGTTACAGTTTTATCTGTACCTCTTAAGTACTTCTTTGCATGTATATGTTTGAAAGACTTTCTTTGTGTTTTTAAGTTTAGATACTTTGAATATGTTACACTATCTGCTCTTGTAATCTTTTCTGAACTGGATACTTTTCCTTCCCCCCGAGTTCTTTTTTTGTCACTTTCTTTAATTCACGTTGGTGCAAGTTTGTGCATTGCATTGTTGAAGTCTCTTTTTCTCTCTCTTTTTTAATAATAATTTCTATACATATGCCTGTATTGTGGGTGGGGCTCAACTTGCAAACAGCTCAAAAATCTCAGTTCTCAGTTGTAAATATGCTTATATTTCTATATAAGCTTTATATATAAAAGCTACAGCTTTTCTCTCTTTCCTTTTCCTTTTCTGAACAGGGTCAGATGTGACTGGAAAATGATCTTATCATATTAAGTACTTGAAAGGGTCATGTCGGCTTTTCCTAGTTTAATAAATTAGATAACTGCAATTAATTGCAGAAAGCAAAGAAATGATCAAATCAAACCCACCATTTTTCTACCATCTTTTTTCTTGTTTATTGTATCACTTAAATTAAATCTTAGTATTTTCAGGTATAGAATTAATCTCTGTGCATGAGAAAATGTCTGTTTTCTCAATTCTGTGTTTTAAAATGAATGCTGCTGATACTTATGGTTGTCTCAGAATTAGTTCTGCTCATTTAAGCTTGGTATTGTCTGACTCTTACTGCTGCAGATGTATTTACATCTCAATTAAAAAATTATAAAATTGAGAGTTTAAATAGAACTATAAATTCTGCAATATTTTATGTTCCCCATGTGAGTAGTATTTCAGTTCCGTTCATTCAGAGTTTTTGTCAAGCATCATGTTCTGTGTTTGCATTTGGCATCATGTCAAATGTTTGCACCATCACTTCCTTCTTTCCACTCCTCCCAGAAAGATGGATTTTACTGTGATTTTCTTTCTTTCTTTTTTTTTTTTTTTTTTTGAAATTTTTCCCCGGGAATGTGGCTCCTCAGTTTTATCATTTGCTTTTCTTTCAGTTTTGTAAACTTATCATTACTGGAATACAGAGAAATCCTTTGGCATTTAAAGTACAGAAAACTGTGCTTAAAATAGCATTACCGTTGTACAAGCCAATAATCCCTGAAGAATTCATGTGAAAGGCTTATGTCCTTAACATACACACTTTTCCTTCTTTGTATTAAGAACAGTGGTGATGAAGTGTCATCCTTAACTTTGAATTGCCAACATCTGTTGTTTTTTACCACAGCCTAACCCTAATGTTATTTAAATCTAATTTTGAGCATAAGAATACTAAATCATACCCTTAGAATTCAGCCCAACAGCCAGGACTATGGTAGTTGGGATGTTATAATTTCTATTGTGTTCATTTTGTGTTGAAGAATCTATGCCTAACCAGTTAAGTTATTCTTAAAAAAATAGAGAAGGAAGGGAATCTAGATTGTATTTTTGGAAATAATATTATGGCAGGGTTACCAATCTGTTTACTTCTTTTAAAGTTCCCTATGAATTCTCCAGAGCAAGGAAACTCTGAATTTCTTGCAGCATTTTGTGTCAGGACTGAAAGTGGTATGGTGTTTATCTCTTCCCAGATTTGTTTTGGTTTTCCTTATAACATCCACAGAAAAACATAAGCATATATAATATATATACAACATATGCCAGCTGAGGAATACTGAAAGCCTAAATGAGCTTCTATCAGAAGATAAAGGTAAAAATAATTTCAGGAAAAAAAACCAACACTGAAAATCATCTAAGCCTGCAAATGGAGGCGTATTTTCTCCAAATAAGGACTGTCTGTTTTTGAGTGCTTCCATAATTTTATATGGTATTTATACAGGTTAAAGTGCTGAGAAATTCATCAATTAATTGTTGTTTTTCCATAAAGAGTTTTTGTTGTTTTTTTTTGTTGTTGTTTGGTTGTGGTGTTTTTTTGTTTGTTTGTTTGTTTGTATTTTGTTTTTTTGTTTTTTTTTTTGCTGCAAGGATTGCTTTTTTTTTATTACTATTTCCTTTTTGCTCACCAAAACCTGTAACACCAGCTTTCTTCCTTTGAGGAAACTTCTGATTTCATGAAGGGGAAGAATATGCCTTTCTAAGGCAAAGGAATATGAGCAATCACACTCTTTCTTTCACGTACGCTGTACTTATTCATGTCTTTCTCCTAATTTTTCATCTTTCATATGTGGCCTGGAGCAGAATCTCATCTATTTATAGTAATGGGAAAAATATTGAAAAATAGTAGATCCTTTCCAAGATCCGTTAGCTAAGCAATTTGTGTGTTGATAAAAGATGCTGACAGACTCTTGTATCTCAGACCTTGGGAATAGTTCTATATCCGGCATCATCTCCATTGCTCAAAACTCACTCTTAATATTACTTAGAAAAGGTGCATGATGGGCACCAGCTTGCTTCAGCATGAAACGTGCAAAGAACTTGACTACACAACTTTTTCTCCTTTGCAGGTATTCTTGTTTGAGCAAAGCCTGTGGCTTTGCAGGCAGAGAGAACCTTGGGACCCCCAGGGACCATACTATCTTTAGGCTTCCTTGATGAAAACAGCGTTTTTCACCTTCCTTGTGCAGTTGCTTTCCAAGGTGTAGTGCATTATGTGCATCACAGAGCCATATCCATGCAGTTGTTGAACATCCACAAATCCCACTGATCTCTGTGGGAGCTACCAAGTTGTACCCCCATCTCTTTGATGGGATTGTCTGATGTGAGTAATAACAAAAGCTGTTAAAACCCACAACTACCTTGTAACATCTGTTGTAATTTCAACATACCTCCTAATAGAAAGTCAAGCACCATTTCTTTACTGCCAGGAAAATGAAACTGGTTAATTGTTGCATGTAAGTGGCTATACTATTCCAGCTGGTATCCAAAGCCTATGCAGCTTTTCTGTACTGGTTGACACATGGAGTTTGTGATGTGGTATCTCCAACTACAATTATGCAAAGTTTTAAGAAACAAAGCTTGTTTCTTTATCATGTATCTGATGTCAATAAGGCACCGTTGTGTTGATTTTGAGAACCTGGGTCCTAAATCTGGGCCACCACTTTTGCAATTATGTTCTCTATGTTTACCTCAGTCCAATAGGTGGATATACCTTTGTAATATTTTGCAGTTAGTCTGCTTTAATATAACCTTTCTCCAAGGTTAAGTAGAAAAAACTGTGCAGGCTTCCAGTTCTGGTTCACTGAAATATTTTCCTTGCAGTTTAAGAGGCTGTTTGATTCTTCCATAACTGCTTTATGTATAGATATGATGGTCAGTTAATAGATTATGTTCAGTTCAGATAAGGTTCATTTGCTTTTAGTTAACAAATCCCACGTTGTTTTAGCCATTCTTCAGTCTTTTGGAAAGATACAAGCTGCGATTTTGAAAAACTGTAGTTTTGTGCCTCTGGTCACTTTGCAAACCGTTCAGTAGGATTTTTGCTTTTTATTAATGAGAATGAGGAAGTCTTGTTTGTGAACACATGGATGGGATTCCCTACTGAGCTTCCCCTGGGCAAAGGAAAGCTAAATGAGTCATCATTTATCTTCATTTGAGTTCTCAAAAAAATTTCAATTTTGTAAAAGCTTTCCATGATTCTTCATGTAATTTCTTGTAGTGGTTCGTTCTACCATTTTTAAGATCCCACTCTGTAGAAGAAGTATTGATTGCATAAGTTATTTCATTGATGGATGCTATAGAGCTGCTGGGAATTGGGAGACTAGCATTAATCTTTTTACTAACTTTCCCTTTGTATCTGTCTTTGAGATTGGCATTGTAAGCTAGCTAACTTCAATACCAGCACTAGAGCTTTAGCAGCAGTAGTCATCTTTTTGTTATGTGTTGTCGTAAACTGTTCTAATTATACTCTTCTCCTTCATTTCTTTCCCCCCGTTTTATTATTAGGATGTATTTTTGTTTGGTTGTTTTTTTTTGTTTATTTTTACATCAGTGTTTTGTGGTTGGTTTAATACCCTCATTCTGTTATGGTCCAAGCCTACGCAGAACACGTGGGCTGGGTGTCTGGGTGTTGCCTTTTATTAACGATGCACATGACACTAGTAGAGCTGCTGCTGTTTCTAACTGGCTTTGTATCCAGAACATAAGGCTGGAAGCATATGCCACATCTTTGTCTTCAAAATGCAGCATATGTGAATGCACGAACACAAACTCAGCGTGAGTTTGTGTGACAATTATTCTGTTCTGATAGTTGCTATGGGAATAGAGCCATTTCCCATGACTTCTCTCTACAGAGCTTTTGGATAGGATAGCCTGGCAGGTCAGAAGCTCCTGTAAAAGTAGAATTCTTTTGCCACATCAGGTGCTTCGTAGCGTTTCTCTAGAGGGGGGCTTTGGGTTTGGAGTTGTAAAATACATGGTAGTTGGCATCATCTCTATAGTTACCTATGGCTGTGTGTTGACTCTGCTGGAGCTGTCAGATTCCTGAGTGAGGTTTGCATGTAAGAAAAATAAAATTTTGTGATCCTTGTGTGATACTGTAGTTTGTTTTTTTATTAGATGTTCTTTGTTTTGAAAGAGTGTTCAGCAACTGATATTTAAAATAACATCTTCAACAATCTGAAAACAAAGTTCAAATTAAATGGTTTTTTGATATTAAAATTAAACAGAAGGTTTTCTTTTCTATGAGTGTGCATTGACCTACAGATTGGAATAACAATTTATAAAAAACGTATTCTTGGTGCATAGACTAAGAGAATCTTGTTTTCTTAGTGTGAGTTTCTGGGATATATAACAACAACAACAACAACAACAAAAAGGTAACAGCAGATGACAGAGTATTCAGTTATTAAAAACCTATGGACATCACAGCTGGTAATTTTTCCTTTTGAAAATTAATGGGGCTGTGTAACTAAATTTCATTCATATTTTTCTTAAAGTATATATGTTGATAGTTGTAAGAGTGTGTTTATTTGGTGGGACAGATTTTGTTGCTCTTTTCCAATTACTTTCCTAGAGTTATGGTATATCATAAATTTGAAGCACTGATTAAACAAGGTATTAACCATTTAAAGGCTACAAAGCACTCTTTTTCCTGAAGCCAAAGCATTCAGAGACAGTAAGATGCATGGAAGAAGTTGCCTACCATTAATAAGTTCAAGTAAATAATGTTGTTTCCACTGACTTCAAAAGTTGATAGGAAGTATTTATTATTACCTGATTTGATCCATTTTTAATGCTTTCTGTGTGTTTTTAACCTTGTAACTTCTACTTGAGTTATACCATACATTTTAGAAAGGCTCTAGCTTTGATCTATTGATGATTTCTCCTAATGGCTAATCGGTTCACTGTTAACAGTGTGTTAGCACTCTCATACTCTGATATACATATATTTGCTCTTACTATCTTAAAAACCCTGCTTGTCAATTGCAGGCAAGTTGCTTGATATTAAGAGGCTTTATTTGCTTTTGGAACTTCATATACAGTGTTACCTTGTCCTCTAATGGCTCTTACAGTTCTTTTGCGATTCTCTTCAGCCTTAGATGTAGTTGCTCTTCCACCATAACCTTAGGGAGGACCAAAATTCTTTCCCTTTATAGAGTACTTGTCAAGGTATCATGCCAACCCTTTAATCCACAGTATCATGCTGCTGGGGTTATTTCATTCCACCAATTCTTATTCAGATACTTGGTTACCTCTATGCTTCTGATAAAGAAATATGCTGTGCTATTTTGGGGTTAATCTAAATGCTTTGATAAGTCTTGTGAGAATAAATGTTTCCACTGAAGCAGAGAATGTGAAATAGCAGAAATGTAAAATAAGGGTTAGTGGAATTGGTGAAATGATTAGATTTCTTCATGAGCACTACAATACCCCAAAGGTCTGTAGCTGTCTTTCAAGGGTCTGTAGCTGTCTTCCTTTTTTTTTTAAGACTCTCATCGCAAGTTACTTTTTTCAGATATTATTCTTTAGCATTATAATTACTCAGACATTCACCCTAAGGTACGCTGACCCAGTGGTTCTTTGTATTTAAGACTGTTAAATCTCTACTAACATATGCATTAAAACAAATAAAATAATGATGTGGATGAAGCTAAACCAAAGCACACGATTAATTAGATTTCATTTTCTGTTGCGATGAATTCCTGGAGTTCTGTGGGCGCTGACCAAAGATACATTTACTTTTCTCATGTAAGGTAATTGGATTACTAGGTAGTATGAGTCTTTAATCTTTGCCGATAGAGTGAGATAAATGTCTTCTAAATACACTGAACAAACAAGATTAGCTTAAGAAAAATAGGGACAAAAAAGTTCATGTGAAAATAGAGGCTTAAGCAATATTTCTTCTGGTGATGGAGAGGAAAAAGCTGTTCTGTTGTCACTCTGCAGGTTAAACATACTGTGATGATGTGAGGTAGCTGCTTCTCTGCACAGTTTAATGTCTTTCAGTGCACACTGAATTTTGAATTTGGATGCCTCCTTTAGATGTCTGCAAAAGTGTTTGTTTTTCAGTGAATTCTTGTCTGAAAATATTAAGGAGTTGTCCTCTGTGAGGAATTTTCAAATAAGGATTGGAAAAATTGAAG
Organism: Centrocercus urophasianus; assembly: GCF_019232065.1. Lineage (NCBI taxonomy): Eukaryota > Metazoa > Chordata > Aves > Galliformes > Phasianidae > Centrocercus > Centrocercus urophasianus. The sequence continues at coordinate 2,008,034 of NW_024884844.1, forward strand.
TGTCTGTAGCCATTTCTAGGGTTGAAAATGGGCATTTGTTTTTTATCCTATGTTCAAGAGTGAAAATACAGCAGAGGTTTGTTTTATTTATTTTGGTATTAGAATGTATGAAGAAATATGACAAAAATGAAATGACTTTACAATTCTGGTAACATCCTCCCAGTCACCATGCTAAAAAATACCAATGCCAGTCATCTGTGTCTAGTCCTTCATTCGAGCAGAAATAAAGCTCAAAAATAAAGAAAATATGATGGGCTTCACTATTTGGTGGTGGAAGATAGATAAATTGGGGTTGTGCTACCTTGAGATTGGAAGCAATTTCTTGTTGAAGACCTTTCCTCCCAACCTGCAATTTCTGCCCTGCTTGAACACTGAGGCAGTACTTGATCTCTTTTGAATCTCTCAGGAGTGCAGGAGAATATGATTCCCATCTGAGAAAAATGGATACTGAGATTTGGGCACCTCTGTAGATTTCCAGGACCTTCCCATACAGCTGGATTTTTAAGGGGATAAAATGTGTCCAGCTTGTTTCTTTCTTAATTTTGATTAAGAAAACATGAAGAAAAACTAGTTGTGATTAGAAGCTCCTTACTTTTTTTCATGTCCATTTTGTGTAAGAAGCTACTCTCTAAAAATTCATTCTGAAGGGTGATTTTAAGGCCATTTTTCACCATAGCAGATATAAGGGATATAGACTGCTCTGGAATATTCACCTGTTTGGGAATGCCTGTTCTGTTACATTTAGCAAGGCCAGTGGAATGCCAGTGAGAAGATGTGAGGTAACAGTACAGAAAAAATGTAATCAAGATGAGAGGAATGTATCAGTGATCAGGATCTCATATTTCCCTTGACAATGAATTTATCTTACCAGGCTAAGTCTTATATGATTAGCCAAGGTCTTCCTGATGAAGAACAATCTCCACAAGCCAGTTTTCTCCATCATCCTCAGGAGGCTATCTGCAAGTATGGAGACCATGTGAAACATCCTAACATAAAATCTTTGCCTTCCTCCTAAGTTCACTTCGATATACAAGCTATGACTTAAAACTCTTTTGCTTTCTATTTTTGATAAACTTTCAAAGCTTCTTCAGTTTTGTCGGGAGATGATGTGCACTCTGCTTTCACAGATGCTCTCCGTTTCATTTCTTCCAACTTCATGCATTCTCATAGCATACGATGTGGCTTTTTTTTCCCCCCAGACGAATGTAGAAACACATTTCTAGACCTATCCAGTCCTAACCAACAGCTCTGACCTCATTATTCTGGCTTTTCCTTCTCAGTCCATGAAGGCAGGGCCATATATTGCAGATTGAGGCAGTCCTTTGCCCTCACTGTGACTCTGCACCCCAACTTTCAGTCTGTTATCAACTTCTGTCTTCCTTCTGAACAAACACACAGTGGTCTCCTGCAGGGACAATCAATGCCTTCAAATTCAGTCATGAATGCCAGAGATTCATTTAGGCCTGGGAGGTTCATTCATATGACATCCTCAGTATTCATGTATAGAAATACTGCAGCAGAATTGTAGCTTTGAAGGAGTGAGTTTAAAAACTGGAAAACATGGCAATTGATGGCCAAAAAGAGACTGCATGGGGGAGAAAATACACAGCCATTTGTAAGCTGCAATCTGCTAAAACCCAGAGCATTCTTTTAATTTCATCTTTTCTCTGATATGTTTGTTTATTCCAATAGAACAAGTTTTTGTCCAGAAGATAAATCGTGCTGTGAATAAAATATAGAGTTTTGCACAAAGAGCTCTATTTTAAACGGATGTTGACCATTTATGAAGTAATTGTGGAAACTACCAAAATAGAAATGTGAGGATTCTGGCTTTTCTTTTTGAATGGGGAGTTACACTGTGTGTAACTTTTTTGCTTGTATAACTTGCATCATGCCACTAAAAGAATTAGGGGTCTCTCACATATGCCAAAGATAGAACAATTTTACAACCCCAGATTTAAAACAGCTCATGACCTTGCTGTATGAATTGTTTCCAGGTAAAGAATTAGAGCTTAAATGATTTTTTTTTTGTTTGTTTGTTTGTTTGTTTTGTATGGGCTCCCTCTTTGCCTTATTTATTCTATTATAGTCAAAGTGAATGTCACTAGAGAAACAGACCCACACTTCATGAGACAGAATAAAGATGCAATATCTACATTTCCTATGCTGAAGAAACTAAGTAGGGCAAATAGACAGAAGGACAAGGAGGAGAAAAGAAGATCCAGCCCTTCTGTGAGTGCTGGAACCTGAAATTCAGTCCCCAATCAAGGTCACCCAAGAGTTGTGATTTAACCAGGCTTTCTGAATCTGAGGACAGCATCACGATTGTGAAAATATCCCTTCATCCAGAAGTTTGCAGTCATTTGATATTTGTGCTGACACCTGATATTCAACCTCAGCATTTTATTTTTTCCTAGAGCCATACTGGCTTTATTTTGTATGGAGTTTAGGGGAATAAAAAAAAAAAGAATGCAGGAAATGGACTGTTTATTGTGAAGGCTTCTCTATGTGAAAAGAGTTCTGCTGACCTGTTTCTAGTGGATCTGAGTGGATCAAAAAGAATCTGAGTAACTAAAACCTTACTACAAGATTAGATCCCTGAGCGCCATGGTTGGTGACCATTTGCAGTGCTAGTTGAGACAAAAGAGGTATCTTGTCTTTTCAGCATGAACAGTGTAGGAAAGCATATACCAGCACAGATCAGGACTTACTATTTTTCTGGATTTACTTGTTTATGGTCCCTGAAGGTCCCCAAGGCTGGAGAAACAGACTGAGTAATGTGAAGCTAGGCAGACCCCATGAGAATGTAGCAGACCAAGGTGGGCTCGCACAGTCTGTAGGTTTGAGCTGTTAGAATTATTGATGCCAGTAGGTTTGGAGCATTTTCAGAAAATCTAGGGATTGGCAACTTTGGGCATGATCTGGGGAAAACTATACAAATTTTCAGAAGTGCCCTTTGTTTTCGTGATATTAAAATGTTTCTCAAATGCTATCCATCCATTTGGTTCAGGGAAAGAGGGGCTGAAGGGAGGAAGCAGAAGTAAGGCTGTGCCTACAAGATGTACAGCTCTGCACAGAGGTACCTCTGCTAGGCAAAGTTACTGGAAGGGGCCACCTTGTGGAAGCCAAAAACACAACCTCACATTTCTGCGAAAAGTGCAAGCCACGCACACACATATGTGTATGTATATATATATATGTGTGTGTGTGTATTGTTGTGGGGGCTAATTATTGGGTAGTACTGACTATGTATATAAAACGAAACAAAATGAACAATTTTAATTTATTTTTATTTTTGAAAAAATATTTTGTTTTTTGACGATTCTGCCACTGCACTTTTATGGGCTGACATACAAAGTGCTTCATCTGCAGCATCTAACCCAATAGAAGCAAACAGCTTTGCAATTTAAATGTTTTCACAAATATCTCCCTCTCTCTCTTTCCTTTGTACCCAGCTGCCAAGTCTCCAGTAACTACTGCGGGAGCCAGTAGTTATTGGCAATGTTTTATTGGGTGGGTTAGATGTCTTTAATTGAAATTTTTGCTTTTTTTTTTTTTTCTTTATCAAAGATAGAAAGGTAAGACACTTATTACCCTACAATGGAGTGAGTGCCAGAAAAAATAGACTAATAGAATCATACGATCATTCGATCATACGATTTGAATTGGAAGAGACCCTTAAAGACCACCTAGTCCAACTCCCTGCACCAAGCAGGGATATCTACATCTCACTCAGGTGCTCAGAGCTCCTCCAGGGGATGGGACATCCGCCATCTCTCTGAGAAATCCATTCCAGTGCTTTGCCACCCTTCTCATAATAGCATTTTCCTTATATCCAATCTACATCTCCCCTCTTTTAGTTTGAAACCATTTCCCTTTGAAATCATTTCCCCTTCTCCTACTACAACAGATCCTGCTAGAGTCTGTCCCCCTCTTTCTTATAGCCCCCCTTTAGATACTGAAAGCTGCTATCAAGTCTCTCTGGAATCCTGGAAATGTTCTGCAAAAGGCATTCTTTATGTTGGTATGCCTTCTCTGAAAGGGAAGATTAAAAAAAGAGAGAAATCTTGTTAAAAACACATAATCCTGTGCAAAATAGTTGAAATTATCTTTGAAAACATGTTTGAAGTCATCAAATAGAATAGAAGAGGGAGCTGGTTTTAACTAGAGAGGAAATGTGTCAAATGAGCTGTGAATAAGTGTGGCGGTTTTTCTCTTTGGGGAGGCAGAGACAAGTTGTTTTTAAGGTACGTAAATGAAGGTTGAGTGACTATATGACATCTAATAAATTATAGGAGTGCAGGTCCATCTCCTGAGTGCTTCCTTGCAGTCATCCCTGTTGGGATCTTAGGAAAAAAAAGAATATTTAATTGAGTCCTTGTGCTGCCTGGCATAATGGCAAAGTGTTATAGTAGAACCCAGAAAAACAGACTAGTAATATGACAAAGCCATCAGAGAAAAAGAAATCAGACAAAAATTGTGCACAGTCAAGGCAGCTGACTGGTGATGGCAAAGGATGCCCCATTGCTCTGCTGGGAGTACCGAGAGCTGTTAGTCTGAAAACAGCCTGTGTTAACACAGTTTATAGATCAGTGTCTCCTTAATGAAAAGAGTAGTGGGTGAGCTGATGTTAATGTCAGAGTTATGTTAACGTGCACTATGGAAATCAATACGAGGGAACACTGTTTGCATAGAGTAAACAGATTTCTGGCATGCTTGCTGCTTTTGATTATCCAAAATCATGTACACAGAACTGTGAGTTTGTAATGCATTGTACATATCAGGGGGTAGCTGTCCTGTATAGAAAAACCAGCACATTTCAGTAAAGCCTAAGAAAGAGCTTAGAGCTGATTTTACCCATTGCTTGGCACAGAGGTGTGGAGTGGCTTTTGCTACAGCGCATTTCTTTAGTTGGAATCTCATTCATTTGCTTGCACACCAGCTTGCTGCTGGGGCACTCTTCAGCTGAGACAGGAAAGTGCAAACTGAATTTTTTGAATGGAGTGGACCATGTGTGGGAAATGTTAGATACAGACAAAATAAAGGTCTTTAACAGAACCTATTCTCAAGGGAAAAGGTGCGTGTAAGGATGTTCAGTATCTTCCCTTCCTTGCCTTGCAGTTAGATATGAAAGGCCATATGCAAATCCTCTTGTCAGAAATAGTATTTGATCCCAACTGGACTGATTTCAAATGCTTTTTGAAATCCTAATCCGTTCTCTCATCAGTGGCTGAAATTTTGATCAGCTGCAGACTCTAGTGTGTTTAATAAAAAATTGGAAGAATTTGCATCTCTGAAGCTCTGATTTTTCCCTCCCATATTGTGGTACTTCCTATTTTATACCTCTAATATCCAGTTGTTGATTTAGTACAGCTTTTTTTTCTAGGAGAGCCACTCATGCTCTTGGTCTCATGTCTCTTAATGAAATACAGATTATTTACAGCTAATGAAACTCACAGCAGCCCATTTTAATTTGAAGCTAATTTTCCTGGACCCAACCAAAGCCTATAAACCAACAAGAGCACAAATGGGGCCTGAGTAAAGGCCTGAGGCTATTCTGTCTTCTTCATTCCCTTCCCTGGTCCCATGCTACCAGAACTTATTTCTTTTCATAAAGAACCAAGAATGTGATGCTCCCAGCAGGACTGGTTGATGCGGAAGCAGAGGAGCGTTGCCAGCCCTTGGCTGATGCACTGTGTGATGGACTGAGGATCAGGCTCTCAGCAAAATCTTTGTGCCCCAGAGGCAGAGAACATCAAGCTTCATATGCAAGATCTCATTTTCCAAGAGTGCGAGCTTATTTTCTCACATCCCAAGATAAGGAGATGTCTCTAGTTTAGAACCTTCTAAACCAGAAGGTGCATCTGGTCCTTTTGGCCTGTCTGGGATCTGTTTCATTACAGCAGAAACTTTTTCAGTAAAATGGATACAGAATCACTTCACAAAATCACTCTAATCCTCTCCTACCCTGAAATAGTTAGTTAGTTAGGTTAGTTTTGTACAGAGAACTGCTAACAGGACCCATCTTCCAGATCTTGGCGGTGCACAATTCTTTTTTTGTGGCAGAAAACTTACACAGATTCCTTCATATATAAGAAAAGTGAGGGAAAACAACAACACACACAAAATGTCGATCTTTGCTACAAAATCATTCCAGACATTCCTTTCTGGGCTGCATGATATTTGGTTTCTGCACCACAGAATGGAAGACTGATTTTCTCACTCCTTCTCCCAGACACATCAGTATTAATAATCCAAATAATAAATCTAAAAAAGATTCCCCCCCTACACACGCACACAGCCTGTGTGTGTTGTGTTTTCGTTGAGATAATATTTCTGCTTTGTTAAACTCAGAAGCATTCATTTTTCCTTCCATCATTCATTTTGCTGCGTTAAGTTAGTGGTACTGTGGGGATTCAGTTGATTAATGACTAATTTCCATTCTGTGCATGCTCAAGAGGAACCTCTCTCATAGTACTTGCTTACAAAATAATTTAATCTACAAAGAGGGGGGAGTTTAGGGGACCAAAATCTTCATGCGAAAACAAAGCTCAGAAGTAGTGCAATGGAAAAAAATGGGATGTGCTTTTACATTGCAGCAATTTACATTGCAGCAATTTCCTGAGTGGGGGATCACTGCTCTAACACTGGATGCCCTGTGTTCACACATCCCCTCTGAGCTGTCACAGCAGCTGTAGATGTCACTGGAACCACTTGGTGGGTTTTGTGACCCCTTGGAGGTTAAACCTCTACTGGCTTAGCTGGGCACTGGAATTTCTGCCAACTCATTTCAGTTTCCTGCTAGGAAACTGAAGATCTAGGAAAGAACAAGTCAACATGAGGGCGCTGGATCAGACTGCCCAGGGAGTTGATTCTAGAAATGTGTAGATGTAGTACTGAGGGATGTGGGTTACTGGGCAGTGTTGGTAGTAGATGGTTGGTTGGGCTTTAGGTGATCGTAGAGGTCTTTTCCAACCTTAATGATTCTAACACAGGAGGAGGAGGGTATGCCTCACTCAGAGAGGGAGCAGCGGTAGGGAGGGCAAGTTCATTGCTCCAGACTGCTACAGATGGATTTGCTGAGTCAAAAATAGATCCAAAATCCAACTGTTGGTTTAGTTCATATATCAACATATATGAACGTGTGGTGCATGCCTCCCACTCCTGGGCTGGGTCTCTCCAAAACAGCCTAAAAATGCTTCATGAACTTCATAAAGTGCTGCGTGAGTCCCCTGAGTCATCCAGACAAAAAGCAAGCAAACACCCAAACCCACAAGCAATCAGCCATGACTCCAAAATGCTTCCTGGTGCTTGGAAATGTGAAACATGCAGCACTTAAAGTGCTTCTGAGGAAGAGTGTCGAAATCCATGCTTTCGAGCCTTCCTCTGCAGGATCACCCCACTTTGTTGCCTGTAATATTTTAAGCATCTATATAATGTTAATGTAGCTTTAACAATAATACAAAATTCAAAAAAATGGCACAGGCATTTTTGCAACTGTCTTTTCTTTCCCCCCAGAAATTAACAATTTAAAATAGTATGTCAGTAATTGAATTGAAATGCAGACATCTGGTATGAATTCCATTGTTTCTCACATCACAAGAGCCGTGGGCATCTGGTAAAGGATGCTAGCAAACGGGTCTTCTTGGATTATTTCCTTATTCCTCCTCTGAGAACGACATCCTTTTAATAGGTATTTCAATGCAATCACAGATCCTTTTTTTTTCTTCTTTTTTTCTTGCTGGAGTTGAACCAGAGGCAGAGTTCCATTGCTAAATCAATTAGAAAGAGAACTACAGGTGCTCCTGTAATGCTGTTCACAGGAAGACAGATTTCCTGATAAATCAGTTCTTCTGACACATAGTTAATGAGAAATTAAGAACCGTGTTGTAGTCAGTGTCTGATCCTGACTGACTTAAATTTCTTATTTGAATGTAAAATATATTGGAGAAAAAAAGTAACTCCTAGCAGAAAATAACTGTAGATTTTTTTGTGATGTGTGCATTTAAATATCAATCTAGATACAGATAGGTTCTAAAGATGCTCATAGAACTTCTTTGTCAGTGTCAAGGATGCACAAAAATATTTATTTTAATTATCAGCAAATAAATGATCTTGTCAAAATATTGTGAAGCACAGTTTTGAAAGGAGGTGACTGAAATAAGTATATAGCATCTCACCAACAAATCGAGAGCATACAGAAGAGCTGTGGTTGACCTTTAGATACTGCATCCCTATTTGGGATTGTCATCCTGGGCAGCCTGGTCTAGTATTTGATATGGAGGTTGGTGGTCCTGTCTGCGGCAATGGGGTTGGAGCTTGATGATCCTTGAGGTCCCTTCCAAACCAAGCCATTCTATGATTCTATGATCTTCTCCTATCTTAGATTTTGACTGTGTGTTTGTGAGTTGATACGTTGATGAAGTTTTTGTGAGCTGTGTTTTTGTACTGGTGTATGAGCAGGTTTTGATTTGGGTCCAGAATGCCTTGTAAGAACTGTGGCTTGCACAGTGTTGGCAGTGGTGGGAAGTGAAAGTATTCAAATACTCCATCTCTCTGCTTGTGACCCTAGAATTTACATCCAAGCACCAAAATAGTTGTGTTGTGCTGTTGGATTGATTCAAGTGGAAAACAGCCAGCCTTCAAAACACAAGTCACAGCCTTGCCTGTTTCACAGGGAATCTGCACTTCGTAGCAGCAGTGGGAAAGGGGAAGCAGGTTTTCTTCACTGTCACAGTGCAAACACACCTTCTCTGGCACTTAGATGGGAAGTGCCAGGCTGAAGTATAATAGCTGAGGAGTCAGCATGGCTTCTCTTTGTTGTGCCTGTTGCAAGAAAAGTAAGCTCCCCACAGAAGATGAAGCTTGCAGTTGAAGCTGATAAGACATTAAACTGCAGCAGCAAAAATGTATAGTCTGTCTGTCTGTCACTGTCTTAAGGAGTTTTGCTGTAACATTTTTCTACTTCTATTTTTCTCCTGCCGAAAGCAGTGAGCAGATTGTACTGGCCCCAACTAGTTAGAATCTTTTTCACTGGAATTTGGATTTCACTCTGGACTATCAGATGATGTCTATTTGTTGTCACTTTACAATAGCAGCTGAAATTCATTAGCTGTTCTTAGGCAGACTGGTCTCAGAAGATCATTTTTCTTCTATGGATAATTACCTTTCCCCATGAGATTTCACAAAGGCAGTGCATAAACAAACACGTGCACACGCATGCACACATTCTATTTAAAAAAAAAACAACAAACTTTATTTGCCATTTCATTAGGATATGGATAGGTAATCTGCACGTCTGTAGTGATGTGTTCTGGCTTTGTATTCAAAGTCTGCCGATCTCATGTTTTACTAGATAGACAGCAAGCAGTCAATCCTTTTTCTTGCTACATCTCGTTGTCAAACACAAAGAATATCTTTTCACAACATAGAACTGGAATTTTTTTCAGATACAGTTGGTATTCAAAAGCATGCTCCTGAGCTGAGCCAAGAAGGTCAGTAGCTAAAGGTCTTCATGTTTTGCTAATGTGGATAGGAAGAACTCTGCTGAAGCCAGCAGAACTGAAACAGTTTGTATCAGACGAGGATGTGGTCAATATATTTGAGGATGTAGTGGATGCTTTAAAATGTAACTTAATTGGTTTTTTTTTCCTCTTGGTGACTATTTCCTTGAGTTACACCTCATGCACCGTTAATATTATATTCATGATGGACTAAACCTTACTCTGCTAGCACTCAAATCTGAATGCACTTGACTTTATGGGAATGCCAAGCCTATGAATATTGAGCTGCCTTTTGTTTCTATTTCTGAAGTCAAAGTTAGGAGCTGAGTTGCTAGATCAATAAGCTAATCTTTAAATATGTGTTAAACCATGGCCTGCCGGCAGAAAGTAATTGACCAGTCAACACAAGATGGACACAACCAGAAATTGTGTGCTTTACCTCATTATTAATTTATGTAAGCTCAAGGTAGTCTGTCTGACATTTACTAATTAGTTATGAGGCAAATCTCGGGCAACTGGGACTCTACATCCAGACAAAATGCTGCAAGTCTCTGTCGCTCCTCTGTGGGCACTGGCTTGTGCAGTGCTACTGGGATTCGGTGTCTTCAGCTGCACATGTTCCTCACTCCAGAAAAATGTTGGGAAAATTAAAAAAAGGAAAATAAATAAGACATTTTGGGGTGATATTTTAATCTGCATAGAGGCATTAATGGAAGCACTGTGAATGAATGTCTGGTGGAGGAGCCCCTATCCTCCCTGAATGTATGACTGGCAAGAAGGAATGACCTCTTTTGTTCTGACACCTAGAGTGGTGTATTGTACAATTCCTGTCTATTTGATAATGTCCGTTTTTCGCTGTCCCTCCCTCATTACCTTGAGTATGTTCAGATCACAGTATTTAAAGGCCTGTCTACCTCTTCGCTAAATTACACTGCCCTGTTAAGGCCTCATCTGGAGTACTGTGTCCACTTCTGGACTCCCCAGTACAAGAAAGACAGGGATATCTTGGAAAGAGTCCAGTGGAGGGCCACAAAGATGATGAAAGGCCTGGAGGCATCTCCCCTATGAAGAAAAGCTAAGTGAAATGGGTCTGTTTAGTCTTGAGAAAAGATGACTGAGAAGGAGCCTGATCCAGGTCAATAAATGTCTAAGGTGTGGGGGGTAGAGTGGTGAAGCCAGACTGTTTTCAGCAGTGTGTGGAGACAGGACAAGGGGAAATGGCCAGAAACTGCAGCATAGGAAGTTTCGCACAAATGTGTGAAGGAACTTCTTTACGGTGAGGGTGACAGAGCACTGGAACAGGTTGCCCAGGGAGGTTATGAAGTCTCCTTCTCTGACGATGTTCAAGACTCGCCTGGACACCTAATTGTGTGACCTGGTTTAGGGAACCTGCTTTGGCAGGGGGGTTGGACTCGATGATCTCCGGAGGTCCTTTCCAACCCCTACGATTCTGTGATTTTGTGATTCTTTGTAAACTCACTCATGAAATTTCCACTAATCTCAATGATATTAAGTAATTCTCCCCAGTAGTTCCATGTTGTACAATAAAGTGTTGAAACTCTGTTGCTGGGGGCTGCCTGAAGAAGTGATTCTGTAACAGAAAAGCACCAAGGTCCTATGAATCCTCACATCTCTAGCTAGAAGTCCTTTGGCTCTTGGCCCTTATAAACTCTCTGCTTACCACACTCAGTGTTTACCACTGTGCACTTCGTAATGGTAAACATTTAGCTGCACAGTAAAAGCTGCATTCTTTTCTGTCACGGTGAAGACTAAATGATGATCTCTCCTCTCTTTTCTCATTTTTATCTCCTGGTGTACATTCTCCCTCACCAATGAGCAGCTTTACATAATAGCAAGGCACTGCTTACAATAAAGTAATTTAGTTGCAAGCCAGCAGTAATGGTTTATGGTCACAAAAAGCATAATACTATACAAAGCAAAACAGCAGAGAAAAAAATATCAAAGAAAAGCAAAGCAAATAAAATCAGAATGTGTGTTAAAGATAAATCTTATGTCATGACCTTAAAAAGCTCCAGCTGGGGTTCTGCTATTCAGAATAGCCCTCAGAAATGATTTTCAAAGGTTAGCTGCATGTGAAAAGGGAACAAAACAAAGTTTGATCATCCAGGGATTTGCAAACATGTTCATGGGAGCCACCAGAAGGCCCTGTACAAATGACCTGAAAGTGGGAAGAAATAGTTCAGCTTTCCAACCAAGCAAGCAGGAGTGAATGTTCTGTAAACATTTGAATATCAAAGGAGGCCTTTTAAAAACAAAGCCCTACTTCACAGTAAGCCAATTTAATGAACACACACCAGGGGAAAGAAAAAAAAAAAGAAATTACAAGGCTGGAATAAATTACATACTGAGATCGCACTGTTGTGAGGTCTGCCATTTTCCAAAGATTTTTTGCATGCAGGCCAATAGACAAGCTCTGATCTGAACTCATAGTATGGTTAGTAGGATGAGAGAAAGCTCAGGTACAGAAATGACCTGGAATTAATGTATAACATTTGAGGATGCACCTGGAGCTCACTGCTGCTAGAAGAACAGTAAACACTTGGCATGCAGTAATGCTTTCAGCAGGTTTAATGAAGCTTTGTTTCAGATGGTCCCTTCTGGCTTATAATTTCTTATTACTCTGTATCTTTTCTGATTGCCTATTGCTGATGAAAAGCTACTAATACAAATCCTAAAAGATGGGCTGGAGTTCAGGCCTGTTTTTGATGCATCTTTTCAGATGGATGAAGCTACAGAAAAAACTTTAAAGAGCAGTCATAAAGGCTCCTGGAGAACAACAGTTTCAGGTTGGTGTAGGGGAAATTGCATCTCCATCAGTTCTGCACCACATAGTCCTATACGCCAACAACTTCTATTTACCTCCAAGTTTAATGCAAACGTATTTAATTTCACCATCTTTCTTTCTGGAACTCCAAGAGGTAGGACTGTTTTCACTCTCAGATTTTCATTCTGTAAAAATGAACCTCGGGTACACCTTTTTTAGAGCAGTGAAAGGCTGGTGCTTGTGCCTGCCCCATTAAAGATTTCTGCACCTCTCACTGACTGAGCATTCTGTTCTCTGAAGGGTTAGACGAATTCGTTCCTCTTAACAGTAGCCTAGTGATTACTTTCAACCTCAGGTGCCTCTGCACCACTAATTACAATAAGCCAAGAAACTGTGCTGAGGAAAAAAATTTCTCTCTGTTTGTTCTCATTATTTTGTTTCATAAATAGTCCTATAGTCCTGCTGGAGCTGGGAAGCTGAACTGGATGGACTCAGCTCCACCTCAATTCAATGCTTTTGTCCACCATGCATGTAAAACTTTATAGAAAAAAATCTGAGTTTGATATAGAGAGTCTGACATAGGCAGGAACAATGCAACTAGGCAGAAAATATAGGGGTAGAATCACAAGTATGATGGCAGATAAAGATGAAAAAGAATTATGTCAGTATAGATCCACTGAAGGCAATGAAAATGCACTGATTTACAAGAACAGTAGTCTTTACTAAGGTAACAGTATAAAAGTATCACTGGGAGTATAACAAATGTTTCTTTCTAGACAAAATGGATTACAGCCAGCTATGGCTTTGAGTTGCACGAGCTTACACCAGCACTTAATTTGGTACAATAGCTATAAATATGATATGGTTTAGTGAATGATTTATGTTGGCTTTGTAGGCAGCTGACAGCAGAAAACTCCAGTAAAAACATAGTTGTGAAGTACAAAAAGAGAAATGAGTGAGTCTCGGATGGTACCATTACACTAACCTGTCTGACAATATTTGTGTTGTCTCACTCCACCTGTGTAGCAAAGGACACAGATGACATGCATTACCAGAGCCTGAAAGATCCCTGGATGGCCATACTATTGTTTTGTGCTGATCTGTTCCCCCATGGAAGGTATTCAAGGGATAACGCTCCAGGGGCTATCAGATGAAATGTTCTGCCTGCATAGGCTACCAGACCTAGCAGATTTGGTCAGTGTATTTCTAGTCTGGCTTCTCTGTTCCTGCACGTGTAGTGGGAATGGGTTTGTCTTTTAGTTCACACTTGAGAAGAGAAAGTGGGGAAAATCCTTTGGGAAAAATGCTGCAGACTGGCATTGCAGTGATTTCCCTCAAGACCTCTGTATGTTGCCTTGTGTCGTGGAAAGATCTTTGGTCACATCATCCACTCTGATTTCATGTGGGAATATAACAAGCTAGGCAAACTCAGAATCACAGAATCATTATAGTTGTAAAGATCTCTAAGATCATCTAGTCCAACATCAGCCCATGCCTGTGACCTCTCTAGACCACATCACTCAGTGTGACATCCATCCTGTTCTTGAACACTTCTAGGGATGGTGACTCCACCACCAACCTGGGTAGCCTGTTCCAATCCCTCACCACAAACAGCTGAGAATCAACAGGAAGCAATGAAAATGGAATAGCTGCTGTGCATCCCTGAAAACTAACAAGCATCTACACAAGAACAGTGGTTCCTGTCCATCACTTCTAAATGAAGGACATGGTAAAAATGACCCAGGTGCAGTTGCATATCTTGTGATGTGGTTCTTCTACACAGAATTAACTGATTTTCAAGTGAAAGCACTGATCAAGAAAACAAACTGCTTTTTGTATTTTAAACTATTTAGTTATGAATGTATTTTTAAGGGAAAAAATATTCAGAAAGATTTGTATTTCAAAGTTATCACCTTTTTCAAATAATATCTTAAAAAAACCAGACAATAGTAAAAACCAAACATCTGACCTGTGGCCATGTACAGAAACAGAACTGTGATTTAGAGGAACTATATATTTCTGACTAGTAACTCTCACCAGGTTGCACTGCCTAGGAAAGTAACAACTGGGATAAGACTGATGGCTGAATTGGCCCTCAGAAGCAGAGAAAAGACATAAATGTGGAGAACTCACGTTGGTGTGTGTACTCAGCACACAGTGAAACGAAGGCAGCTTCCTTTGCAGACAAAGCAGATCTATAATAATAGATATGTAAATATAACTATCACTAATGAAAGAAAGTGGTGGGAGAATATATGTGAAGAATACTTCCAGTTGTTAAAGGATGTAGTAATGCTATAGTTGGCATGCTGTGAACTTTCCATGTTTTATTTTTGAAATGATTTGAGATCACCCATCTGCTTCTGTTCTGCAAGCTATCTGCTCCTTGTGAAATAAATTGCTTTGTATATCCCATCAGGACATATCTTGAAATATTAGCGTGCACTATTGGCTTTCTCTCTAGCATCAGCCTTATGGGGAGACACCAAAAATGCATAGTCTAACAGATTGTGGCATAAAGATCCACTCAGACAACCCTCCATACTGAGAACGTAAAGAAACATATTCAATAACAGAAACTGGAGAACTGGAGGTAGTTTTTTTGTGTTGTTTTTTTTTTTTTTTTTTCTTCCTTTTTTTGATTTTTCACTTCTTGTTATAGCTGGCATTTCCAAGCTGAGGGAACAAGGGAGCAAGAAGGGAAAACAGATAGAGAAGGGTAGACAGTGTTCAGTATGCAATTCTCACTTTTGACATGTGCTTGTCTTGTTTGTGTCTCTCTTCTGTATGTGGAGTCTGTCTAAATGTCTCTACAGTGACGTTTGCTAAGGCCTTTCTCATATTTGATTCTGTTCTCCCTTGTCTACTCTTTATGTCCTGACATTTTCTGCGCCAAACGGTGTCTGCCTTAGGCTGAATTGTTAAAGTTTTCGAGGAGAATGAAAAAGGGAAGTACAACTATTATTATACATAAAGGTAAAAAATTGGCCTGTATTTTTCTTTTTTCCATAGTAATTAAAAATCGAAGTTATTCTTATCAAGTAGAGGATGGTATCAAGTCCAAACTATTCAACTCATTTTAGCTCTATGACATGATTCTGTCGTATCATTCCAGACCCTCTGTTTTTAGGGAGAAAGCTATTAAAACTTTGGCCAAACTATAATGACTTCAAAAGTAATCTTTGGGTTTGTTCTTTTCTTTTGGTTTTTTTTTTTTGGTTTTTGGTTGTTTTTTTTTTGTTGTTGTTTGTTTGTTTTTAATAATTTTTTTAATTTGGCTACAAATCCTCATTCCATTTCATTCCATTCCATTTGTTACAGTCCATTTTCACGATGCTCAGTGCTGATCAAGTCTGCAGATATTTTGAGGGACTTCTGTCATGCGCTGAACTTGGAGGGCTTGGCTTTTCTGATTGTTCAAGATGATGCCAGTGGGGCAGAATACATTTGTAGGACATATCAGAGCTGTATCACACATCAGGGCTGTGTATGTACCTAATAAATGAATGTTTCTGTAGGTTTCTTGCTCTCCTGGTTGCACACAGTTGGGTCAAAACCAAGGTGCAAATGAGAAGTCACAAATTCAAGGGCAGTTAAAAGCAGCTAAGGAATTAGCAGGCTGAAGGTGTTTAGATATCTGTAATATTTAATCACTGTTTTCTCTCAACTCTTTATGGGCTCCGAAAGGCCATAAAAATGATTCATCAAAAGAAATCCAACTAGCCCACATCACGTATGCTAGCAAGCACACAGAATTAGGTAGGAATAAATACAAAAAATGTATAATCTACATCTTGGTTCATGTATTTGTAATTTTGCACGAGATGAACTGCTGAATTGCCCCTCACACCCCGATGTTTAACTTGATTCAGAATTTTAAGACAAGGTTAAGAAAATCTTCTAATTACTCAATCTGAGCTCTCTGCATTTAATTAAATATGCAGCAGGTCATTTTTTTCACTATGAGGCACAGGAGAACAGACTAAAGGATTAATTTGTCATTGTGGGTGGGAGATAGATTGTGAATAAAAGATGAGTGGGGTGGGGGTGAAGAATCATGCAGTAAGAATAGCGAGGAATTACTCCCTCAAAAGAAGCTTCCAAATCTTAATAATCTTAGCCTCTTCCACTTGTCCCCTGCTACCACAGCATCTCCTTTCCTCCGCCCTTTTTCCCATCTCAGTAACTTCCTGCGCTAAGAAAGGTGAACAACATCAGAAGACAAGCCAGGACTCCATAGCCCTAGGTACAAACTCCGACAGTATTCAAATTATTTGCTTAACATTTCTGGTATCACCACAGCAGATGTTCCTGTTATATGATGAAAAGACCTGTAGCCATGATGGGGAAAAACTATCATTCTTTCAGTTTTCCCATTGTAAATTGAAAGTGAATCAAGGTCTGTCTGGTCTAAGCAGCCTCCCAGGACTAAGAGGCTGTTGGTTGGAGGTTGGGGGCTCTGAGCAGGGAGCTCAGGTTGTTTTTTGGGTGCAGTTCGAATGCTACTATACTGTCAGCACTAACACCAGTCAAAAAACAGGAAATGAATTAGAGACTGAAGTTGTGGACGTGTTACTGTGGGTACATCTGTGTGTCCGCTAAGGATGTGGTAAATTGCATGTTTGTCCATATGAAGTTTTGAGTTGATGTGAAGGGACTGGTATTTCGGATCTAAATAGTTTTACCGAAGTAAGAGTTGCCACTGGACCACCCCTCCCAACCCCAAAACCAATTGGGTTTCAGGTGTTGGGTTCCTTATAGGCTACTATAGTGAGAGTACTGAAGCAAATGTGAAAGTAAGCAAAATCAGCAAGTCAAACATAATGTACATAATCTTAAGTCTGCATTTAAGGGTGGTTTGTTGTTGTTGTTGTTGTTGGTTTTTTTTGTTGTTGTTGTTCTAATTTTGAGACACACCCCACCTCCAAGATGCAAGATGTTTGGTCCAATTTTTCAACTTTTCATCTCTTATTTTGTCTTACAGTTCCAACACAGACTAAGTTGATGTCCTACAGATATATTCCCATCTAAGTCCATCACTAGTCTCAGTAGAAGCCAGGTTTTAGTTTGTTTCCTAGCAGCAATAGGTTTTACCTGATGCTTCCTCTGCTGCTGCTTCTCAGCTCATCAACCTTCTTTATATTAATTAGCTTTCTCAACCAAATTCCTGTCCTCCTCTGCTAATGATGTGTTCATTATTTGTAAAGAATTTTAAAAAATAAAACACTAGAGAGAGTGAGAAAGACTCATAGAAAATAACATGCCTCAGTTATCTCAAACTCTGTTTCACCAGTGAATGTAACGCAGAATGCAAACACCCTTCACCTTGAGTTGTGATATGGTGGCTCTTGGAAGGACCTGGAGGGAGAGGTACTGTGCATTTAATTATGGCCCTAAATTGGAAACACTCTCAACAAACAAGGCAGAGTGAAGAGGAAAGTCTAAAGATGTGAATAAAACTAGATGATACCATGCAATAGGTCAGTAGCCAAGAAAGACTAAAATTAAGCTTGCTGACTACCAGACTGATATTTGGCCTACTCTTGTCCAAGGCTCACAGGAGTGGCCATTCTCATCTCCATCTGAAGAACTCATTATGGAACAAGCTGGAGTTAAATGAGTGCTACAGCTTGCATCCTATATCTCCTGCATTTTAAGAGATACATATGCATACACAAGAGCACAGTTTTTACTGGTTTTTACACCCCTCTACTCTCAGCTAAAGATATTAATGTTATTCTTGCAATATTTATTTATAAAGAAAATTTATTCTGGCTTGGGGGGGGGGGGAAGGGGTGACATTTATGCTGATTTTACCACAGCCTTTTCACGGCCTGTGTCTTTTATTATAGCTGTATTTCTTTCATTGCCTGCTGTTCATCCCCTCTTAGAAGTAAAATATTTTAGCAAGCTGACCATCTGATGAAACATTTTTTCTGCTAGGTACAGAATATATTTATGAAGCAGCACTGGAGGAGTGAAGGCGTATAACATTTTCAGAGTGTGCCACAGTATGAGGGTGATATAGGTTTATGGGAGATATAAGAGAAAGGAGGGAATTACTTCCTTAGGGTGATTAAGCAGATTTTATTTACAACACGAAGTGGACACATGCAAATTCTGTATCCATTAAACACAGCATTGCTTTAGATTTCAGGAAGCTGGAGATGAATGCATTGGTATTAATTTTCACCTAACATAGAAATGTTAGATCAAGTTAAGGTTTAGTATATATCAAATGTCCTTAAGTTAAAACAAAACAAAACAAAAAACAACCGGTATCAAGAAAAGCAGAGAAACTGCAATTATTCTTGGAGAAACAACTGCAAGTACCATAAAATGAAAACACAAAGTCAAATTTCTAGAAAAGTGGACAGTTTAAAGGAAGTAAATGCAAAGAAGAATCAGGCAATTTAAGCTCTGCCATCTAGCTTTTCTCCACATATTTTTTCATACCCTTATGGTAACTGGTGAGAACTGGAAGATGGCAGGTCTTTTGCCTGCATCTTGCCTCTCCCTTCATTCTTGGGCTTGCTGCCCAGGAAAGTCATTTGTTATCTCCATTGATACCAGCCTCTGCAGGGGAAGGGGCTGGGGCTCACCCTCCCTGTGCAGGAGGTATTACGGGATGTGCAGAGCCCAGAGACCTTTACCCAAGGCTCTGACTTGAGGTCCCAGGAGAAACAAAGAGGACAAGACATCTGCTGGGTCTGGTACACAAGCTGCTAATTAGAGTAAGTGGAAGAAAGGAATAAATATGAAAGAATGAATAAAAGGCAGCCTGGACCAGACTCAGTGATGAATGAGTGAGCAGCTATTGTGCTCATTCTTTTCCATGCATAAAGCTGCTTTTTGCCCACATCAAACCTAATACAGAAAACTCTGCTTCTCACTGTGTCTTAGAGTTAATTTATTCACCTGGTGGCAGAATGGGGACTAAAAAACTTCTCTTCTGGTGGATCTCAGAGCTACCCCCAGCTCATGGCTTTTCCCATGCAAAATCCCAATGTCATGGGCCCAAATCACTGCTCTCCATAAGTACTTAATTTGGGAGTGAGGACAACAGGATCCCAACCTAATTTGCAGATGTGCAACTTAGATGCATTTGAGAGTTAGACCCATGTTTCTGAGGGGGCAAATAGGTAAGCATGAACCAGGGCAACATTTCTTCCTTTTACTAAGCATCATATGCTTTGCATTTATTCCCCCTCACCATCTTCCCAGACTTTTTTTCCAGGTACAAACTGTGCTGAAGTGTAGGAGATAAAAACTTCACTGGCTTTACAGGTTTCAATTAAATATATCTATTAAAGTTACCCTCATGTGCTTATTTATAAAACAGAATTTATTCTTTTCTGCAAGTCATTCACACAGCTGCTGCTACTGCTATCAAAGTGCTTTCCTTGACTGTATATTTTAGTATCAGCATATTTCTTTAACTACTTTCCATTAGTCCCACCTTAGAAATAAAGTATTTCATTGAAATGTCCATCTGATAAAATATTCACCCTTAGACATATATATACTCAAAGTGTATTTGAAAAGTAAGTTTGTATAACATTTAAGGCAGAAAGTGGTGCCAACAGCAATAAATTAGTAGCAGTGTAACCTGCAATTTTGTAGGCATTCTCTTCCTGCAATAATATATTGTTAGTAGCAACATACAGACTCCTAAAGATCCCAATTCCAGGAAGATTTACGCACATGATTTGAATGGAGTTGAGTGCTCTGGTTATCCAAACTGGAATAGGCTTTAGATACATACCTATAGAACAAGTACCTCTCACTGACCTGTAGGACTTTCACCAGGGCGCAAGGCACTCAGCTGCAAGTGCCTACATCTCAGAGGCAAGCTATCTTCCTCTTTGGCTGCATTATGAAGCCTGAAGCCTGGCTTGTTTCTTGCTCATTGCTCAAGCAAGGAAGAGCCAAGGCATTTCTATAGCTGTCTACAAACTGGTGTAGCCACATAGCTTGATTCGTACAAGCTCCACTCCCTGATGTGCTATAATGGGACCTCAGTCTGACTGAACAAATACATGAACATCTGAATATCCTGAATGCAACATATTATGAATTATATGAGCTAGAATAAAATGCAAGGATTTACTTCACCTTACCAGAGCCCATTTCCACAATCTCCTGCTTAATGCATTACCGTTGCTGATCAAGGAGGCCTGAAAAGACAAGGGGACTGAGAGCAGCAAAAAGCTGCCGTCACAGTGCTGCTGGCTCTCAGGGTTGCTTTTGTAGGCATTTTGGCATCTGGGGACTGTTTGTGTATTACAGCAGACTGAGGACTCATCTGTGTCTGACCAGTGTTTGTGAAAAGCTTCACAAAAGGTGTAAGCTGCGTGCATTATTTTAGCCCCTTAGTTGGCTTGTAACAAAGTAAATAAAAGCTCTAAGAATGGAGGGAGAAAAATACAAATGGATCCAAAGGTAAATATCTCACATCCTCTGCTCTTTGCTAAAACCCTTCTTACACTGGCAGAGCATAGAAAGCAGCTTTCTTCTTTCTACAGAAATCCATTTTCTGGTTTGTTTTTTTTTTCTTTTTTCTTTTTTCTTTTTTTTTTTTTTTCCATGATGTGATCTGAATTGCACTATAGCTAGGAGGGAACAAAAAGATTTTGCCCCTCAAAGAAACAAAGTGTTGTGTATTCTTCCTCCAGCTCTGTCCTTCCCAGAGGCAGCAGATGCTGGTCTCTCTCTGTTTGACAATGCTGTAAGTGTCCTTTGGATCTCACATCTCAGGCCTTATTCTCACATGTACTGACCAGTACAAGAACAATATAGTTTTAACCCAGAGTGCTTTGCTGGTCACCTGGAGTCAATTGCACAGCAGAATGTAAGACTGAGGTGAAGACTTAGAGCACTCCTTCGCTTCTAATCAGAGGAAATTATGTTTTAGAGACATGGTTATTGGGATGGGTGATAGAACTAGTGATCTTAGATGTCTTTTCCAACCTTAATGATTCTATGATTTCTTCTCTACAAACAGGAGACAGCCCATGTTCTGCAAGTACCATGAACTTTATTGTTTATTTATCCTGTTACCCCCATCCCTCATCGTTGTGTCCCCATATCTCATCCCAGTCCCCCCATATTCCATCCCATTGTCCCCCATACCCACATATCTCACGATCCATATCTTTATTGTAGGATACTAATATTGTATATTACTTTTATTATGACAACTTTTGGGTGCCAGATTCTTCTTACTGCTCCAGCTCTTCAATTTTCCATGGGCTATTTCCTTAGGAGGACTAAATACGAGGCCTGCATGCTGGCAGAGCTCTCCTCCCAGGGGTGCACCACACTACCCTGTCTGCACCCTGCTCAGCATGTAATCCTCTGGTTCTTACAAATTAATCTTCTCTATGCGCAAGCACCAACTGTAACATTACAAACAGAGGATTATGCTTGCAGATAGGGAATAGGTAGTAGAGGAACGTGCACTTTAAAGATCTCTTTAATCACAAAACTATAGAATGGCTCGGAGTTGGAGGGGACCTCAAAGATCACCAAATTCCACCCTCGTGCCGTGGGCTGGTTGCCCCCCAACCGGCTCAAGCTGCCCAGGGCCCCATCCCACCTGAATTTGAGTACCTCCAGGGATGGAGCACCCATGACCTTTCTGGGCAGCCTGTGCCACTGCCTCACTGCCTGCTCAGTAAAGAATTTCTTCCTTATATCTAATCTAAATTTCCACTCTGTTAGCTTAAGTTCCTGTTTTTCATGTGTCTTAGAAACAATTGTAGAAGAATGAAAAAAAAAAATTACTAACATTAATGCAAGATAATATTTACCAGGTGTTGTTTGAAAACCAGTGCAAAATTTTGTTGCTGTGTGAAGTCATCAAGCTAAGTGAATATTGCTTCTTTTAAAACCTGATTGGGAATGTCTCTTTGAAACAGTTTTGAGGCTTTGAAGGAATTTTTAAACAAAAAGCACATGTTCTGACACTAAAATGAGAAAATGGATATAAAATCTGTTTTTTTGGTTGGTTTTTTTTTTTCAGTATCTGTTTTCCCAGGCTCAGCTCAACTAACCCAGGTGCTGTCACAGGGTGCCTGTCTCCAGTGTGTCCCCTGTCACCAAGCTCGTATGTCACATGACCTGGTTTCTGAATAGGGATCTGGTCAGGCTCAGAGCACTCCTTCACATCTATACTGCTTTTCCTTGCCATCTTGCCTGTCAATGCGTATCTAGCATTGAACTCAGTTCAACCATGTGTCTCCACAGGGTTAAGGCCATGGTTTGGGATACAGCTGTGGGTGAGAACCTCAGATGTCCAACTCATTTTGCTCTTTCAAAGGGAGCTGAGGGACACTACTGGCTGCTCTCTGCTCTTTTTCTCCTGCCCCAGGCTTTTCTGAGCAGAACAGGATGAGCAGCATTTGCTGCAAGGTGCCTGCTGACCCTGTTACAATTCTTGTAATTGTACAATTCTTCATTAATTTCATGAAAGCCATTTTTGCCTTGCAACCCCTGTCAGTATTTCATTGAGAATGGAAGCAGAAGCCTCCCGGAGTGAAACTTACTGTCTGAGAAAAAAGTTTTATAGTACTGGAGTGTTTGAGGACAAATATCTTTAGCTATGTCCTATATGTGCGCACTCAAAATCATGGTACCAGAGTTCAGACTGTAATGTGAAGCAGCATGACGCAGACATTACTAATTTCTCAGCTTTGGCCTTTTGCTTCTAGCTCTCTTCTCACAGCCTGAGTGAATTATCCCAGAGTGAAATAGTCATTGATTTAGTATGTATCTAATGATTTATAAGTAGAAAAAAAGTGATGATACTGAGTTTTGTGGTACGACACTTATATCCTATTGGTCCCCTTTCATCATGCCAATCACCATGTGTTTTTTCAGTGCAGGATGAAAGAAAGACTAAATATTGAATAGGCACAGTCAGTATCTAATTGATAAATATGTTTGTCTTTGTATATGTAGTTGTCTCTGTTCATTGCAGGGGAGTTGGACCAGATGGTAATAAGGGTCCCTTCGAACACAAATGATGCCATGATTCTATGGCTGGGTACACTGAAGAGTCAGGTAGTCGGGAACACTTAAACTGAGGGTGAAGAATCCTGCTGCTGGTTCCAACTACACAAAACACTGTCTAGGGTTTGTAGTGATTGATTGACAAAGGCAGTGAGTATAGTGGAAAGCCATTTCTAGTTAAACTGTACTCTAGACTATCTAAAGCGTCTGTTATTTCAGACGACAATTTGGAAAGCCATTAGTGTATTTTTGCAAAACTTTGGAAGAATTTCTTGTACTGCATTTCAAGACTCATTTTAATTAATAACTGCTTTTGAAACAAAACTCTTTCTCTTCAAGAAGGAAAAGGAAGAAAAAAGAAAAGTCACAGACTGTAAATATTTTCAAAATGCTATGATAGGTTAATATATTCATTTTTTTTTCTTAATTGAGATTTTGATTATTAAAAATACAAATTGTCTGATTAATTAAAATTATAATTTGATTTATAAGATGGTGTTACATATTAAATAATGCCAGATGTTGCCATGAGGGCATTAGCTCCCTGTAATAGATTCTGGATGACAAGGGAATTAAAAGAGGACAGAGTCTGAGAACCAAATTAAACAAGTAGTGAAAACTCTGCCAGAATAAAAGCTGTTCCCAAAGCTTTGTTTTCTCTCTTTTAAAAAGTTAAACTTTTTTAAGTTTTTTTTTTTTTTTTTTACATTTTTCAGCCTTTATGATTAGAGCAGGATTCCAAAGGCAATACAACATGAACTAAATTTTCAGTAACTTCACATGCCTTATAAGCTCCATCCAATAAGTTCACACTCTTTACTATGCACAAAAATCTACTGTTATGTACCAACATTTCAAAAGCACTTCTTAAATGTTAGATCAGCTAGAGTTGTTTCTTGTACTGCTTCTTTCTATCCCTTTCCCTACACTAACACCAGTGGCTGCGGTACATCATCTCCCTAGTGCACAGTTTCTCTTCCTTTTTCATGTTCGTTCAGTGTACTTAGATATTTGCCATCTCCTATGCTTTCCTCCGCCATGGTTCTTTCCATCATGTTCTTCTTCTGGAAGGGATACTATGGAGTCTGCTAAAACACACATTGTAAAACTGCATGCTTTATCTTGAGGTGTTTATTTATTTATTAAGAGATTGCTTGGTTGTTCTTTGCCCAGTGATATATTCCTCCTGTGTGAGCACTGCGTACAAACACAGTAGTATATTTAAGAGCATCCTATGGATAGTTGCCCCACCAAGGATATCTTTATCTTCTCATTCTCAAAGCTTCTAGTTTTAAGTTTGGGGTTGATGTTGATTCAGTTGGCTGAATATCTGCAAATACTTCCCTTTTTCATCTTGCTAGAATTTCCATGGATTCTGGTGTACCAGGAATGCAGAGAGGAAAGTGTGAGAGACAGGCAGTTTTGTAAAATATTCCTTGTTGGATTGTGCAAAGAGAAGCCTGAGGAAGAGCTCGGGCTTGACAATTTTGTCTTTCTACTGGAGGCTGTGCTTCTTTCTAATTATTTATTTGTCTTCAAATATAGGGAGTAATGAAATAGTGTAGCTATCTTGAAATTAGGTCTGTGCATTTTATGAGGGCTGCTCTAAAAGTAATGCCTCCAATTTTATTATGTTTGTCCACAGCATCAGAGGTAGATGCTGGTTGTATGGCAGCAGGGATTGAACTTTCCCACCAACATTCTATTACATATTGTTGTCGTGTGACAGATGGCAGCAAAGGGGCAGTCTGACAAGATGGTATCGGACCTGGGAGTGCATATGAAACAAAGGTCTGTCACTGAATTCCTCCTTGTGGAAAAAATGGACGTTCGTTAATGCTTGTTGGAGACCAAACAGTGGAAGTGAGAGCAGTGAGGCAGTGAACAGTGTGTTTCAGCAGAGCTAAAGATGGACCACCTCCGCTGGTGCAAGTTTCTATGAGTGCTACATACAGGCTCTTGTTCATTGCTGATGAAAATGCATAGACAATGGTGGTGACTATATTGAAAATTAGCTTTCTGTTACTGAGAATTTGCTCAATCAAATAGTTGTTCTCTTTGTATCTATTGTCGTTTCCATGGAAATAAATAGGAGGCATTACTTCCAGAGTGTCCTGTATATATTGAAGTGTTTGATTCAAGAGCACCAGTTTCTATTTTCCTTTGCTCTTGATGTTCTTGTTTTGATACATCATCTTTCTATTGAACAATGACTGATGACTTCTGGTTCTGCTTAATATGCAATGTTTATAAATGATTCAGAAAAGCAATATTGCATACATTTGCATGAGAAGATAATGTAATGAAGTAGAACTTCATCTCTGAAATTCCCTATTTAAAGTGCACTGGTCTTCTATGTAAGACGATGTAAAATGTGCTGAGCTTGGGTATTTTCGGGTATTTTCTTAAGCTTGGATTTTCAACCGTAGGGAATTCCAATGTTTACAAATTTCCTTGTAACAGAGTAACATGAAGTTATAATATCACAGAATGCATGAAGGAAAATTTTTTTTGTTGTTTCTTTTTTTTTTTTTTTCTCCCTGATAAGATTAAAACTTTGTTGTTGTTTTACATTGTAATATAGTTTTAATATAATAAATAGTCAATTTAAAGTTGAAATGAAGAACATCAGTCACTAAAACATTTCAGATCAATTTATGTTGCAAAATGCCACTAGTTTAGAAGTGTTATTGAGGCAAATCACTTTGTTTTCCCCATTCCTTTTAAAGATCAGTGTACTTGCAGGTTTTTAAGTAGCAATTTTCATTTAGTCTGCAAATGTCGTGGAGCTTGTACATGTCTGCTTAGTCTGCCTGTACCAAACAGTTTTAGCAATATTTATTTATTTACTACATTTTTACAAATGACTTATCTCTGTTAATCCTCAAGTAAAGACAACTAATTTAGTCTTTGCCATAGTTGGCGTTTTCCAAAACCATTCAACCTCAAGTTATGATCTTGTCATGTCTCAAGAGAATCTCACAAGGTGTTACTTGATTTAGTCTGGAGATGCAGCTTGCTCTATAAAGTCCTTTGCAGTGTGTGTGTACGTACTTACATATACATTTTCGTAAATACAATTTAAGATGGTGATAAATGTCTGTCATGCAAGAGGAGATTTAACCTAGAGATTCTTTCCGTCTTGGAGTTCTCTGATTTCTCCATGAGTTGCTCTGTTTCTTCCTGAGAAGAAACTTCATGAGGTAGAGGGTATCTGAGAGCTGTTTTCAAATACCTGAATATTCAAGGGAGACTGAGTCAGCCAAGAAAAAAACATAAGTTGGCACACGTAGCACTGTTGTGATGCATCATATGACACTTTGATCCTGGCCTGAAGTTACCAAATAAATGCTCTTACACTAATGAAGGTGAACTTTGTGAGACAGCTGTAGTGCAATTTAAGGGAACTGGAGTCTTCAGTTTGCTTCCTCCTGTGCATGTGGTCCATCTCTGGAGAAGAGGCACCCCTTGTACTAGAGGTTACCATAGATCAGCAAGACAAAATGGACTGGAAATGACCTTTGCCTGTATCTTGCCTGAGCACTTTCAGTTGCTCTTCTAAGGCTCCTGTAGTGGTAGGGGATGAGAATGAGGAAATAAAAAGGATAGGAAGCATGAGAAGAATTCAGTATAAAAGGAGACTGAAAGCATTGGATAAGTTGAAAGGAAAAGTTGAGGGAAGCTGACAGATATCTGAAGAAAGGTTGCCCAGTTACGTCTGTTTCCATTTTCTTTTATTACATAATCAAACTATAATTAAGCTCTCCAGAAGCATATTAAAAATGATTAAAGGAAATGTGTTTCTTCTTTTTTGTTTTATTAAATTAAGCATTGACTAATGAACTTACAGAACGGCATCCTGAAGAAAGGTATGGAGGAAGGGAGGCTTTAATCTGAATCATGCAAACCTGCTTCATTGTAGACACATCTCTGTTAAATGGTCAGATCCTTAGTTTTCCGAATTAATATTCAGCTCAAGTTAAGAAGAATATTTTGTTTTCACCACAGAGGTAGCTTTTACAGAAATATCTTTGATTTGCTCAAGTTAAGCTGAGATAAAGAATACTACTGATTCCATTTGCAGCTGATTTTCTTGCATCACAGGCAGGCAAGGATTTCTCCCTCTCCTTTATAATTAGTTTCAAGACCTCTTCCTGAAAATGTTCTCAAGGAAAGGAAAATAGTAACTAATTTCTTCTATTAAAAAAAGAGAGGGGAAAAAGTTTCTTAAATTTTATTTTCTTTTTAAACTTAAAATCTCATATTTAGAATAAATTAATTGTGGGCTAAAATAGAAAAAAAATTATTCCTACTCTGGTCTTTGTTCAGAATTATTTTAGATACCATTAATCTTCACATATATAAAATCATTTAAAAAATTTCAAATTGCCAGCTCTTCAAACATGTGAGCTGCAAGCTAATAAGAATCTGGGGAAGATAAAGAAATTACTCCCATGTTTAATTTTCTATTTTTTACCTACATGTATATGTCTGTAGAGGTGAAACAACTCTGAATAGTTTTGCTCAGGTGTGTAACTCTATCAAGAGAATTGTGCTTACACAAAGATTGATCTAGACTTGGGCTTTAAAAACAGAAATCTGACAAAACATGAAAGATTGTTGCACTAAATGTGCAATTAATTTAGCTTGTATTTCTAACTCACATAATACCAGCCATAATTTTTTAACCTCCCCTGCTTTCCCTCTCTATTCATTGCACATTTAAATTCATTATGGAAAAAATTAGGAAAAAAAAATCCCTGATAGTTATTTTTATGATCAAACACCTTTTCCAATTAGTCTTGGCACCTCACTATAATCACGATGAATGTTATTAATTCAGCAGTCTACATCCTATTAAGAGTTTCATCACAGTAGTGTGTTCAGGAACTTAATGGCTTTTGCATATTAATACTGCAGCCTGTGGTTTTGAGTTCATTAATGTCATGTGATAGCACAGGGTTAGCACTCATACATGTATGTATAAACATGCAAACAGACAATCACATACAAATCCTGATCCAGTGAATTCAAAGCTTTGAAAGAGTATTTTGAATTTAATTATTTTAAGTAAGATCATTTTTCACTGAAAGTGTTCTCCTTATAACAAAAAAACACAGTGCCATTAGAAATGAGTAGGATATCAGGACAACATAGTAGAAGAAAACATGAGTAGTATTTGCTAGGCAAGGTGCTCGGGCATTAAGGATCTTTGAGCTTATGGTAAATGCACACCTTAGATATATAACACTGAGGGTATGATTAAAAATGGGGATGTGATGCTTTCTGAGAAATCTTGAGGGTTAGCCATGATTTCTGGGGCAAAATTTTGGTGAACAACTGGGCTGTAATAACCAGTCTTACAGTCAACCTTGCTTTCTGATGACATCAAAATAATAAAAGCTTTGAGCTATCCAGCTTTTGGAGGAGTTCAAATTTTGGCATAAACTGCATTTTTTTCCCTTAGTAGAAGAGACAGTCTGTGATTAGTTTTTGTGCCTTGAATTTCTAAGGGTACAAGGGTAAGGAAAGACCTTTTGTTATCATTTTTTTCTCACCCCCACCTGTGTGTATTACAGACTACAGTCCTTATCTTTAGTCTGGTAAACCTATAGTTTGTCCTTGATTTTCTTGAAAGACAATCTATAAATATTTTTGAAAATTTGAATGGTGGCTAATCAGTCAATCAATGATTTAAACTGTCCAACTAATATTTAACACCAATATTTAAACATCTTTATCTTAATATAATTTATTTCTATTTCTTCTTCTTGAGTATGTTAATTTTTTTAAACAGTCAATTTTCTTCTCTCTTCAGATTTTAATTATCAGGAACATCTTTTGCATCTAGATTCCACAAAAGCTCTTGAACGCTTCTGGCAGTTTGGTGCTCCTCAAGATGCTCCTTTGTACATCTCTCTAAGGATCCAGCAACACACAGCAAAATACTGAGCTGAGCTTGAGCTGAACTTCCCTTTTCTTCTAAACTGTTCAGTGTCTTGCTTGTGTGACCCTGAAGCTTTCCCAGAGGCAGATCCAACCCCTCCTTCTGTTTTCTAAAAACAATCTAAAACTAGTATATCCTGATAACGTTACTGCTGAAATTGAGCAGGCTACGTCTTGGGAGGAATGCTGCTCTAGCTTCACACCACAGCCTTCTCCCTGTCTTCCAAAAGGAGCATTCCGCAAGATCTATTTAGATATTATGTTCTCATCAGAAAGCACATTTAGAGCTTAGCAATGAAATAGTCCTTGTATCACTAATTAAAATTCAGTAGTGAGGTTGTTTAATTACTCCCTCCACTGAAAATTTTTACTTTACTTTTCACATTTATTCTGGTAATATTGTGTTGAAGAGCTCATCATATTCTGAAGGAAGGCAACATTTTTTCTCATGTAGATAATCATTAAACTGACAAATAGTCATGGCACTATACAGTTATCAATATTAGCACCACAAACCCATCACTATTAAAGCTCTTTAGAGCAGCGGATTAAAATGCGTAATGGGGAAAAAATGGTAGGAAACAGCTAAGTTTGAGATCCTTTCCTCTTAGCAGCCACCTCAAATCAATTAATACCAAACACTCCTCTTTCCTGTACAAAAGCAAGATAAATGAGTGCATTTGATGCTATAAAACATTAATGGCCTTGTTTGCTTTTTCATCGCAGTTAGGCTAAAGTGATTTCCTTCCTTTTTCTTTCATTTTTCTCATTCCTTCCTTCCATTTTCCTTCCTTTTTTCTTTCATTTTTCTCATTCATGATCTTAAGGTTTCAGAACTAATATATGGCTATAACTATCTGCTTCAGTCGATTTTGAAATTCGGCTTTCAACTTTCACTCACAGTGATATAAGTGTAGTGGAGGGAAGAATTCCCAAATCATCTTGTTGAATCTTGACTTGAGTGAAATAACTGCTTCAGAGCTGCTCAGGCATCTTCTCTGACTTCAGAAAATCAGTGCGGGGAGAGACCACCCAATTTCACAAAAATAGGTTTGCCACCCATAGGCTGCCTCTGTGATCTTTATAAATAAGCCCTTATAATCAGGGGAAGTTTACATGAGTGGTTAGCCTTGCTGTACTAGGGAGAAGCAGAACTGCAGCAAATGGAAATTAAAAAATAGCTCCTGCTGTGTTGATCATTGCAGTGAGGGCTATTGGGCTCTAAGTGTGGCAGAAGATGAAGGGAAAGTTCAAGAGTGCTCAGGGAGGGTGAGATGGTGCTAAGAGTGGGATCTTTGATGCCGTGTGGATTCAATATCTCATACCAGGTCTAGGGAGAAGGGGTAGGATAATGCGCATTTGAAAAACCCAGTTTTGTAGTTTTTAAGCAAATGGGAGAAAGTCAACAATAAGGTAAGTATTCATTTTGGAGCAAGGCAATAATAGGAACAAAAGCAGGAAAAATGCTATTTCTCCACTAATCGCGTTAGGGATCTGGAAGGGTTTCTGAGCTGCCATTACAAAAAAATACTGTATTTTGGAGCTGAAGGTCAGTTATTGTGATTACCATTGAAGAAAACCCAGATTCAGTTTGTCAGTTTGATCGTGGCATATTAGCTCAAGCTCATTTGCTTTCTGAAAAACCCTGAACTAACACCAAGGAAATGGTTGGGTTTTTTGTGTTCACAATACTGTGCCTTTGGATCTGCTCCCTCTGAAGGCAGAGTTTTAACTTTGCCTTTGTAAGGCCAGAGTAGCAACAGCACTGAACACAACTGCAGTTCAGAAAAAGCCTTTCTCCCATTACTTACGAGAGCTTCACTGTATTCCAAACTGTGACCTCAAAATGAGAGAGGGAAGCCCTCAGCATAGAATCATAGAATCATGAAGGTTGGAAAATACCAATAATACCAAATACCAAATGCCAATAATAAGATCATCCAGTCCAGCCATCAACCATGTCCCTATGTACCATATCTCTGTTTCTTGAATACTTCCAAGTGACTCCACTGGGCTGCCTGTTCCACTGCCTGACCACTCTTTCAGAGAAGAATTTTTTCCTAACATCCAACCTGATGTGCTCTCTGTGGGACTGAAGGGATATGCGAGGTGTTTACTGTCTCGTGCTCTACTGCATGGCTCCTAGTGCAGTGCTCAGGAGCCTCAGATCTGTGCTCAAGGCGCTGTAGGCAGGCATGGCATCACTGCTAAGCTGAGTGATGTACTAAACACTAAAAATCACTTTGAATAAAGAAGGAAATTATGGCAAATTTAGCTGCTCAAGAAAATAGCAGCGTGATAAATAATGTATGGAAATTGGATGTTTCTTTAAGAGATGAAGGAAGGGATGCTGAAGCTTTTGTCAAGCAGTTAATGCTCTTTTTACTTATTTCTTTGGAGTTTTTAAACATTTTGGCAGTTAGACAAGTTCAAATGGAAGAATTTCTTCTCTGCTACCCTGGAAGAGAGGAACCAGAGACTTAATTTAACCTGAAGCTCCAGGATGTTAGTTTTATTTTGCAGTTTTCCCTGCAAAATTTGATGCTTTCCATTGCTTTGTTTTCTTGATTTTTTTTTTTTTTTTTTATTACAGCCCTAGCAGATATGGACCTGGAGCATGGTACATGAATTCCATAGGTATTTTTGCCTTGGAAAGGCTTGTGCTTCTATTGGTATAAAAATTTCCCCTTTTCTGAATTTGCTGGTGATAGGACAGGTGAAGCTAAGTTCATAGCTTCTAGCAGGCACATCCAGAGCTTCTACTTTGAATTTGAGATGTCTTTGTGTAGCAGAAGTGCTGAGTCATGGCCTGGAGCATGATTGAGCACCTGGTGGGAAGGCAGGGCCAACCCAGGAGAGCGCAGGTACAAACAATGCCCCTAAGTGACTGGAAGGGGAGGAGCCAGGTTCCATCCCTTCCAGACCTCATGTAAGGGTTGGCACTGGAGGTGAGGATATTTTGCTGGAGATCCCTGCGTACCTGAGGTCTTCTGAAGGTAAGCTTCTTTCCTTTGTCTCTGTGCTCATGACTGTTGTGTTGGAGCAAATCCTTATTTGCTGCAGCCTAGGATCTTACTGCTCTGCTGTCAATGTAAAGCTTTCTATTGTGTTACCCTTTGTTTGCCATGACGATTTTGTGCTGATATTTGCCCAACCTTATTTTTCAATCTTTTGAGGTGAATGATTATGAGGTAGGAAGCCCAATGGGCTTATATATTGTTGGCAGTATTGCCAAATCTTGAAGCAGCCATAGAGATGAATGTACAGCTTCTGTCCAGAGTCTGTTCTCTGTTTAAATTTGTCTATTGTACCTACTGTACAACCTGGAGTCAAATGGTTCAAAGGACCATATTAAACATGTTTATTTGGAGCTGTCTACTGAGAAACTGAGAAAGAAAATTTACACTGTATATAAGCATATTTGGTATGCCTAACTAGAAAAATAACTTTTAATGGATTCAACTGGAGGAATAGATTTCAGGTAATGGAAGATATGTTTTGTTTCTGTATTCTTGGTTACTGTTCATTACTTCAAAGCTTGTCAGATTTGCTACTGGAAGAACTTTCTTAGAAGGCGTGGTTGTTGCCTCAACATCTTGAATTAAGAAAAATCCATGCTTTAAGTAAAGTCACTGGCTCTAATGAGATTATGAAGTGCTACTTTGCAAATGCAGAAGACTCGAATGAACTGTTCATCTTCTTTTCATCTTTCACTCTCAGTTATAAAGGTAACATGAAATAGAGTTGAGGAAAGTGGAGTACTGGAAGGCAGGATTTTGGGTGACTGCTGAAATCACCTGTGTTTAGCATAATACAGAACTCAGATTTGTTTTCATCTTTGGAGCTGATTTATCCTAAAATCAATATTGTGCTGGATACATCGTGTAGCAATTATATTACTTATGCCTTGAAATCAAGGGGTGACTGTTATTTCTAATCTTTGTGATATCTTCTTGAGGTGTAAATTAAGTGAAGGTGGTTTTCTCTAGGTTGTATCCTGGTACATCAAGCTAATCAAGCGTAAGAGTCATTCAATGAATATTGTAGTCTAATTGGCAAGGTCTGAAATGCTTCTGTTCAAAAATTGCATAGCAGCTTCTCTCCCCAAATCTGACTGAGGTTAAGGAGCTTACAAAGGTTCCAGGCTCTAATTGTTTTGTCAGGTAACCAAGGATCTCAAGCACAATTATACTGTATGAGATTTTCTATGGTATAATCTTCTTGCTAAGAGATGTTTTCGCTTTTTATCTCTTGTTAAGTACTACTCAGAATGCAGTAAGATTTTGCATTTTGTCTATTTTTAAAAAAAATAAAGCAAGAAATCTACAGAAAAAATCAAAATAATCTTCTGCTGAGAGCTAGTCTGTTTATACTGACAAAGTACAGCTGATTTATGAAGAAATGATTAGTTTTCAGATTTTTCCACCTGCAGGTATCAACGATTTCATGTAAAGCTTCCATCTGAAAAGGCCCCACCATCTGAAACTATATAGAGATATTTAATTTGGAAGTAAGTTGCTGTAATCAGTGACCTCTTAAGATGGAATAAATAGGAGTGACATCTTCCTTGCACTCTGATATGCCTAGCAGAAAACCTGATATTTTTCCAGAATCGCTTCATTTGTAAAAGCCTCATCTGAGAAATGAAAGGATGCTGAAAATTCAACATGTAATAAAACGAGATAATGATAGTTCATACATGAAAAATAATGTGGCTTATTGTTTATTTCTGTCTTGCATTTTTTAACAGTGGAATGTTATTACCTTTCTGTGTTATTTTTAGCCCAAGAAATTTGTCTCTACAAATAGCTGTTGACTTAGCACTGAAAAAAGCCCTGTGATTGAAGGGTGGGGGGGGAATTATCAACTCAGCTGCTGAAATTAGGTGTCCTAATCAGCAGTCCTTGCAACTACAGATATAATGCATCTTTCCCCATGTCAACTGTTTTTTCTTTCAGTACTGAACTTATCGTCTACACATTTCCTCAGTAGATCATAGCTTGAATCAAGAATCTAAGAGTCAAGTACGTAGTGTATAGAAGTCTATGTGCCAGTTAGGAAAATATTCTGCTTGATCAGAAAGGGGTACTGAAAAATTGATGCCTACAGAAGATCCAAGGGCTTCAGTGTAATAAACAGCTGTAGCAGAAGTATGTAAGAATGTCTACTGAGTTAATTAAATAGTAAGCTTTGTGCTCTGGCAAGCAAAATCTGCATGATCCAAACTATATTCTTGTACACAATTTAGAATAGAGTTGAAATATTTTTAAAAACTGCTTTTTCTCTTTTCTTGAGAACATGTGAGATGAAATGCTATGTATCTGTTTTTAATGGAAAATAATGAGCTTTTCAGCTGATGGAACTTAATTACTGATTTTTGTTCTCCAGCAAGGCTGATAACCACAAACAAGTCCTATCTGAACGTAGATCTCATATGCCCAAACTGACAAGAATGCCAAACAAAGGTCAATCCTGATGAAAGCAGGTTTCCATGGGTTTTGTTATGGTGTCTGTCTTCTCCATTCCTTACTAAACCTTGAAACCTGATTAAAAACTTTCTAGCACATGGGCTATTTCCCTTTCCCTCTCTCCTTTAGATTTTGGCCATTTAATACCATCTGAACTCACATTTTAGTTTCTGTTCTTCTCCTTGTGAGATAATTACTTTTCCTACAGATGGTTGCTATTTATTTTCATGTGAAAATTTAATATCGTTCAGCCTAATCTCCTGATATCAAATCTGACTGATACTTGCCAAAGAGCTAAGAAATTATTAGGGAGACATGGTTGCATGCACAGATGTTATTGGTAGCATTTCCTGAAGAAACAGGACTGAATAATTAGTTCTCATTCTTGTCTTGCTTGACCACCAGGTGCCTTGGGCTAATTTAGGTGTTAGAATAGTATACCAGGCCAGAGACTGGGAGATAAGTTTGGGGTCAAATCACTGTTAATTTTCTCCTTGTATTTCCTTTATTTTCTTAGAAAGAAAGTAGTGGAGCCTGGATGGGAGATGGGGTGGTCAAAAACTACTCATAATAATAGCTTTGCAGTTTCAAATAAGGATAACATAATTAAAAACTACAGAACATGTACCCATATCTTTTTCCTAGCTTTTCCATACCGTATTGCTTATTTTTTTTTCCCAACCCTGCCCACCCAAAGTCTGTTTCTGTTTCCTGAGTTTCCCAGGAAAATAAAATCCCTATCCCATTTCCTATTTTGTGTCTTTTCTAAACTTTTTTTTTGAATGTGATTTCCTGATTTTTCTGGACCATTAAACTCTTGTGTGTGGGGGTTTTTTTTTTTGTTTTTTTTTTTTTTCAATTTGCCTTCTCTTGTGCTTATGGTTTATTGACTTAAAGTTTGTACAGATTCCCAGTCAGCAAATATTTTATTGGGTTGGCCAACTGGGTCTGTAATTTTATAAGCTGCCTTGTTGCCAGGGTGTTCTCAGTGGATATAACACCATCAGCTGGGAGGTGGTAAGGATGAGATAGAGAAGAAGTGACTAATAGAAGAATTAAAAAATGGAGAAGGCATGGGAGAGTGGTTAATGGCTAAGTGAAAACAAAGACTGGTCTTTGTGGAGGATGTGTGTGATGCCTTGCAGGGTAGGTTCTCCCTGCGTCCCCACAAGGTACCAGTGTATAGCTATGGGTTCAACTGTATGGCACAGCTAATGGAATCCTTTTTTTGCCAGAGATAGAGTTGGTATTTCTTTTATTACCCTACCGTAGCACTGAAGAAACTTTATTGCAGTTCCTTCCTTCTATCTTTACTTATCTGGTAGGTAACTTCCTCTTCTTATTATCACGCTGTGACATTACTTCTTGAACAAAATCTTTGTATTTTCTTTTGTTCTTCTCCACAATCACTTCAGAGTCCTTTGTTATTTTTGTCTTGTTGTTTGCAGCTTCTTCTAAATTTAAACCAGCCTTGAACTTAAATAACATGAATTTATTTCTTAATCTGGAATATTAATTACTAAATTAAACAATCCAGATAGACCCTTTCCGTTGCCTTCATTACATTATACTAAAGCCTGGTGGTAACTAGTTAATGAACTCTAATTTTTTTCCTTCTTAGACCAGGTCTGAAAATAAGCATTAGCACAGGGCATGTTAGCTCGGCTGGACCTTTGCTTGGTTAGAAAGGGCAAAATGCAAGCATTAAAGGCAAGGCAGTCCCTGGAATCTAAGCGCAGAGAGAACAAACTGGATTACTTAAAGAAAATAGCCCTCCTGATACAGCCCCAGAGCACGCACTGTCTCACTACGGATAAAAGTAGTAGTCCATAATCTCACTCATTTTTCTTAGTGGAGATTTTACTAGGGTTAGTCACAAATTAGAGCCCTACAAAGCAGGAAGGATGATTGACAAGACTTAGATTTGTTTTCTGCTTTTTCCTTTGAAACTCTGTCACGGAGTTAATTAGATCAATCTATGCCCATGACAGGGGGGCAGTAGGCCCCTGCCTCCATTCTCCCCTCCCCTCCCGGGCCCCATGAAATGGGAAGGGAAAAGGAAAAGGGATAGGGAGATGGGAGCTGGGCTCCAGGAAGGAAGAAAAAAAAAATAGCTGCAACGATCTATGGAGGAAAACTTATTTTACCAACTATGATATCGGAAGCTATGCAAGATAACACAATATAATACAGTGTAATACAATGTAATTGAAATTGAGACTATTAAATCAAGTAAGATAGAGAGAGTTCCTGAGATCGAGTCAAACCTGAAAAGCTTGGAACCGCTAGGAAAGCACCCTTCAGTACCCACTGCAAGGCAGTTAGAAACCGCCCCACACTCTACATTAACGCATTAATACATGATGTTATGATGTAGAATAGTAAAAAAACAAAAAACAAAACCATGACAAGCTCTTCGATTTTGCCAATGTGAAGCACAGGCAGCCACGTCAAATTAAAGGATTTGGAATGGGAGGATCAAATAAATCTCAGCACGCTGCAGGACTGAAGAGAAATTTCTTGAAAAGTGAAGATGTTTATGTCTTATCCTGTCTTTACTCAAAAAAAAAAAAAAAAAAAAAAAAAGGCAGAAGTTTTGAGAAGATCACTAAAGAACATGCAGGTCTGTGAAGTGGGATGCAGAAATGAAGAGACAGGTAGAATAGACCATGAGATCTCTGCATCCCCTTTTCTATGAACTAATCTCATACAAGGTTGTGGAGATGCAGTAGGCCCCATCTTCTGACAGAAAAGGAAATCTGTGATCTGTGGAGCTTTTGTTGAATTGTGATTCTCTGTTTATAGGATGATGCCATTTTTGTTTCCCTCAGGTTGAGTTCAGAGGATGTCTTTTCCAAGTTTTCATATTTAATTCTTGAAGAAATGCTGCAGTTATACTGTCTATCTCTTGGAGTTCCTTATTACCCATTTTGAAGAGAAAACTGAAGTTGCCCGTTCACCTGCAGCTACAAAGAGAATATGGTTCCATTCAGCCAGTCTTTTATGTTTATGTATTAATATGAATGTTACAAAAAAGTAATGTGCATTGTAACACATGTTGAAGTGCTTCCACAATGCATTCAAATGTTCCCTCTGTGACTTCAAAGCATGCTTTTCTTGAATTATCTGTGAAGAAGAAGGAAATGTTTGGTAATAACCAAACATTAATCTGTTCGTACAATTCCCTTGCGGTCTCTTATTCTCCTGCACAGGATGTGCTGGGTAGCAAATAGTGTTTGGTACTCTGGCAAGGAGATCTGAAAATGACTGGATTAATTTGAAGAGTATTTCTTTTTGTGGCTTATGTGAATACATTCTCTTAAAAAATCATTTTTTTAAAAAAAGTGCTGGGTGAATTCTGACTATTACTGTTAAAAATGATGCAGTTTATGAAGCTTGATTTTTTTCTAGTTGTGTTATGAGACAAAAGAATAGATTGGGAAAATGAGTGAAGCACCTCAGTATCTCTTTTCAGAAGAAATGTGGATGCTGTTGATTTGATTCAAAATCCATCAAGATCTTGATGGATTTAAAATCCATCAAGATTTTAAAGATTCTCTTTAAAAAAATCAATGAGAGACAGCAAATGACACTGCTGCTCATAGTGATTGACACTGGAATGACCCAGTTTTCAGAGTTCAAAAGTTCCAGGCACATCCTATCCCTGTTTTGTAGCTTAAAGATTTCTCCACTGGCTTCAACTGGGTGCCAGGTGACAGCACTCTGAGACTGTCATGCCAATAAGCAGCCAAACACTTATGGACGTGCTGTGGAAATGTTTTCCCCTAGGTGCCAATTTTACTTTCACTTTTTTCACTCTAAAACCAGCTGAGGTCATTTTGATCATTCAAAGCTGAGTCTGTTCATTGGCAAAAGATGTCCAAATTGACTACTTTACTTGAAATCAGAATGATTGTTAGGGCTGTTGCTCTCTGTGGGGGCCCAGAGTCCCCAGGCACACTCAACTATTTCCCCTTAAAACATCTCTTTCTATTTTTCTTTTTTTGTTGTTGTTGTTTGCTTAATTGCTTCCTGTGTGTTTCTGCTCTCTGGGAGAGTCAGAAAGTGATTCTGAAACAGGAGGATGTGATATTTATTCTGTAGGCATTAGGAGTTCTAATTACTCCCTGACGGTTCTCATTCACAAAGCATTTTTATTTATATATAAAATATAAATAAAATATATATATATAAAATATATAAATGATTAAACATTTATTGGTTAAATGTTTGCTAAGTGTAAGGGCATCACATCCTTGATGTTGGATCCCAGTAGAAAAATAAGAATAAGAAAATAGTAGGTAGCTGTTACAGGAAAGTCTTTCCCAATAGACAGTAGCTATTTATCAGAAAGATAAGATGCTGACTGCCTTATTTAAATATAAATAAATAAATTAAACCACATATTTTTTAATATGTGGTTCCATCTAAGTAGCTTTAGACTTGTTGTTTATCATTGTTCCTGCTTCACAGTTGTTCTGTCTGCTCTTCATCACACGAATAAAACCTTTTGAGGTTTGACTGGGGGTGGGGGGGGAAGGTGTATCTCAGGTAGCTAGCTTGTTAGTTACTGTTTCCAAATTGGTAATAGCATCTTTTCCCAAGTTTTCACCTTTGGGTTGCTGGAGCTCAGATAAAACGAATACAAAGAAAACAGAACTGAAGGACGTAGTGGAAGTTAACTATGGAAAAGCCCTCAATGGCTGCCCTAGAGATTTGGGTCTCATACATGTTATTTTCACATTTTCAGTTTGTTTTGGACTCTTTCCTTGTCTGCTGCATTTTCTCTTTTCTTCCCTCATCTCATTCTACTCCTGGGATTCCCTTCTTCTGATTTGCTCTTCTCTTGAACAGAGGCAGAGGCAACAAAGTAAATCACTACTTGTAGTGCACACACTACTTCACGTAAAATAACTACAATCGTAATGTATACTTTTTTGCTGCAATAGAACATTCCAAAACAGGAGGGAGAAAACACTTAAGACGTATCTATATAATGAGGATGCAGTGAAATCACATGTGGAAATCAGACAAGGTCATGCAGATTCAGTGTGGAGGCCAAGCAAAAAAGTTATTTCAAAAGTGTTCTTCTTCTTGGTTTAGCATAGGTAGGAATTCAGAATAGCTCCAGTGATAGTAATGTATGTCAGTGAAGGAATAAAATAAACTACTGTGGACAGGTCGTACAGACTTCTTCACTGTGGAATTGAAGGCTAAATGGATGACTACCGTTTTGGGGTTACTCCTTGCAGCAAGAATGGGGTGAGCCATGTAATTCTAGGGTGTAAGGTCTCAGTCCTTCACTCATTCACTGAACAGCTCTTGAGAGCTGAACATCACCAAGAAATGCAGTTTTATCTGCTGAGTGTATTACTGGGAGTGTAACTCTCCTATGTCAGAAAAAGGACAGGAGTAGGGGACTGCAAGTAAGAAGAGATTATGGATTTTTATTATTATTATTATTATTTTGGAGCATTTCTATTTCCTGAGCTTCCTTTGATGCATAGTATGTGAATCCAGAATAGTTCCACCAAATCCAGAGGAGATGAGTGGTGTTTACTCTACTACAGGCAAGATCAGAGTGAGACTGGGAGATGTAAGAATTCTAGTGCCTGTAACATTATGCACACAACCCAGCAATTCCTGAGCTCAGTTCCTGCTGTTAAGTATCTTCCTCACAGCCTTCAAAAGCAGATTCTTTAATTAACCTTTAAATGATAATTATTTCACTGGCAATGCACCAGGCTAGAATCAAAGTAACTTAGTTCATACTGTATTACACTTGTCTCTTGAAGATATGTCAGATTACCTGCAGTATCTCACTGAAGCTGAAGGCTGTTTCCCTGACTTACATGCACATAGAATAAGGCTTGTGGAGGGGGGGGAGGGGAATTATGGGGCAAGGCAGATTACTTGCTTTCCTGTGAAACACAGTCAGTGGAAAAGACTGACACTGGGGAATCAACACTAAAATGTGGAAAACTGGCCAGTTGTGACTTCAGAAATTACCTAAACTGACCTTACTGTGGTAAGCAATGTGTTCCATTAAGTGGGATGTCTTCTTAACCTTTTTGATTCTCTCTGCAGTATGTCACTGTACGCTTCCCCCTTTGCTAGAGCCATGCTGTGGTTTAACACACAATTCACTGGTTTCCATTTATTCCCATGCGTTCATCAGAAAGCCTTTCATCTGAATGACTGGAATATATTGCTGTCTCCAGGCTAGTAAAGTGACAATAAATGGATGCAACTGTGTTCCTTATCTTCACATTGCAGAAACTTTTGTCAATCCCTGAGATAGACTGGGCAGAAGCTGAATGCATAACAAGATCATTTGGGGTCATGGTACAATGATTAGATTCCTACAGCCTGTGTTACTGTAGATTAGTACTCTGGCTCCCTGGAGGAAAAACAAATTTGAAATTCAACGCTACAGCCAGATGCCAGACAGGCCATCATAAACAGTCTGTGAACCTGCGAAAAACACATCCTTTCAAGGTACTGAGATCTTTCTCAACAAACCCTATTCTCAGTCTTAAGATCGAAAGGCTCTGGTAGTAAATGGCATGTCTCTGGCCACTTGCAGGGATCACAGCAGCAGTTTCATGAACTTTCAGTGCTTTTTCTTGAAAGAGAGAGGGCAAAAATGCACTGCAGCTCTGATTTGGTTACAGAGATTTCAAAAGCTGTGGTAACGCGCATTGCTGGAGATAATTTTGCCAGATGGGGTTGACAAGGAACTGCCTTTTGTGCCCTGCAATCACTTATTTTATCCCCCTAGATGTATGAGGGGCCACACTATACTGCCTACAAACAAATGTGTACAGGGCATGAAATTGTCCAGGGACATTATCCTACACTGGAAAGTTTTCTAATCTTTTTGATGTCTGGTACTGGCTTTGTAGATTTCTGATTGCACACCAAAATGCTTTCTGTAGGTCAAAGCTCATGCTCTTTTCTAATCTGTACATTCACATTTATTGATATCCTTCCACCAGATAGGTTTCGCCAGCACAGTAGTTGTTTTGGGTATAGTCTAGCTTATTGAGGAAAAAACAGGCTTATGCCTGGTT
This sequence comes from Centrocercus urophasianus, assembly GCF_019232065.1. Lineage (NCBI taxonomy): Eukaryota > Metazoa > Chordata > Aves > Galliformes > Phasianidae > Centrocercus > Centrocercus urophasianus. Next base: position 2,049,822 of record NW_024884844.1, read on the forward strand.
ATCTCTAAGGCAGCCCTTTAGAGTGCCTGAGACCAAGTAGTATGGTTCAAAGTCTTGGCATCGTGTCATAAGAGAAGTTCAGGTCTCTCTAGACACACTGAATAACTTCCATGGAGAAATACAGTTGTTGGAAACTGAATTTCTAATATAAGTATCAAGCAGGGAAGCATAATTAAGCCTCGTATCAGAAGAACAACAAAATCATTCCCCTAACAGGGCACAAACCCAAACAACTCCCCATTTCTTTCTTTTTATATGGCAAAAGAAAGAGAAACATTTCATCCTGCCAAAAAAACAAAAACAGCAGCAAAAAAGGTGTTAGCAAATGTGGTCTTATTCTAGCAGTGCCCAACCTAAGAGAACAATTTGTGCTTCTGCCAGTAGATACTGCAATTGGATCCTATTTCGTAGCAGCAGAATTGTTGTAACTGCTGTTGAGGCACAGCATGCTGCTAAAAACCTGGCAACTTTTATGAAAGCAGTTTATATTACTGTAGGCTTCCTATAAACAGTGGCAATAAAAAGCTAAACTGTTTTAGGAATAAGATGCAGATATTAGAGATGAGTTTTTCTGCAACAGTAATGCCTTTTGGCAAGCGTTAGCATTAAAAAAAAAAATAAATAGAAAAAGTAGAAGCATCTTTTAGTGAGACTATCTTGCTGCAACCTCAACAGTAAGTAGACAGGCAGGGGCAGAGCCTTCTTCCCCTGTACAGTTTGCTGCCTGCAGAACTTGGTACTGGATTTGAGTGTATTAAGCATGTTTAATATCAGGGGAGAGCACTCCTCCCAGGCAGCAGAGACATCTCTTCTGGATGAATATTTAGAAGGGAAGGATTGAGCTTCCAGCTGCCCTCTGAAATCTTGCATTTCTTCACTAGCACACAGTGGGTAAAAAGGGTTTCTGCAATGCTGCCCCAGTCATCCAACAAATCATAGAATTGTTTGAGTTGTCAGGGATTCTTACAGATCACCTGGTTCAATTCCTTGCAGTGAGCAGAGACACCTATAGCTCGATCAGGTGTTCAAAGTCCCTCCAGCCTGAGCTTGAATTTCTCTAGGGACGGGGCACCTACTACTTCTCTTGTCAACCTGTTCTGTGCCTCACCACCCTTTAATTAAAAAAAAAAAAAAGTTTATATCCAGTCCAAGTCTCCCCCTTTTAGTTTGAAATGATTTCCCTTTGTCCCATTGCCACAGGCTGTGCTAAAGCATCTGTCCCTTTATTTCTTATAGCCTCTCTTTAGATACTGAATATAACAGGGCCAGCAACAAAGCAAGGCTGTGCAGGTAACTAAGGCTAAAACTTCCTTTTTTCTTGAATCTTCTTGTGTACTTCCTAGCACTTAGGCAGAGCACAGCATTCCAGATATTTCCAACTGCATGTGAGCTCCCCTATTAGGAGTTTAAGGCTGATCTGTATGTTTTTCCAGAGCAGCTGCTTACTAGGGCTCTAGATTCTACTGGACTTACCAGTAGAAAACATCGGAAATTGTGTGTACAGGACTAGTTGCAACAGCCACATCTGATCTTAAGGATATATATGGGGTTATATATATACAGTGATCAGACTACTCAACCACTGATCTTGTGGTTTGCAACCCTGTCCATGGCAGGCAGGTTGGAGCTCAGTGATTTTAAGGTCCCTTCCAACCCAAGCCATTATATGGTTCTCTTATTAATTGCAGAGGAATTGGACAAAGTAATCTTCCATGGTCCCTCCAACTCAAAATGATTCTATGATTTCATATATGAAAGCTTTGAGCTACGTTCATTTTGTTAATTTTCATACTAGGTATAATATCTACTAATTTCAAGGGTTAGAAAGATTTTCTTTTTCTGAGCCTGGTTTGAAACACTTTCCAGAAAATCCCTGAGCTGAAAATGACTGGAGGGAGAAATATGCTTGCTCCAGCTGCATATTCTTTACTAGTCATCTTTTGGTTACCACTGGAGGCAGATTACTAGGATTTGGTTTGACCTTTTTGAAGCTGTTCCCTAGTGTAATGTTGACACTTTTCAGCCAAACAGCTGTTGGGCAAAATGTGAGGATGCATGTTGGCAACTATTCTGTTAGTTTTAGGCTCCAACAAGAACAATTTTTATGCTTTGTACAAGAGCAGATGTGCACTGAAAAATCAGTCATAGCAAGAATGTTCTCTCTATCCCAAAAGGTTTTTATCTGAAAGTAGATATGCAAAAGTCTCCTTCAAGCTTCCCTGTGTGACAAAAAATATTAACACAATCCTACATATGCCCAAAGATAGAGAATTTAGAAAATCTGAGTTATTGTAAATCTATGGGAACTTTATAATCATTTACACCTAATTGTGGTATAACAAAGCGTGGGAGCTGTGCATGAAGTGTGTGGAGATTTTCCTAACAGAGAACTGTTTCCAGTTCCCTGGGAGCCTTTCCCCAGCCCAGCAGTTTGGCCAGGGTTGGCAGTAGCACATCTAAGATTAGGTTCAAGCTCGTTGTCTACAGCCCTAAAATTATGCCTACTTAAGCTGTGCTCAGTGCCTATTATTTATCCTACCTGGAGCAAGATAACAAGGGGCTATCTGTGCCTACTCTCTTGATCTTAAAGGATTTTTTTTCTCACATTGTAGGAGGCTGTGAATACAAATACAGTTAAATATAGTTTTCCCCTTATTTCCTTATTGTTCCATAGAAGCTCAAATTCTATCTGCAGGATTCAGTATTAACTACCTTGTAGGGCTGGGTACAATGTACAGCACTTTTTTTTGAAAATGAACCTTTTTTTCCCCTTCTATTTGTGGACTGCTGGTGAGCAGATCGCCATTTTCTCAAAGTTATTTGGTGTGAGAATAATTAGGGACATAGAAGTATGAAGTTTGACTGGAAAAAGGAAGAAGGAATGATAATTCTTTGACTATATGTATCTTCTATAAGGACAGCATTTACTGAGCCCTGAGATTCAGTGTTCAAGCTTTTTCAATTAGATTCTCTAGCTTTGAGGCTTTGTGTCTCCTATTTGAATGGTAAGCAAGCAGGAGCAGCGTTGCAGAGCTTTTTTAAAAAAATAATTGCTCTTTGCATTAAATCTGAAATATTCTTCTAAATTTTTTTTAGTAAAAATGTAAGCCCATCTATGAATTTGGTGATGAAACTTCTAGAGGTTTATGAATATATCTCAAGGAAACTTATTTAAATGTTTGCTGAAAAGTGTGCAGAATGTAACTCTTTTCCAAGCTAATCCTCAGTTTGTTCACTAAATAACTGTCTCTGCAATTTTCTGTTGCTGAGGAAACAAATCCGAAAACTAATCAGGAGTTGGTACACTATTAGTGGAATCAGTAAGTAGATTTGCTGTGTCTATTTGAGAAGAAATGTGTTGTTGAGAGCTCCAGTCTCTTCTGCCTTCATAACCCTTCTGCCTTTCTCAAGTGAGAATTTAAATCCAGAGCTCCAGCACATGCTCATGGGATTTCTAAGCTGCTTTCCAAATGAACTGGGAGAGGGTTGCCTCTGGCTTTATCCAGTTGTTTTTTAGTGTCTCCAAGGATGGAAAGTTTAGAGCCTCTCTGGGAAACCTGTTGAACTAGCTTCATGTTAAAAAGGTTTTTTCTTTTATTTCAAGGTATTTGAATGTCAGAACAGCCTGGACTATCAGTTCTGCTACGGCTGATGTTAGAGGCATTAGTCATGGAGACACATCCAGGTTCTTTCTTACTTGGATGACTCATGGGAGTGGGAAGTGCAGGAACTGGGATCAACCAATGACAGCAGAGGTCTCAAATCAGTGCAGCTGGAGTTCCTAAAATACGAGCATGTTACATTAAATTCTTGGTGGTCAGATTCATGCGATGTGTGAGATGATATAATTGCCATTTGTCTGGTGCTCGCATTTCCTTGTGTTCCACTGGGGCACTTATGGTTCCCATGGAATCAAAGAATTATTTGAGTTGGAAGGGGCCTTTAAAGGATATCTGGTTCAATTCCTCTGCAAAGAATGGGGAAGCCTGCAGCTCAGTCAGGCTGCTCAGAGCCCCATCCAGCCTGACCTTGAGTGTCTTCAGGAACAGGGCATCCACAACACCTCTGGGCATCCTGTGCTAGTGCCTCACCAACCTTGTGCAAGTTCTTGCATTTAGAACATGGGACAGATGGTTTCAGAAGCCAGGGAATTGTAACTATCTCTGCCCTGCCTCCACCAAGAGAGCAGGAGCTGGAAAATCTCTGCCAACCTCTATCCAGTGGAGAGAATGTTGTCATCTTAGCCATGATTCTGAAAATTTGCTCGTGGCATAAGCATATACTAGTAATCTGCAAGACAAGTATCAGTGATGTTATATATGGACACCCCAGGCAAGAGTATGCTGATGGGGTCTTCTGCACAGAAATAGAACAGCAAATTGCTTTCACATTCAGTGCAGCAGCCCAAGGATGTGGCTAATGTGAGGTACACGGGGGTGTGAATGCAGAGCAAGTAACCCTGTAGTCACTGCTGGTGTGCTGGCTGTTCTTGACAGTAAATGCAAAGCAGCTTACCCTGTTCCTCTCTGTGTGCAGTGGGCTTGTAGCCAGCTGATGTGCTATACATTCTCACCCAGCCTTGCCTCCAGTGCTCACAGCCTGCACGATACATCAATAAATCAGTGCAGCCATCTGACAAGTAGTTTTGAGGTTGGAAGTTTCTCAGCAGGTTTGCCTGGGAAGTGAGGAGGGAACCTGGCTGTGCGTGGGCAGCAGTGTGACCCAGTGGGTCAGGGCAAGGTCTGTCCCACTGTCCCTGCAGAAGGACTGGGAGCCCACTGCTGGAGGATGCCAGGTGAGCTTACACAATAGTGTCGCTTTGTCCTTCTCTAAAGATCCGCACTCTAGCCAGTACTCACCTGACATGACAGACCTTTGCTTCCAGCAAAGCAGGCCATGAGTGCAGCTACCGGCTCCCTTCCAGCCATTCTCTGGCTGGCTTTCATCTTTCCGCAACAAAAGCAGCAACAACAAAACAGGTTCACCCAGGGGTAGGTTAACCAGTCTTGCAGCATTGCCTTCTGCTCCAAGGTGAGCTGCATGCCTGCTTGGCTGAAGTAATGAAAGGCAGCACTGTCACTGTGCTTTAAGAGATGTCTTTTTGTACCATATAATCACAGGTACTTACTGAATGTGACAGCTGGATCAAAGCTATGAGGAAAGAATTAATCTGTGTACAATTTGAGTCAAAATCTTACTATCTCCATACTAATTGCTTTCTATATGTATTTGTATACATATGGTGTGGCTCTGCATGACATAAAAAGGACAAAATATGATTTCGTTAATGAAAACCCTTCAGTAAAGTTGGGTGGGTGGTTGGACTAGATGATCTTAAAGTTCTTGTCCAACATTTATTATTCTATGATCCTAGTATGTCTTTTTTTCCTTTTCTACAACAAAAATGTGGCTTAAGTACTTACAGACTTCAATAATGCAGCAGCCTGACACAATCAACCAGAATTTCACCTTCTTTTGACATCTCACCAATCAGCTTTGATTAGCACGAGCAATCACAGAGAATTTCAAAGCCGTGCATGAATTGGTGAAAAAAATATTTGAAGCTAGCACTCTAACAAAGAGACTGTGGAACTAGCCATGATTCTTCTGACCCTTTGAACAAAATGGCAGCTCCAATGGCTCATAATCCTCTATTGGCTTAATATTTGAATCAAATAAATCAGTATAAAATTCTAGATGGTGAGTATGCTTCAAGATGTCTACCCTCCCAACAGATGAGCAAAAATAATAGGTTAGATTTGTCATATGTATCACTGGGAATTCACAGAATTCATTTCGCTGGGAAGTGATGTGGGCAGGTATTTTCTTACTCCAGATCCAGACAGTGCCTTTGTGAGGAATAATTTAATATTGCTCCTTCTGAATTTTTTTTTTTTATTATTTTTTTCTTTTTTTTTTTTTTTTTTTTGCTTACTTCATTGATTGGAGGAACTCTGCCATTTTGTACCACCTGGAGTTGGTGAAATTTTGCAGCGTACTTGGATGAGCATTTGATCAGTCCCTTTGATTGTAATTGTTACAGCAGCCACAAACATCTTGAGTTCTTCAGAACAGGAAAGAAAAAGGTTCTGATTTCCAGTTAAAACTAGATGATTATTTTCTGTTCCCTTCTGAGCAGCAGAGTAAAATGGAATTCATTTTTTGTTGACGTTTCACTGATTGTCTTCATCACTTTTTATCTCTTAGAAAGCTTTGGAAACGAAGTGTTCAGGTAAAGTAGGCTTGTTTTTATTTTTTTAAAAATGTAAATGCAAGGAGATACAAAATCATATTTATCCTCAGATGACCTGATTCTCATTGTGGTCCTTATTGAGAGAAAATTTCATTTTGATTTATTTTGCTGCCAGGCAAAGCAGGACATGGAACACTCTTGGTGGCTGTTTTCACTTGGAATGTTGCTGTTGCAATGCTCTGGAGATTTTCTAGCCAGTTCTGCAGATATCAGAAGCTTCGGTCATTCTGAATAACAACAGTAATGCAGATCTAAAGAATAAATAATGCTGTTCTGCTGTACCTCTTATTCTGCCTTTGCTTAGAGAAAGCACCCTTTGAAAAGGCAGAAAATGATGAGTGTTTTGTGTCAGTTGGCAGTAAATATGGCTCTTGAGTGAGGCTGTCAGGCTGCTTCTTTTGGCCTGAGAGCCTGAATAGATGCAGAGCTGGCAAACACAGATCTCTATCCCGCTTCTTCTCTCCACACAGCTTGTGTTTTTCCTTCCTACCCCTGAGAATGTCCATATTTAAAACACAAAACTCATTTCTTAGACTTTGCTTACTTACGTTCTGGCAAATCCTTTTTAATTAGGCTATTTATGAAATTTGTTTTCTCCAGGAATAGCACAGCATTAACATACGACAAATGACATTTCGGCTTATGACATTGCTCACTTAAATTAGTTTGAAGTGTTTCTAAGTAGATTTGGGATTCATTAAGCATAGGCTCTAAAAGAATATTGTGCAGTGTGGTACTCCAGTCTGTAACAAGGCTGAATTCCTTCCCATCTTACCTATACCTGGCAATGTGCAATGAGCTTAGCAACTTCAAGGGCTAAAGCACCAAGGTTTTGTAAAGAGAACTATGAGAGTTGAATCTCAGAGCATTAAGAGGAAATGATGATAGAATCATGTCGTAATAAATCCATGTTCTTAAGGACCAGTTAAGGTGAGAGGATGTGAAAATCCCTGATGATCTTAATCTACCTGACAGATATCAATGAGTAGTGTGTATCTGTGTATCACTTAAGAGCACTCTAATCTGCAAGTTTTTATGCATTAAGTCATTTAATCTCTGTGCTAGCAAATAATGTTTAAAAAGCGTAAAAATTCCTACATTTGAGAAGTAAACATGAAAAAGGTGTTGGTAATTGACTAAAATTGTCTGAGGTTTCCTGATAAAAGTATTCATTTCCAAAAGATTGAAGAGCATTAGATGTCAATATCTCTCCGCTTCTCACCATGAAGCAGAAAGTTAGGCTTGGCCCAAGAGAATACCACCTCTGCCATTGGCAATGCTTGTGCTTCTTGTGTGGCCTTTGCCTGAACCAGAACTTATCTGCCCCCTCAGACCCAGAGAGGAGGACCTGTTCTGGCAGTGGGCATCAGTCTCTTCAAATCTTTGGTGGAATGCCAACTTTTGCAGCTTCTATCCTTGAATGATGTGGACAGGATCCTTGTAAAACCACTAGTGACAAAATGTTGAGGTCAGTGAGTGAAGTACAGTTTGTGCTGAGTATCTCTGAGGTACAGAGAGCCCAAGTGTGTTGTGATGATGTTGGGTTGGCAGCATCCCCCCAACCCGCAGCAATGGGCTTAAAGTGCAATTTGAAGATTCTGTTTTATATCAGCTACTTGTCTACTTCCATGCAGTAAGCAGAAAGCTTTCAGAATGACCAGCCATGTGAACAGGGAGCTTTACATAGTCCAGGCACATGGAAATGGCCCTCTATAAGGCAGGTATTCTGTTGGCTGATAACTAAGCTAAATATTATTCAAGACGTTCATATTACATTTTACTGTTTCTTCTGTGTGCTCTTACATATATTGAGGCTACTTTAAAAAAAGAAAAGAAAAAGCTGTAGTGTCTACCACAAAGCATTTAAATCTCAGATCCCAAGAGATTATGAGAAACCAGAGAAGTGTGATTGTTCTTTTAATAGCAATAAAAGTCTAATTTCAATTTGATGGATTTTTTTATCATTTTGAAGTGCTCATTTTGCACTTAAATCACATTTTCTTTCTTTTCTTCAAAATCACGAGCAATAAAATCTGCTTAAAAACATTGAAAAAGCTGAAGATGGAAAATGAAGGCAGAAACCTCAATTGATTCAATGTTGTTGGGCTTGAAACATCTAATGTTATAAGAAATGGTTTATAAAAGCCAGAAATGCTTTGCTGGTTTCCTTGGAATAAAAGAAAATGATAGATAACTAACATTTTATTAAAATAATACTTTACCTACCTAGAAGAATTAACCTTTGGCAAAACATACATGATTGTGTTAAAATATGACTTCTAATTTCAATTACTAGAAACCCTTTTTGGACCCTTTCTCTTGCAGTCTGAGACAATTTCTATCTTTTTGTGATAGTATAAACCCCGTGTTTAGATTTCAGAAATCTTTCCATATATTTTGTTTCCATCTTTATTTCTAAGTCACTTTTGTTGAGAAACAGCCAGTCTTTAATATAAACTTTATGGTATATTATTCATACAACTGGATCAAAAAAGCTTCTGACTTTCAGTCTGTTATATCCATGTTCTCCAGGACTACAGGATATAAATAAACATAGAAAATGTAGTCCATATATGCTTAAAAAAAAAAAAGGTCACGTATCTTGACTTAAGTATTTAGCTAATAAAAGGTAAGAAAGAACATTTAATATGTACGGAAATTTCAGTTCTAAATTAAAAGCTTTATTACTTGATGCCCTGATAGTCTTGTTATGATTATTACATATGTGAAGAAACAGAAACAATGCTGAATTACTGAATTCAAACATTGTAATATGCGTTTCTTTAGTTTGACATTACTGATAGAAATACAAATACTCTGAAGGGAAGGAGGATTTTACATGTTGGAAGAAGCCATTACCTACATTATCTTTAAGTCTTGATACACCTTTTTCGCCATGGACTTTTGATTCATCTGCTTTCCTTGGTCTCATTTGTCAATGAAAGGCTCTACTCCCCACGCTGGATAGTCATACTACTGTGTAAAAATGTTAAATAATAATAATAACAATAATAAAAAAATTAAAAAAAAAAAAAAAAAATAGGATGGTACCAGTGGGTGAGGAGGGATGATTTTACGGCTGGAATGGCATATATTTACATGCATTTGTTTTAAGCAAAATAAATAAGCAGATTAGCAGAAGTCATTATAATATGTAATACCTGAAAAACAACTGCTGCTGTTTGTTTGGAAAATATGCATTATGGCCACAAATACCATCTTTCTGACAAATCTTCCAAATATGACTAGCCCTGGAGAGTGATAACTATACAGCTGTTCCTCTTGCATAAGCAAAGTTCAAATTTGTTTCCACTGAGGCAGTCATAGAAAAGCTAAGAAATACAAATATATCCAAAATGCTATAATTTTCTATCGGTGAGAGCAAAGAAAATACCTGAAATCTAAACATGTTTTTTAAAAACATTTTTCATGGAGGAGTCACAGACAGCATTGAGATATTTCCAGCTTTCTTCCTGCAAGAGTGTTATTCATTTCTTTTGACCTCTGTAACTGTAGACTTTTTGAGTAGAGGAAGCGTGGGCTGGGTCCAGAAATCTGCTCTTTGGGGACTGACTGAATCTCACGTGGCAGGAGAAATATTAACATAGGAGTTCAGTGGAACGTATGGCAGCAAACTATCTAAGCAGTCAATCAGCTTTTTGTAATTCTCATCTAAACTTCTGACAAAATTGATAGGTCTTAGCTGGCCATTGCCAGTCAGTGGAAATCATTTCGCATTCATGCAAGTTTCCAATCACTTGCAGTGACTTCAGATGCCTCAGTGTTATGGCAGGAATCATCATGGAGGAAAGTCTTAGAAAGGAAAAACAAAACTGGAGTCTGTATTCTTGCACTGATTTTTCTCTTCCATTTTCCTCCCCAATTACTGCTACTTTTTGCTGTTAAATTTATCACTGTAAAGTGTTTGGCGTCAATGCATGTGGAATTTTGTTTTTTTATAAACTAGAGAGTTTTGAGTTTGTTGGATTCTATGTTCACGTGAACTGCACATTCCAAAACACTGGTTTCCATTTGTAAAACTGTTTTCAACTTTGTAACTTCTTAAACTGAGACTATCAAGAAGAAACACCTTTAGCTAATCCATTGTGTTCATATCTTTCTAAAATAGGTTGAAGTATTGATTTACGATAAAAAATAAAAAGTCTCCCTAACCCTTTTAACTTTTTAAACTTTCTTACTTCAAGCATTGCTGTATTGTAGATTTAAATCTGACATTTGGAGTAAATTTCAAGAGAGCTCAGAAAAACTTGAGCCCTGTAAGTCCCTTTTACCCTTCAAGCCTAACAGTTGGGTCACTAGTCCACATCTACATCAAAGAGATCATAACTGGGCAATCTGATATTTTCTCAGTTCATGTTTGTAGGCTGTTATGTCCAATCAGTATGATCATTACAGTAATAAACACAAAAGACATGTTGATGCTTATTCTTCAACACCATCTCGGCCACTTTAGCCTAGTAGCATATGTGGGACTCCTGAAATATGGTATGTTTTCACATTTGACTACAGTCATCATTTAATGTAGGAACCTGACATCATCTAAACTATCACATTAGTATTTTTATTTGAAGCTCTCCTTATGGTCACATACATTTAGTGTTGGATTTATCCCAACACATCTTTTGTATGACAATAGCTATACAGTTTTACACGTTTACTAAAATGGTACATTTGTGAATAAGGGGATATACATTTTCTAAGTACACAGTTGTCTTTTACTTCTTTTTTTACTCTACTGATTTCTGATTAAGGAAAACGAAAAGAACAGTGCCTTGTTTGTCAACTTCATTGTGCTTTAGAGAGGAGACATAGTATGAGAACTAGATTTGTTTTTAACTAAGAGTCTGGCCTTGTTGTTTTGAATGCTTTATGCTTCAAAGTAGTTGTTCATATTTTTTATTTTGATAACTGTGCATCTAGCTGAAAAAAAATTGAGCAGAGGAAGAACTGAGTCCGTGGGTTTTTTGTTTTGTGGTTTTTTGTTTGTTTTTTATTTGTTTGGTTCTGTCTTTGGGTTTTAGCTAGCATCTCACTTTCCAACAAACAGATCATAGATGTCTTAGTCTGCTTGTTAGTAAACAAAGGTGATCCCTAAGCACTCTTCAGAAATTCATTTGGATAGACTGTTCCTGTTCAGTAAGAACAACAATACTCATACAGTTTGGTGGACAGTGTGGAAGAGCAAACTGGAAGAACATCTCAGTGACCAAACACTCTAGTAATGCTCACCTCAGTTTTCCTAGCTATGCTGAGGTAATAGGTAATGTGTTGTTTTTCCTTCTATGCAAATACTAGTACCAGTGGTTTGAAAAATGATTTGGAAAATGCTGTTATGTATTTCATTGAACTTGAAACTTTCAAAACCCTAATAATTTGTTCTTTCTGCCTACAAATTGTAGAGAAAAAAAAAGATGATTTCGTGTTTAATTATTTAAATGCTTCAGCTGAAAAAGCTTGACCATCACATTATCTACCCTTACCTTGTAGACTTTTTTTTGTAACTGTGGTAATTGCAATAGTTAGTGTTTATGTACATCTTTGATTATTATTCAGTGGGTAGCAGAGAAGTAACAGATATCCTGTATGAAAGGTTGAGTTTTTGTTATCATTTTGATTGTTATCATAGAATCATTGGCATGGCCTGGGCTGAAAAGAACCACAATGATCATCTAGTTTTAACCCCCCCTGCTATGTGCAGGGTCACAAACTGCTGGGCCAGGCTAGAGCCACATCCAGCCTGGTGTTGAATGCCTCCAGGGATGGGGCATCCACAAATGTTATATTGTTGTATTGTCATAGTTCACAAAAGGACCAAAAGTTTTCAGTGTTGACCAAAATCAGTCATTCTATTTTCAGATATTTTCATGGGAATGACTAGCTGTGACTTAAAAATATACATATAAATAAATTTTTAAAATGATGCTGTAGGTGAGAGAAGGTAAAGACTTGCTTTTACCTTATCACTATTATCTGTGGGTAGAAGCCTGTTTGTCTAATGCTAGAATATATGAGCAACAGGACGCTGATTCCAACTTCTATTTGAGGTTGCATTTCCTTCCATCAACCTAGGTCAAACACAGATTACCAGCTGCCTGACACTCCCTTTGCAAATAAAGAATTGGATCTCCTGGGCAATTACTTTTCTGATGACTCCTGTGAGCCCCTTGTCAGGCCCCAGATTTGGATTAGAGTCACATTTATAAGAGCTAAAGGACTTACCTGATGTGTAGGACTTAATGCTGGATGTGTTCACGGGGATTTAAGGTGAAATGAAAATCCAGATCCCACAGAAGCAAGCAGAAAGACCACCACTAATGGCATTAGAAATTGGATAAGACTGTTTGAAAAGATCCCAAGCAATAATAGGACACTTCTATTGACATTTATAAGAAATGTATTAGAATCTAAAAGCACAGCATCCAGAGTTGTTGGACTTTTTGTTTGGTTTAGGTTTATCTCCCTGAAAAATATTAATTGAATATTTGGAGCTTTCAATTTGTTTTCAACCCCTGTATCTGATTTCTGGTTATCATCCACAGCTGTGTATGAACCAGTTTTGGTTTTGTGCGCTCCATACACTCTTATTTAGAAAGATGCATTTTTCTGTGTTTGTATTTAGGTCAAAGGGTTTTCTGACAGTTTTGCAGTGAATGTTACATATAGAAGGATAATGTAGATGTGATAAATTCTGCAGTTTGAGGTGACTACTGTGGAAGGATTTGTATAAACGACCAACATATTTCAAAAAGTCTCGATCTTTTGAAAGTGCAGAGGTGACTAATTCCAGCACTTCAAATGAAAAAATTCTAGAAATGCAAAATTTTCATCAGTTCTTCCCTAATCATTCACAAGAACCAATGTCTGCCTACAAGAGGAATGGGTGGAGAAAGTTCTGAAAGCCCATCAAAATTAGTTAAAGTATTTTAATAAATGCAGTGGATGTTAGATCATCTGGAATCAACACTGTAGGGCTAATGGCAAATTCTCTGTGAAACTTAAAATTTGATTTGGAAAGTCCTGAAACAGTCATTACTATCCAGAACTGCTCAGAACTGTGTCCTTTTCAAATCTGCCTCGTTCCAGCCTTGAAACTTTTAGAAGCAGATAATTTAATATCTCAGTACAATGGTAGTGGGGATGATAATGTTTGTTTGCATACAAACCCTTTATTTTTAGGAAGGTGTGTAGAGATGAGAGTCCAGAACTGGACAAGAATGTTCAAAGTTCATTATAGCATTATAGAAAGAGGAAAAAATTAATACATTTGAGGTTATTAGTGTAGAGAAAGAAAACTCAATGAAGTTGTAATGATGTTAAAATATTAAAAAGGTCCCTGAAATGGCGAAGAGAAAACTTGCTTTCTGAGGATGGCTTTGGAAGCCGTGAATTTGATTTGAATCAAGATACATCCAGGTTAGACTTCTGGAAAAAATCAGGGTGCCATGAGGGATTGCCAAGGGTGTATAGGAACTAATGGATTAGAGAAACATCTGTCAGGGCTGGGATGATTAGAGTTTATCCATCTTTTATGTTGCTTCTCTTAAGATGAAACTGGTTATATTTGTTGACTTAGAACTTAGTGTTCTTACGAGCATTAGTTGCCACTTACCAAGCCCTTCAATTTTAAGCAGTTCTCATTTGTGATTACCGTGCAACTCTTTTATACTCAGTTCTGTGAATGCCTGTAATTTGCAAGTGATCTGAATCATCATTCACTCAAAGCAACATTAACCTGTTTTCCTTTCCTATTTTTCCTTTTTTTGTTTTTTTTTTTTTTAATACATGTACAAATCTGAAGTACATATCTCTTTTTTAATTAAGTATCTGTTGTGAAAAATTGGAAAATTAGTGACTTTCTATAAGCAGTTTTGTGACCATTGACTTGCAGAGTTTATTTGGTGGTGGGTTCTGGATTTAATTGTATTGCTGGTCATTGCAGGCTGTTGACAGTATTTTTATAACATTATTCCCCAAACATTCTTTTATATTTTGAAAGTAATTTCAGTTTAATTTTATACATGTTATTGTCTTTAGCTGCTAAGAACCAGACAAAGTAAGATTAATCCTCTTTAAGGAAGGGAGGAAAAAAAAAAAAAAAGAAAGAAAAAATAAGCTCTTGAAGCTATTATCAGCTAGCATGCATATTTTTCCTGAACTCTTACATTATGCAGGCTCCAAAATACTATAGTGGCTAATGTTTCCTCACAAGAATGGGCTGTGTTTAATGCATAAAATTATCACAGTAACAAGATAGCAAAATTAATTTATTTATTCAGTATCTTATGTTAGATATTTTAGAACTATCATGCTTATGATTTATTCTGAACTCATGTTTTTAATCATTTCCACAGACCTTTGGCTCAGCTCCTCCAAAGCACAAATTCAAAACCAATAATAATTTAGGTAGAAGTTAGGTTCTTCATTGATTTGAAAGGATACTCTACTTGACAAGTCAGTTAAAGACACGTGTTGAAATCCATTCTTTTAAAACAAAACATTTCATCCTAGCTTTTGGCAAAAATGCAGAGTTAAGCATAAATGTAGGTAATGAGTCTTCAAGCATATTATAAAGTGCTTCTCCGATTATGTTAATTAATCCCTGATAATGAACAAGACCATTCCAGTAGTAAACACTGTATTTCATATTAAAAATTGCTATGTTTTAGGCATCTTTTTTTTTTTCTTTCTTTCTTTGTTTCTGTTTGTATGTGTATTTTTGGTGGTATTAAAACCTAGGAATGTTGAAAAAATCATGTATGTCACTTTGTCTTCTAGTTGGGAAAACTGTTTTTCTTGTAGAAGGGAATTCCCAGAGCATTTACAGGCTTTCAGCTGGGATGGCCATTTTATTCTGATCCTCACAGTAGCCTCCCCAGCACTGGCTTACTGCTGATGGCAGTATCAGAAACTGTAATGAGAAATAGCATTTTACTTACAGACCTGCTACCAGGTCTTAACTCAGCACAGAGGTCAAAGAATGTACTGCATGTAACGTTGAATGGAAACAAGTATCTGTCATAAAAAATGAAAAAGAAATACCAAAGGGACAAAGATGAAGAAGCAGATGCTTTTTCATTTCAATGTATTAATGTTATAACTATTCAGAGGGCAGTATATATATTACTAAGCACTGGTTCAGAAATGTAATAATAGAAAGCAAACTCTCCATGTGGATCTGATCTGATACCTAATCAGTGTGTTTATAGTTCGGAAGTTTGGCAGAGTCCAGTGGGCTAAAATGTTTTGGTGCATACTTCAATTCTTTTGAGATGGAGGAAGACTATTTTTTTTTTTTAGTGAGTTATTTATCTGTAGAACTGGAATGGAAAGGTTCAAATATAACCTGTAAAAATGTTCCACGTAAAGCAAACTTGTTCCGAGTCCACTGCTCATAACAGCTATTTTTGTATTTTAGACAGGGAATGGATTAGTATATGATTCAAGCAAGGTCAAGAGATACTGACCAGGCAAAACGATCTCTGACCATATCAAAATGAAAGCAGATGGTTATTTTATATCAGAAAATGGCATTTGATTGAGGGAATTGAAGACAATTTCATCCCAAGGACAGAACGCACATTTTTGGTACAGGGTAGTTTAATTGTTGGCGTAATTGATATCTAGGGATATGTTTTTATCTCTATCCCTGGAAATCAAAGACTGAGAATGTTTTGAAATCTAGATCAAATTAGAATTGTAGCCTTGATGTAGAAATTGCTAGACAAAGTAATTTAGCCTGTACTACAGAGAGCACTGGAAGAAATGAACGGATCACAGTCTCATACAGACCTTAGTTTTTAAAAATGGTTAATCTGAGCTGCTATTTACATAAATCTTATGTTTTAGTAGCATATTATAATTTAGGTTTTATAACAAACTATTAGTCTGTGTTTATCTTAACCTTTGTTATAGTACACCTTATCTCTCTGCTGCAACCTCGTGTTTAAGTTGCATGCAAGTTTTGCTTTTTAATAAAAAATAAAAAAGAAATATGTTTTTAATTATTTTGGTTTATTTGGATAAAAGCGCCTGCTTATGGGAGTTAGGACTCTGAGAAAGAAAGATCTGTTTCTTGATTCGGCATTTCAGAAGTTGGAATTTGATTTATACCTACTGGGAATTCTGCCAGCAGTGACATGCTCTCACTTCAGATTTCCTGATAATGGCAGCTTAGCAGCTAACTATCACCACGGACAAATGAGCCAAAATACAGTCAGGCAGACCATTTCCCCTGGGAGGCATTGCACCAAAACTTCTTGCTTTCTTCTCTCTGCATATTTTTTCATAACAAGATATCACTTGTACTCCTGTGACAGACGCTGCCAAAATTGCTGTTTGTGCTAAGTATAATAAATTCTGTACAACTCAGAGTGTTTTGGGACCTGTCACTAAAGGCACTAAAAAATTCCTTAGGAGGGTATTCTACACGTGAGTGACGGTGGGATCTATCACTAACCAAGCAACCAAATGAAAATAAAATGTGTGACTTAAGCACAGTAATAGCATGAGAATTTCAAAATGCCATAGTTATCTCCTTTATGGGCTGTGGGCATGGGAAACAGAAATACTGACCTTGCAGAATGATCCTTTAAGCTCTATTGGAAGCCAAATTCCAGTGTAAAATATATCCTAATTTTAGAATTGAATTTTTCATTACAGAAAGCACTGTTGTGACTGACCTTGAAATCTTTATAAACTTTCTCTGAAACATTATTCCATTTTGTTCTACTTTTTGTTTCCTGTCCTTGCAAATTAGATATGTGGTTTTTATCGTTATTGTTTGTTCTACAGAGTGAACCCATTATGTAATTACATCTACCAGTAACTATCATCAGCTACAATCCAACCAGGATTACTAGGTGAGACAGGCCTTTGGAGAAACCTGCTTTAGTTGACTTAAATAACATAGTGACGGTGCAAAAAATATCCCACTTTCATTTCTGCAGTGCATCCTAAGGGAAAGAGCATTCAAAAACACAATAGTTTTGAGATGAAACAAATGATGGCACTATCGGTTTTCCTTCAGACCTTTCAGGCTCCTGTGATCCTTGCAAAGATGTGATGCATTGGTATGGTCTCTCTAAGTGCTGATAACACCTTGCTTTCGATATAAGGTTGCCACTGGGAAATCTCAGAGATAAGCAGCAGTTAAACTCAGGCTGCTTATTTAAAGGTCACATGCATTAGGTGTAATATCCACTGCCACTTGGGCATAAGCCTTGACTGTGGTTGCAACCTGCATCAGTAGTACATAAAAGGCAGAATTCCCAGGTTTGTATACGTTACCCAACAGTGCAGTGGAAGGGAAAGAAAAAAAGAGGAAAGGTTCAGGGTTTGGTCTGACTCAATCCATTACTGCTTTTGAATTGTATGCTCGCATTGCATGCATGCAGGTTGTTGATCCCTGCTGCACCCAGGCTCTGCCCAGCAGGAGATGGTGCACCCGCAGGGCATGGCTGCAGGCAGCCCAAATAACAGAGGCACAGCATGATGCCCCAGAGAGTCTCCTGTGACTTTTAGTATAAATGTGAGGCTAATTCATACCTGGAAAGGACAATTTGAGCCCATTAAAAGGCTAACACTAATACTTCAGCATACTGTAGCTGCTAGCTGTACTTACTCTCTCATACCAGCCCTAGGTTTTGGTGGCATAAAGCATACAGCAAAAGAAAAAAAGCAGGTATGAAAAGGAGAGTTCTCTATGAGTTTATCTAGAGCTTCTCAAACACTGTGAACACTGGAGGGCTCAACGTGTTCAGAATCTGAGTGTCAGGTAAAGCATTAAAGTGTTAGTGAGCAAAACAATTACTATCCGCAGTCGCACACCACCGCGTATACTGAGAGAGTACGTTCCCTGTGGCATGGACATCGTGTACTTTTATGTTTTCTACCACGCCAGATGCATACACGGTTCTTGATAAATATTTAAATAACAACACATGCAGCAGCTCTGCTTTGATTTTATATAAGGCACACTTGTTCCACCGGATATTGTCAGGAATGAGAAGCTTATAAGAATGCTTGTTGTTCTGTGTAATAGCAGCAAAGTTTTGTTTGGTTATGTGTGCATTAATAGCCTAAGGAGTTCACAAATGTATTTGATTTGCATTGAGTGAAGAACCTCAGAAACCGCTGTGATGACCAACGAGAAGTACAAATGAGTATAGCAAGCAATCACTTGGTGTGTACTTCTGTTAAAGAAACAACACCTTATATTTTAAAACAAAATTTTAGTGGCAGAGGTGGTGAAGTCACTGTGTCTGGAGATATTCAAGAAAACAGTAGATGTGGCACTGAGTTGACATGGTTTTGAGTGGTCCCAGGTACGAGCTGATGGTTGGACTTGAAGATCTTTTTGTCTTTCCAACCTTTAAAATTCTGTGATTATCAAAACTGGAAATCAGAACATCTTGTTAGAATTCCAGAATTCTAACTGTTTTGTTTTGTTTTTCTTTTGCAGCTGGACCCTGCTCCTTATGTTATGAAGGCATCTTCTGCAGAGTCTGCACTGCTTGATTTATGCACAATCATTTGAAGGGCCTCCACACTTCTATCTGTCATCCCAGGATGAGGTGTGGACAATCCATTCTCTCAGTGGGAAATTGAAGGTAACTTTAGCCCATCCTCCAGAGTGCTTATTTACAAGTATGTATTGACTCTCCTCTTTCGTCTTTCTGAGGCTGAAGAATGATTAAGTGGGGATCTCTATCATGTCCTTGGAAATGCTGGTTGAAAACAGTGGATCAGCAATTATATTGAACATGTATAAAAAGTAGTCATATATCACTGGGGATTAATCTCTCTTACAGCAAGCAGAACATATTGATTAGAGTCAAAATGCTTAGACATACCTTAAATGACAGTACTGGCACCTAGACGTGCATCAATAAGGCTATTTTGATGTATCTTATATTATTCAGTCCAAATTATCTCATTGGTTCTTCTATCATCGTCCTAAAAACTTATTGATTTCTTATTTTCTTTTACTGTTGTTTTACGCCAGGATATTCTTTGTTGTATTTGCAACAATGTTGCAGTTTTCTGCAGTTTGCTGTTGGAACCTCCCGGAAATTGTAAAAGTGAAAACACTTTTTTTTCTTTTTTTCTTTTCTTTTTTTTTTTTTTTTTTAATTTTTATTTAACAATCCATTTGTGGATCACTCTTCAAAGAAAACGTATCCAGATCTTAAGAAACGTACCCAGCAAATGCTGCTGTTAATAGTGAATTTACAATGGCTTTCTTGAATCCACAGATAAACATCTTTTGCACACAGAGATTGCTAAAATGCTATACAAATATGTGACGGGCTACACATTACTGATACTACAGTAAAAGCTTGAAGAATTAGAACCTCCCGTCTCTTGATTTTTAGGAGTGAAGAATGGTAAGGACATTTCACAGTTCACTATACAGTACTCAAATAACTAGAATCTTCTGGCTATACTTTTTCTTGCTCTGGAACATTCACACCTACGAGCACTTATTATGCTCTTAGTATAATTGGTTTGTTGATTCATCAGTTCAGACAGGAATCCGTGCTGTGGCAGGATGACAAGGAGCTGATGTTACATGTATGATGTTGTATCTTTCAGCAAAGTAGAGATCTTTGGATGTGAATTAAGTTCCAGTGTCACATGCAATCTGTTTCAGAGCTGCTTTCTTTGAAGAAAACAAAAGTATTCACACTTTTACTGTCTACGCTGTGGAGCTGAATTCACATTAGATACTTCAGGTCATTTTAAACAGGCATTTTGACAATTAGGAACATATGCTCCTTAAATAGTTTATCAAAGTCAGAATGCTAACGTGACTTGCTGTTTCTACTGCTGTTGTTTTCCCTCAAAATCACCCTCATCCTTTCATGCAGACTCTGAAAATTCTGATGAAACTGAAGGAAAGCACAGTTCCTGTGTCAAGTTTGATTTTGAGTCAAGTTTCTTTAATCTGTGAAACAAATCATACCATACTTTTAAGTACTATCTCTAAAATTAGGTATTTGCCAAGATGCTGTACTAGGTTACTGCATGATGGTAAATGGATGAATTGAAACTTTCTGGGATTGCTATTGTAATAGGGTAAAATGTCTTATATGTCATCTGCAAAGATGTTAATGCACTGCATTTTATGTTGAATTCACTGATCAACCAATTATTTACACTGTAGGTTGCCTTTGTTTTGTTCTTTCCTGTTGTGTACTCCAATTTATTGACTGTTGTTGCATAAGATTTGTGACACTGATACAGATTTTTGCAGAACTCAAGGTAGGATCGACAGTGTCTGTGCATGTGCCTTCAGGCCCTTTGCAGCACAAAAGTGTGGTGAAGTTTTGCATTGTGTATTACACATCCTCAAGATTTCCCCAAATACAGTAGTATTCATTCCCCTCATCCAACCATACTTTGGGGTATTGTTACCATTAACTTTCAGATTTCTTTCATAAAGGCAAAAAAATTGTGACCTCTGGTGAAAGGGGCTAACACTGAGAAAATACTGCCATCCCATCTTTTGTGTACTAGCAATTTGCTGGATGTTGTGATTTACTCTTTATAAAATCCAGAAAACAGACATCTTTTTCTCACCATTGTCATTGTCTGTTGTCTACTGATATAACCTCCTGCCTCTTGTAGTGGCTCCAAAGTTAACAAAGCTGCAAACTAATAAGGAACAGTTGTTTTGCATTCTTCACCAATGCTAAATATGGCAGGCTGTATGGAGATCTTCCTCCAAAATAAGATCTTGTCTTGGTATATTCTCACTGTGCGCTTCCTCTGGGCTTCTTAGAACACATCAGAAGAAGTATTTTGAATTAGACATTGCTCATTAACGTGCACCCATGTTAACTTTGCCCTGCGGCTGCCAGTCTGTTGGCTAAGTGCCAACCAAAGAAGGACCAATGTGTTCAGCAATTTGATCTTTGAACAGCCTTGTTCGAAGCAATATATACTCATTGACTGTGATCTGACTTATCAGTGGTCCCTCTCCTCAAAATACTGTTAACAGTGTGGGAATACTACAGAAACATAGCTATCACTGCTTTCCCTGTACGTCAGGATTTCCAATCTAATTATGCTACTGCTTAGGTTCTAGAAGCTTTAAAGTCTTATCAGGATTTGTGGACCGTGGATACTTGACTGCTGTCTATACGTATGAGGAAACATCCTCAAGCTGAGCCAAGGGAGGTTTAGATTAAATATCAGAAAAAATTGCTTCATGGAATAGGTAGTTAGGCTTTGGAACAGACTGTCAGTAAAAGTGGTAGAGTCCCTGTCACTGGAGATATTTAAGAGACATGTGGATATGATCCATAGGGACTTGGTTTATTGATGTACTTGGTAGAGTTAGTTTGATGTCTGGAACCGACGATCTTAAGGGTTTTTTTTACAAGGAAATACAACGTAAATGATTCTGTGATACTCTGTCCGTTGTCTTGGCCAAGAAGTTGAGAGTAGTTTAGAATAATTCCTGTGATCTGGAGACATTTGAACTCAAAGTAAAGAATCCTATTGCTTTAATCTTTCGATCAGATTCCTACTTAGGCCCAGCTGAAGAAATAATCACCGAAGCTTTTCTGCTATCAAAATGTACGGAGGATTGCTTGTCACAGTGTTGTCCTCTGTACGTTTTATTCCATATGAACCAAATTTCAGACTAACTTGTCCTAGGAGAGAAGTCTGGAGATGGACTTCACTATTTAGTTATGAGGTGGATGGAAAAAATCGGTATTTATCCAGACAGTTCAGAATATTGGTTAGTCTCTACCACATTAAAATGCAGACTAAGTAATGACAGACTTTAAGGGCCAAAGAGATTATTTTGATCACAGTCTAAACTTTCCCAATGCAGGTGATATAGTCATCCACATGTTTATGGTAACAAATATTTCTTGAACTGCAAGATGTGGACTTGCCAGAGTGGGAGATAAGAGGACTGTAAGTCTTTCTCACCTTTATAAGCCTATTATCAGAATGTCAGATGTGGGTGTCTTCCTCTGTCATCATTTACTGATGTTTTTCTCTGCCTGTGACTACACAGTCCTCTTTGTTTCTCTTCATGTTGTATATCTTTCCCATTTCTGCAAATGGGAAAAAAATCAAAATGTGTGGTGGCTCTATAAAATTTGCACACTATACGTACTATAATTTCTCCAAAGCTGACTTACTGTCAGCATGTTCAATTTATTTATTTGCAAAAGGTGTGAAATGAGTTGCAGAGCAGTGTACATTTCTAGGCAATAACTCCCTCTTCAAACACACCAGCTGCTTCCTGTTTTCACTGGGGTGTTTGCATCATGTCACTGTCTGACATCATTTGCCCCGGAGGCTTGAGGAAGGAGTAGAAAGGTTGCTGTGTTAATTAGAGAAGAGGGATAAAACCTGATGTTTTATTTATTTTCTTGAAGAGGGATTTGTGTGTCTTATCCGGTTTTATGGTAATATTTTTATGATGAATTTTTTGAGGTTTAGTTCAGAATCAGTTCCCCTGAGAAACAAGTACTACAGCAAATTGCAGAGACCTCTGGTACTTGAGATTTCTCATTAAAATTAACCCATCCCTGACTCCAGTTAACAAACAGCCATAACATCCTTAAAGACCCTAACTTTTCTTCTGATGAAGTCATCACTATATTTATATACATAAACTATTTAAACATTTATCCTTAGTGGCTGAGATTAAACTTACACTGTAATTAAAACCACTGATTTATGAATACTGCAAAAACATGGAGGCTACAGCAGTTTATACCTGGAAGAGAACAAAAAGGCAAAAGGCATGCAGTTTATCCAGGTCCTCTGCCCAGATGAATGGTCTGAACACTTTCATGGATCTTGGCATATGGTGACTTCATCATGTGGCAGTAGTATCGCCATGCATCACCATGCATGCAAGATAAACTTTGGAGTAACCAAGTGTTGGTAAAATTCATTGAGTGTGTTGTTGCATTCCTGCAGTTTTGTTTTATTTTGCTTCAGATTTGCCATAGTTCAAGTTTAGACTTCAGAAGTACACACTAAGCTGTCAGTCATAATGAAGTTTTGTTGAAAATGGAAGCTTTCTTTCCTTTCTTACGATCAAGAAGAATTAATGGGTTAAAAACAAGTATTCAAGGACTTTGTTTTTGTAAAAATTTGGTCTAAACCATTTGACTGAACCAGTCATGGCTGCAACCTTGCTATTTATATTATACTGAACTGATCTGAAAGTAATGCCTCCTATTTTATTATGTTGGCTCACTAGGTCAGAGTAGGATGTTGGTGGTATGGCAGTAGAAACTGAACTTTTCCACCAATGTTTCATTATGTTTTGTTGCTGTGCAGTAGATGACAGCAGAGGAGTAGTCTGACAAAATGTCTTCTGACATGGAAGTGAATATGAAATAAAGATGTATATGAATTACTCCCTGAAAAAAAAAAAAAAAAAAAAAAAAATTGCACCCACTGACATCTGTGCTTACTGAACATTTATGGAGACTAAGCAGTGGGTATGAGTACAGTGAGGCCATGGTGCATTTCAGCGGTGATGACAATGTCAGTGGGTCACCTCTGTTGGTGTAGATTTTTATGAGCACAAGAAGCTGGTTTCTTGTTCTTTGCTGGTGAAAACTCATAGATGATGATGGTGACTGTGCTGAAAAACAGGGTTTGCAGCTGTGAATTTGCTCTGTCAAATTGTGTGATTGTGCTCTTTGTACCTGTTGTAGTTTCTGTGGAAATAAATAGGAACCGTTATTTTTGGAGTGACCTACGTAAATAAATAAATTCCCAGTAAGAGAAAGACTGTATAGTACATACCAACCTTAGGCATATGTTGCAGTAGTTCCTATTCAACAAGCCACTTAAGCATTTGTCCCACTGAGTTTAGCTCATCATCTATTTGGGGCAAACAGGGTGTTTTACACTTGGGTAAACAGTTTGCCTCAGCAGGATTTTGGTTCTTGATTGTGGTTACTTGAAGTAATAGCACTATGAATGGCAACAATAATACTAATTGTTGTTGTTATTTATGGTCACGCTGCAGAAAATACATTTGAAAGATGCCTTTCCTTTTCCAAGTTTTGTATGATTTATTGTGTTTTCTCCTGAAAAACTTCTGCCTTTACCTTTGAGTTCTTTGCTTTTTCTCTGATTTTAGTAGGCATCTGTTTTTATGCAGATTGCAGATTATTGACAACTTTTCAGCGGTTGTCTGATGCTGATTACTTTAGCAGCTTGCCTCCTGTATTTGCACTCTTGCTGCTAATAATGTTACAGATCATTTAATGACACTAATAATGAAAGCAATTGTGTCACTTTTATTGTCTGTACTACCAGTGTAGTACATGGATGAATAGAGGCTGCTGTGATAATTTTGGAAGGGCTCAACAACCCATTGTGAGTGGGAAGTTTAACCCATCATGTGTGGCAGCTTTTTGTAATAGTCTAGCACTCTTCCATTGTCTAATGCTGAGTCCATTGCTCACTGAGAGAAAAAGAAGGATTTTCATACTTCTTCAAGGTTTATCTTTAGATTCTATTAAACCTTTATTTGGATCAAGAAAATTAGTACAAAGACAATAGTACAAAGACAGTTTTTGCTCCAATTGCTACTGATTTGAACATTGTGTTATTGCCAAAAAATGAAATGCATCACTTTACAAAGCTGATTATGCAGCACGTGAATAATTTGGGATAAGTTTCATTATGGTGATTAACATGCATGGCACTGCATCTCAATATGAAATGTATCAAGCCTGAATTGTTTATTTTATTGTTGTTGTTCTCATGATGGTATGCAATTTAAGAGCCAAATCACCCACTCTAAATAAGTTTTCAGTGTCTTTTCTTAGCCTCTATCCTAGTTCATATTTTCAAAATATATGAAATGTTAATTTATGTGTGCAATACCTTTGTTACATACACTTCATAAAGAGCAGTCAGGCTCTTAGTATACATGGAAACTAATTTTCTCATAGTTAGGCTTTTGAGCTTTGTGTAAGTTTAATACTACAGAGTTTCACTGAAAGACCTTCAATTAACCCTGCCTCAGTACATGCACACAGAGTTGTGCCTTGAGTTTGCATCTGAACAACCTTTACTCCAAATGAAAGGCAAAAGATTTAGAATTGCCTGATTTTACTTCTTTTCTACTTTACTAAAAGCTTTGTAAATCTGTGGGTTTTGTGAAAAACCTGGCTTGATATATACGTGGAGCCTTCTGAGAAACTAGGCAAGAATCCAGAGTATGCTGTAAAGCATAAATACCAGGGTGTTTCTGATTATTTTGAGTTTCATTTTAAATATTGGTATGTATTTTTGATAAAAGCATATCAATCGGACGATACTGTGGAAAACTCCCTGCCAGTCTTAACTTCCACAGATCTGATCTAGCTGGATGTCAGTGAAGATTTTTCATATCTTACTGTAAGCATTATCAAGATGGGGAAAAAAAAAAACCCACACAAAACCTTAAAGAATTAGAAAAAAGAACTGTAGATTACCAATGAAACTAGAATTTAGCAGGGAGTTTGGACTAGATCTTCAGAGAGGTCCCTTCTAAAACAACTGCAATTCTGTAATTCTGTGAATGCAACAAAGGAAAATCATTAGGTTGAAGGGAGTTTAGTAGCTGAAATCCTCACACCCTCATCTTGTTTAGTACTGTCTATTGCACCAGTCATTATGAATATCAGGGTAAATAATGCTTTTGAAATGTGTTAAGATTCTGAAGGTAGAAAGGATGCCAATAAAGAAAGAGGATCCAGATACTATGCAGAATTTAGTGAGTGACCTTGAGGTCCTGCAGTGATGAAAACAGAAGGTCGTGCATGCCAGAATTAATACAAAATACTGAGCCCTGTCAGTATTTAGCAGTAGGAAAGAAGAAAAATATCCTGAGTGTTTCGGTCAATTGTCATACTACTACAGAACACCTATGGAAAGAAGCTGATTTGTCACTAATGTGCCTTAGACAAAGGATGTGAAATAGAAATAGCAAAGGATTAACAAACCTATGTAAAGCTTGTATAGTTCTATTTTGTTATTTCCTATATATTTTTCTATTCATCTGTTTTAAATAATTCAAACTGAAGTGTGCAGAAAACATCTGAACTGGAAAGCTTCTCATGTAGAAGAGTGTAAGATTTTGACATTTTTTCATATAATAAGCTCGAGTCTGACTGCTCTCTGTAAATTTCTCAGGAGAGAGTACCTGCAGAAATGATGTGATATAAAGGGCATGGTGGGCAAAGAACAAAGTATGTATAACTAAATTCAGGCTGGAAATCAGAAGAAAAATATTCATTTTTAGAGTTACGATAGTCTATCCTATATTGAGTGATGAGAAACCTGCCTATGTAAGCAAAGATAAGCAGAGAGCTATATCAGTAGAAGAAATTATTCAAGGTGGCAACTGTTGACAGGACTCTGATAGCCTGTGATGGAGCTGATGACTCAGCTGAATCCTGCCTAGGCTTACATATGCCTTCCTCCATAGTTGAGTGTTATGCTGTGAATGACTTGTGGACTTTCACATAGGCAGACAAGGAGAGATGTGAAAAGGGATATTCCTGCTACAGATTCATTCTTTCTAGAATTTTGTGCTTCAAAACTGAATCAGAATAGATGGACAAAGCTCATGTTTCTATATAAACTGTAAGTTTATTTCACTGGGAAAAGTATAAGTTTCATAAAAATTATAAATATTTTTTCTCTTGCCAGTTAAGTGGGTAGAGTTTCCTTAAAAAATGAGTAAACGAACACCTACATCTGTTATACACCAGAATAGGTTGTAGTTACTCAACACACACAGAAATGAGAGAAGTGACACTGCCTGATATATTCTTGTTGATAAGTGATGCTCTGTGTTTCAGGGCTGTAGTGCTCATTAAGTCTCAGTGTTTAAATGGGGAAGACCACACTGCATGGCAGAATATATGCAAGTATATATATAAGGAGTGGTGAATTGTATTCCTTTTTCTCCATGGCACAGTTAAGCTCTGACACATGTCCACTGACGTACAAGAAAGGTGAACTGCCAGGATGCTGTGGCTCAGTAGGAATATCTAATGTCAAATCTTGTAACACAGAATGTATTAGAGGCTAATAAACAGCCATTAACCAGCCAGCTTTCAGATTTACCAATTACCACACTGTTCTAGGCCATGGACCTGCTTGCTGCTGCTGACAATGCTGCATTAATGAATCTCAAGCTTTAACCTCCTTGAATTCATGAATAACAATTTGAGCCCTTGTAACTTGATTACTGTGAAGTGGAAACTTTAGTTGAGTCTAAACATTGGCTATGAGGTTGAGACGAGAGAAAGATAACCCCACTCCATCACTGGTTATTTAAACTTATATGAAACCAAGTACCTGTCACAGTGATAAATGGGTTTTCTTGTTATCTAGCTGTCTGTATCATTTTCCAGTCTGTTTCCAATCAAGCACCTAGACAACACTTTGGAAACTAAGGTACCATTGTCTTCATTTTATTTCTTTTCCAGGGAAATGAGTAAAGGTCACAAGACGCTTATAAATGTGATTGATTTTGAGTCACTCCGAGAACACAGATTAGTTTACATGTATATGCACTGTAAAGACTTATTTTCGTCACAGGAGTTTCTTTCCTTGTTTACTTATCTTCAAGTTCAAGCCATAGCCACCTCAAATCAAGAGTTGTCCCAATGGGTTAAATAAATAAAAGTTCCCTTTCACAGCAGAGAGTGAAAGTAAATCGATTTTTGAATGTTTTATTTTTGATCAAAATCTTACCCTTAAAATCTTGAGAGTGTCCTCAGCAACTATTACGTGAAAAGACCCTTTCTTACAATGCCAATGCGTCTTGTGCCCAGTGTGAATAGTTTTTAAATTACTCTTCTGTTCAAAATGTTTAGTTCTAGTCCTGACACTCCTGTATGTCAGAAGCAGAAGAGATCAAGAAAGAAAAGAAGAATATCTATAACAAAAAAGCCCACCAGCAACAATATTTGAAAACATTAAACTTGGAAGAATGATCTGTTCCGCAATAAGCGAGTTGTCTGAATAGGAAGTCATTTTGGTCACTTCTGAATGTGGAACTTCTGAATGTAGAAGCTACGCACAAGTTGTCACTTGGTATCAGTTTGAATGAAGAGAACTGTCTCATCTTGACCTATCTGACAGCTTTAGGATTAACTCTATAATACTTCAAAGTATTTTTATTCTTTTACAGCTTCAGTGCTGTACATCCAACATGATTTCAGTGAACTTCCGTTCTCTTCTGCTGGGCTCTGGACTTAAAATATAAATTTGAATGTTATGAATTTTATTATCAGTGTCACAGAATGTGAACAAAGAGTAAACCCTCCAGAGATCACAATAGTACTTTCACTTTCTTTTAAGATGTAACTGGAGATGGACATGCTAATTATACTTTTTTTCTCCTTTATAGAAAACCTGAAGTAAGGAGAATAATCAGATTCTTTCAGTTCCTGCCTCTATCAGTTGCTATTCTGTGCCTCTTCTCTCCCTGCACTGTGACACAGGTATGAGACCATAAAGGTCTTCCTCTTCTGAAACTGTTTCCCTGTAAAAGAAAGCACGTACAGCCCCCCCCCCCACACACACATATATATTATATATATATTTATATATATGCACACACATTAATTGATCATGAAACAGGAGGTGAGAGAGAGAAGTATTCTGCATGCCAGTTAACAGCTCTCTCCTTTAGGGAGAAAGGAAGGCTGTTCTTTAGAAGAAGCCTTAACGTTTGGTTCTGTATTTTATCTGGTGGTAAAAGTTTGCTCTGGGAGGAGAGAATGGAAAGAGGAGAGTTCTCCAGAGAGTTCTCTCTGGGAGGAGAGAACTCTTTCTATAGGGACAAGAAGGTTGTTTGCATATTGCCAATAAAGCTATTCAGGAGTCTGGCCCTCAGAACCAAGAGCGCTGAAGTAGAGCCAGGCTCTCTCTGCTTTCTATCCTTGCCTTCCAAGAGCAGATCCCACAGTTATGCTGTAGTCTGTGAAAGCAGGAGGCAATCAAAAAAAAGTCAAAAGATGGGATGGGGATGTGTGGAAAAACACAATAATTGTTAAAATGTTTCACTGTATCTTCTCCAGGAGATATGAATTCGAGTCATGGCAGAACATAGAAAAAAAACTGAAGCCATTTTTTGAGTGAACGCTCACTTGCTAAAGCTACTGTATGTCCAGGGGAAGTATGTAATACTTCCTCCTCCATGTGCTCTTGGAAAGAGAGGACTGAGGTGTGTTAAGCTCTATGGAAAAAGAGTGTCAAAGCTAGCCTCTCAGGAGCAAGTTTCAGGGTAAAGTCTGACAAGAGTAGATTTAAGAGGGATTTTTCTTCCGTGATTGCGTACTGATTAAGTAGTGAAGCTGCTCCTCCTCACCTTGCCTTGTCTGCTTTGCGTACCATCTAAGCATCTCAGTTTTCCTCAAGTCCCCTGCAAGGATTCAAGACCAGGTTCCTTCTAGTAAAACATAGCAATGCCCATTAGGTCGTTAGCAAAATCCTCTACTTGTGTATGAACCGTGTGATTTATGAAGTTGCATAAGTCAATACAAGGAATAGAAATGCTTTTAGCTATATCCTCAGGTTACCCTTTCTCTTATATCAGTAGCTAGGCAGTCCATCGTAACCATGAATCTTTGGATTCAGAAATGGAACTTAGCTGTGAGGAAATGTGTGAGTTTTTGCTTTTATTTAAGTTGAATGTCATCCTTTTTTTAGAGAAGACAAGATGAGAAAGGAAAGTACAACTTATCCACTGTATTGACATTTGGGTTTGGGAAGCACAAAAATATGTGAGCTGCACATACTATTAATATTAATAATGTTAAAAAAGAATCTTCTCATTCGGGCTTTGTTTTAATCTTACATGATTCAACTCTTGGTTGCATAATGAAGATCTTACATATTTAATAAGCGAATTGAAGTAGGTCCAAATGAGTGAACAACATAGTGCTGTAAAAAAGAAACAGGGATGGGGGAATTCTTTTCATATGAGGTTGCTGGAGGAAAAAAAAAAAGAAAAAAGCCGATCTATTGACATTTTTATGTCTCTTATCAAATGTCATTGTGAATTGAAAGTGGAATGTCTGGAAAAAAAGAAAAGCAGCACCAATTTCTGTATAACCTGATGAATGTACTTCCATTGTTTCCAAGAAATCATATTAAAAAGGTCATTGCTCTATGTATGAAAATACCATGGCAGTTGCTCTATTGCTCTTTCAATTTAGAATAAGCACTTGAATGTCATCAAAGAGAAATAGCTGATATTCTGTAATTAAAAGTAGATTTTGATTTATAGTGGGGGGGGGAGGATAAGAATGAATCCCTCTATGCTGCTGAGGTAGACATGCAGCTTATTCAGAAATAAAATAAACTCTCTAAAGGATGAACGAAAAATACAACTAAATTAAAATATCTGAGGTATGAAAATGTGTATGTGAAAGGAACTGAAAAATTCCCCCTTCTTGTGCTGTTCTGCAAGTAACTCCTTTGGGTAAAACCTGTGCCATAGCAACAGATAAAACCTTTATGAGGTGCAAAGTTCTGCTAAGAAAATGAAGGTTTTCTATTCCAGTTCAGTTGAAGTCTTGAAATGAAATTAAGTCTGGTGTAAGTATTTAGTGAATTATCATCATTTTAAAGACGCATTTTTTAAGAGTACAGCAGTGGAGAGTCTGGAGTGTTCTTAGGGAATATGAACACATATGAACACATGAACACTGTATCTTACTGCTAGAGATGAAACAGCGCAAGTGACAAGAACAATGACTTTACTTTTCATTCTGCCCACCATTTGGTCACTTCCTTTCTTCTCAGATGTGACATCTGCTTTTCTGTCTTCTCTTCAGCTTCTCCGTGATGTCTTTTATGCCCCTCTGTATTTTTCACGTTTTGTTTTATAAACAGAAGGAAGCACAGGAATAGCTTTTAGCCTTAAGGTGAACTTCTATTCCTTCTTTGCATTTTATTTCTCTATTTTTCCTATGGGAAAAAAAAACCCAAAACAAAACAGAGATCCAGACATCCCCTTTCCCTTGTCATTGACTTTATTTTTCAGTTACTAACAACGCTCTGTGGCAACTAGTGTTACAATATGCTTTTGCTTCCATTCAAGGCAAGACTCCCAGTGATGTATATATATATATACTTTTTTGGAGGATTATGAGCTATAGCATTTTCTCAGTTGTGCCTCCATAGATAGACTGAAATTGAAATTTTTTCATATAGAGCATATAGAGGCTCCTAAGAGCTGGGCAACAGAGGTATTTGTTATGTCATCGTCCTCTTCTCTGAAGGGCTCTGGCTCTTCACGAGAGACAGGCAGCTATCTCAGAGGATTAGAGTGAGTCACAAGAGGATCTTCTGATTGTCTGACAGCTCTGTGAGTTTCCCGGCACTTGTACTCTTGGAATTTAGTCTGTGTCAATTATATCTGGAAATGGAACATGTCATCCAGCTACTCCAAGACACTTTCCGGTTTTATCTTGCCCTTTTGTCTTTGCCTTCAGTAACATGAGAGTTCAGGTTGTGAATGGAATATCTCTATGCTGTAAATTGCTGCATGCATAAACAAATGCTCCCTCCCCTTCCTATGTTTCCTTTCCTGGGCTGTGTAGTTATTTCTCTTCTTTCACTCCTTTCTAATTCCTCTCTGTAGGAGGAATTTGTCATGATGTTGTGGAACTGGATCCGCAAGATTGTAACGACAATGTGTGAAATGGAAACCTCTGTCTATCGCTTTGCAATCAGCACTTTGCTACACTTCCCTGGCTTCTATCCAGTCTCTGAGTTACGCTTTTATCAGACGGTTTGCTTTTATTTTTTTTTCATCCACTCAGTCCTCCTGTGCTTTTTGAAAGCTGAGCTGCCTCTCTTGTCACAATACTCAAGGTCTCAGAGGTGTGGAATTAAAGAATGCATTGAAATGAGGCTCAGAAGTCAGGCTTGTATTTTTGCCCTGTGTCTGCAGAGCTGGTTTTGTCCCATTTTCATAGGATGAAGGAATCTTCCTGTTCACTGTCTATGACAGTACTGTGGGAGTACGGAGCAAAGCAGCAGTGCTTGGGTATCGAGGAATCCTCCTACTCCTCAGCATTGTCCTGCAGCTGCATCACTGCTCTGTGGCTGTATTGTTTTGTGGGGAACTTAACCTGATATATGAACTGTCACAACACTGGAAGAAGCCGGCATCTAAAAGTTATGTGAAACTCAAAAAATATGTAAAACAAAAGGACAAAACAGGAGTTTCTCAAGAAAAGTTTCCAGCCACTCCAGCTCAAGATATTTCTTCCTTGCATTTGCCAAAATATGCCATATTTTACATCCTCCTTTTTGAAAAACTTGGGGTGTGTGATTACGCTTATTTTCTAGGATAATTTTGGTATTAAGGTACCTCCTCTAATGCCTGTAGCTCTTCTTTCAAGGAGAGGAAACAGAAAGGAAAGTGAAAGTAAAATCAATTAAGCGGGGGAAAAAAAAAACTCTTTAGAAAGCCCTTTTTAAAATTAATTTTCACATTAATTAATTTTGTCTGGCAAGATAAATAGCAGGATGGTGTTAGAAGAAAGGATGGTATTTCTGGCTCTTAATATCCTGTTGGTTCAGCGTAGGCAAACGCAGCTTGTTGCTTACTCTGCTTATATGCACATGGCCACCTTCCACTGTCAGTGGTGTGTACAGCTTTTGTCTGATACATTTGTATATTATTTTATACTGTTATCCATATCAATAATTTTGTATTAATAGTTTATTTCCCTAAGAAATAACAGTGGCTTCCAGGCACTCTGCATATATGGCTTAAACAGTTGAATGTCTCATTCATTGGAGCTTTGTACCTCATAAAATCAGCTATAAGTTTGGTTCGTACTGCAGATGGGTAAATACCCTTATGTTTTTTCTCTTTCACTTCTATTCAGAAATGAATAGGGGAGAGAAAAAAAAAAAGTTTACTGTAGATAAAATCACAGAGACTTTAAATTTCCAGAATGTGTCATTTGTTAGGCTGCCTGGTGAAAGGTATATGCACCACAGTGCCTTTTTCTCAACCTCTCCTTGCTTGCATATGGAGGACACCCTGCATGTGTTCCCTCTGGAGCAGAGAATTTGATTTATCTCTTTTATGCAGGTACATAGGTAGCTGACCCCCATCTTTCCATTTCTCTCTGAAGGTCAGAGCCCTGAAAAAGGGCCTTGTCTTCCTCTTTTCTGTAGGCACATCCTAGAAATGAGGGAAGAAAACTACAGAATCTGCAGGTGTGCATTCAGTGAAAATGTCAAGGCTATTCAAAAGCTTATTCTCTTTAGCAATTAGTTGCCCTGCATGTCAAAAAAGAATCCACAACTTAATCTTCTGCCTTTCTTAGCATTGCACCTTATGTCTTTGAAGACTTAGGAAACAAAATACTCATCAGAAAAATGTGGCCCAAAATGTGCTCAAGCGAGACATTTCTTAAAATACAAAGCCTGTTAGGAAATTCAGCTCACTTGTGAACAGGCAAGATAGACTCTCACAGTTTAAGATACAAATTTTTGCTGTTGCTATTTTCAGATTCCTCAAGGTGATTTACAAATTGCTTGTGTAAGGGGAACAATTCTCACATCCTTTTTTTTTTTTTTTTTAAAAAAAAAAAAAAAAAAAAAAAAAGATAAACTGAGTTATGCAGAGGTGAACTGAGCACAGAGTGGCCATTCCTGTGCTCGTTGCCCTGGGTCTGCTATGGGCTTGGATGCTCTGATTCTATAGGGAACCAAACAGTGGCAAGGTCTGTTGCTGTCCAGGAATTAGGTCCTTTTGAGGCATCAGGATTTGAATTCAGGTCTCTTCACTGCCTGCTTTTATTTTTGTTTTCTCATATACAGATCCTCCAAGGCTCTATCAAACATGGAAGTAGTAATCCCTCACAGACAAAAGAATGGAAAAGAATTGTAGAATCATTTGAGTGTAAAGGAACCCTTAATGGCCATCTGATTCAACTCCCCTACAATGAACAGGGACATCTATATCAGGGTCGTCTGAGGCTGGTTTAGCCTGACTTTGAATATCTCCAGAAACATGCAGCTAAAGGCAAGATTTCCTATGGAACTTGCCTTTCCACGAAGCACACTTAATGTTGCTCAAGAAATATTTTCAGTTTACTCAGTTATCTAAAGATACAGTATATCTCTCTGAGTAACACCTGTGAGTCCATCCCTTTTTTTTCTCCTATTGAAGTACAGCTAAGTGTAACACTTTAGATTTCGGCATTTGTATCTCAACAAGAGGAGAACTGGAAGTTCTTGTGACTATATATTTATTCAATTTTCTCTAAGAAATGGTTTATTACAAGTGATGATTTAATACTGTCTGTTCCAGATTAATATTTTGGGAGAGTCAGAAAAAGAAGAGTTCAGCATAACAAAACAAAAAAAGCTACAAAAAAAACCAACCAACCAAACAAACAAACAAAAAAAAACCCAAAAAAAACCACATTACCCAAAGGGTCTGTGCTTCATTTCAGGTGTCTCCGTTTGTGTCTCACCCTAAGGTTTGCCAATACCTGTGGGCAGGCTAAAATAAGGAATCTAGTTGCTCTTCTTCCTCTGCATGGTCAGACCTTTTGAGTATTTTTCGTTTGGTTTTGTTTGTTGTTGCTCCACATATGTCAATATTGTTCAGAAGAAAAGGCAGAGTTTATTTAGTCTCTTGGAAAAAAAAATTCCTCAACACTGACAGAACCTGCTGGCCTGTGCCAGGTCTCTAACAGCTTGAAAATCAAATTAGGCACAGAATTGTTACAGGCAGTGCTTTCTGTCAACAACCTGAGGGGAAAAAAAAAGCAATAACAAACAAACAAACAAACCCACATGTGAAAAAACGCCATACCAAATTTTTGTTAGTTCTGCATTTCCCAATCCACTTGCAGCTTCTGTCCAACTCCAGTGTTCCTTCTTGCCAGGCGAATGGGTCTGAATGGGTCTGAAACAAGGGCTGCAAAGCAGTGTTTTAAAAAGTCATTTGAAAGGGAGCGGGGAGATTACATGCCAGCTGGAAAGCATGACAGCAAGAAATATCTGAACTTGCTTTGTCAGTGATGAGGAAACTTCTCCAGATTCACTCCAAGGTTGAGCTCACTGGGGTGAAGAAAGTGAGTTTCATCTCAGCACTTCTCCGACCTTCCCAGTCAGCACAGCCCTGCTGGCATTTGCATTGAAGCTACCCTGGTTGTGGCCACACTCTTTGAATGTATGAAAAGATGTAGTGTGTCAGATTAAAAAAGGAAAAAATAAATCCTCCTAGCACAGTCTCTAACTGTGCTTACAAGTAAATATCTAGAGCAGATGAAAAACAGAATAAGCACGTATGTCTCTTCCCCAGTGTTTTCTATAATGCTGGCTCTTTTAAGCTCAGAGATTCTGTTATCCACATGTGATTTCTATATATTTCTAATTGTCAGTGTATGATCTGGTTTGAATTTATCCAATCTGCTATTTAACATATTTTAACAACTGCAACATGTTCTAGAAGTGCTCTATGTCCTGAGCAGCTACAAACCTCTTTTTGTGTTTGTTTTGAGCTTGCACTGAGTTGGTTCATATAGTATGCTCTAATTTTAATACTGGTGGAGGACTGAACAACCAGTTCCCATCTTCTTCTTGTTCCTCCTGTTTCCATGGTTTTTTTGGTTTTTTTTTTGTTTGTTTGTTTGTTTTTGTTTGTTTGTTTGTTTTTCATTCTAAGAATTTTCTACATATTTATTATACACTGTTACTCTTCCCTGAATATTTGCCAGTTCTAATTTATCTTTGGTACTACAAGTTAGGAAAGGCTGTTACGCTGCACAACCAATGTTCCTAGCTCTGTAGCATCACACATACTTTCCATAGGGTTGTTTCAGCCTAATCTTTCCTCTTCTGCTGTCTACATGCTCTTCAACAGCATAGTAGCTCACAAGAGATATGCTCCTTCTGCCTTTGTGAGATGAAAGGAACTGCAAACTCATAGCTGTCTTAGCTGACCTGGTAAATCCTCTCTTAGTGTGCTCTGGAGTAAAATTCTGTTTTCATGTCACGTGACAGCTGGACTAGAAATATGGGCCAATCTGGAACCTCCTTTACTAGTTCATGTAGTTCGTGTACCTGTTTTATTGATCTGCTCATGTTCAGGCTTGTCTTGAAGAGGTATCACTATATGGAAGCGACATGTGAGGAAAAAGCTTTTATGCACTGCAGTTTCTATGGACTTTACCATTTCAGCTGTGTCTGAGTCTTGTGTACAGGTCTGTGGCATGTTGCTGTGGCACTTGTGTGGTTGTCAACATTAAAATTTGAGACTAGCAGGCAGTAGCAGCTAAACTTGCAAATATGATTGTAAAGACTTATCTTTTTTTCCCTTCCTCAATATGACTAAGCTGAGATTGCTTTTGTTTCGCATCCAAACTGTATGTGTGATCTTGCCGATGTATGGTTACTACATCCTAGCAGGAATCAATGCAGACATTGTGAATCAACCCAATTCTTGGCTTTTCATCTTGTTTAGGGAGGGGAAAAAAAAAAAAAAAAAAAAAAAAAAAAAAGGACGTATATAAAGGATGACTTAAGAGAAGTGTGGACAAATTTGATGTCACACTTTCTCAACATTCTGCTTCATTTCATTGTGTCATTGAATGGAAAGCTTTTGCTTTTTTTTTTCCCCCTCTACATTCATTTCATTACAGTGGGCAACTGTGGTAGTACTCAATGCCTAGCAGGGAATTTTCTTGAGGGCTTTCCAATGCCTCTTCTGCCTAGACACCAAAACCAGTTGAAAGTAAGGCTAGAACAGTTAGAAATGGTCTGAAGGTAAGGAAATATTTCTAGGGAGAATGTTCATAAGGCCATGGAAGAATACTGAATTTTATGGTGAGGGTTGCTTAAAAATTCGATATAATAATATATCAAATAATAGTATATAATTTGGATCACAAACTCACGTTGGATTTGAGGAATAGATTAAGCACTCTGGTTGGCTTTGGAGATGAGATTTTTCAAAAGCAGTTCATGTACTATTTCTATTAATGTGGTAATATCATTCAGTCAGCTTTCAGCACACTTTGAATAGCCTTGGTAACGTCTATGGTTTATAAGCTGGATATTCAGTTCTCTATTAGAATAAAATACATACGCATCTCAAAGAGAAATTTTCCTGAAATTACATGTATTTACAGGTTCCAGATTTGTTTGTTTTCACTTTGTTTTGTTTTAGAACTTGAGAACTCTTCAAGGAATCTCATGCTTTTCATAGAATCATGGAATCACCTAGATAGAAAACAAAAAAACCACTGGCACCCTCCTTTCCTCCTGCAACCCCCTTTCACATGGTTGTTTGGAGTGATGGTGACTTAACAATTCAGACTTAACAATTTCCCCAGTCAATTCTCAAAAGTCTTGTTTTCTAGCCCATTCACTGGCTTTGCTACTCTTCTTTATGCAGCACCATGATCATTGCTGAAGCTTTTCTAGGATCCTTCAAGGGGACTCGTGATTGACCCTCAGAGTAAGATTCTTCTCATAAATCCATTGCTCCTACTTTGCTGTATCCCTCTCCTTGTTACATTTAGCTCTTTTTGACATTAGGATGGAGGAAACAGAAGCCTACAAACCCTCATTGATTTTCTTTGAACAGATAGGAGCCATCAGCACTAGTCCGTGCTGGATACAGACATTGCCACATGTAATATAGATGTGAAGTGAAATGCATGTTATAGTGCTTTCTAGCCCCAGGGGGCTTTACCTATAAGTGAATTCCAATATTTCCATGTTTCTGAATGCTTTTCACAGAATCATTCAGCAACTTAGGTTGGAAGGGAACTCAAAGATCATCCAGTTCCATCTCTTGCTTGAAAGCTGCTGACAGGCCTCCTCCACGTCTTCTCCAAGCTAAGCAAGTCAAACTCTTTCAACCTTTTTTTTTCATAGGAGAGGTACTCCAGCCCTCTGATCATCTTCTTGACCCTTCTCTGGACGTGGTTCAACAGCTCCATATCCTTCTTGTTCTGGGGGCCCCAAACTGGGATGCAGTACTCCAGATGGGGCCTCGGGGGGCAGAGTAGAAGGGGACAATCCCCTCTCTCTTCTTGCTGACCACCCCTCTTATGATGAAGCCCAGAATACTGTTGCCCTAGGCTGCTTTTCTTTTGAATAGAAACACTGAAAGATTTCCTGCATTTTTTCTCCTGAAGTCTTCTCCCTGCTACCATGTATCTAACAAAAAACTGCATCAGAGTACAGTCTGATGGAGCTGAAATAAGATATATGGGGTTCTTTAGACAGTTAGCAGGTCATTGAGAAATAGCAAAAAATTATAATCAATTGAAAACAAGTGCATGATTACAGCAGCCCCACAGATCACACTTTTCGCCTTTAAAACTGTCTATTAACAAGGGTCGAGCACAAAACTGCAAACATGTTACATTTTTCTCTACCATACTGCCACACTGCCTAAAATGATTGTTTTTTTTTCCTGGGTTGCCTCTGGAGAGGGGAATACTTTTAGGTCTGAAGGCTTAAAAGACCACTCAGGTAGTCATTCATTGGTTTATACTGTTTCCCTTCTAGCAACTTGCTGTAAGCAAGAACAACAGAAAAAAATAAATATTTAAGACAAAGAAAGAAATGAAGCCCATGGAGAGAGCATTCATATTGTCATTTAGATGAACTATGCAGCTATTTCTCTTGACACACCTGTTCCACAAACGTGTTTCTTCTCAATCTGGTATTCATTTTCTGTCCTCCTTCATTACATTAGTGATTCTTTTATCCCCCCTCTCCTACTCTGCCTATAGTCTGAACTGCTCGCTTAATTTTTGGCTAAATTTGCCAGGTTGTTCATATTGCTGGCCCACAGGTGACCTAGCAGCTCAAACTAATAACACATATTTCTTTGTCAACATGTTACTCTCCAAGCTTGTTGGAGGCATTTTTTATGTTCAAATTGCAGTGATGTATTTCGAGGATAATAATACAGAAGTGGACTTAATGCCTTTTGGAGCTTTCCTTTCTTGCAAGATTGGGTTGGCCTAGATAAATGGTTTTCTCACATAGCTTGTTTTGTCTTTCTTTTGTTTCAGAACCCCTGAATTTAATAATGTTGTTTTTCTCTAGACCTCTTTATGGAATGTTTATGTTTGTTTCATTCAATTTGTTCTCATACAGCAGGATCTATGAGCCTTGTTTCTAACTAAAAACAAAATAAATTGAAACATTCAGGTATTTTGAAGGTGTGATTGGTTTCGTTTACATTGCAAAGTACCTGCAATTTATGTATTTGTAGAGTTCTGATGTAATTAGTTTCTTGACTAGGTTGAGGAATCTACCTTTGAGATCATATTTGAGCCTGACATATGATTGAGGCAACATTCCTAGTAAAGCTAAGATAATTCTAGAAATAAGGTGGGATTATTTTTGGATCTCCGTCATTTATCTGATCATGGAATTTGTAGGAAAATTTTACATTCAGCTCTGACAAATTTGATTGAAAATAGTTAGTAGGGTAAAATATTACCAAGGAGGATGGGCTTGTAAATGACAGATAAACACAGGAGATTTCTGTGTTTAGGAAACTAGGATAGAGAAGAAAGAATGAAGAACCATTAGTGTCTATTAGTGTGCAGAAAGATGCAATACAGTAATGACACTGATTTTGTTTAATCGATGTATGCAGGCCTTGAGAAGTGAAGATAAGTTTTTTCCTTGTGTGATATTCCATGTGCATACAGGAGGGAGGAGTCCCGGTCTACAGATGATAGGTTATGAGAAGATAAGAAAGCAATGGAAAAAGGTAAGAAAAAATCAACTCACCTTATTCTTAACAGAATTTAGAGAATTTAGACATATTTTAATGACTCCCAGATCCTCACAGACACAAGTTTCCAAGGCTGCAGTCTTCTTTGATATTTAGGTACTGTTTTGGATGAGGGTCATTTATCTAGGGGTATGCACATACCTTCTGTGGAGCTGAGATCTGCATGGTACTGGACTAACTTTCGCTCTATCACATTGTGAAGAGCAGCCTAATCTCTGGGTACATGTGAAATGGGGGCATTTTGACTATGCTATGTTTCACTCCATTTTGATTTCTTTGTTTCTGTAATGTTACTGTTGGACATGACTCAAGATTTTATTTGGTTTTAACACACGCACACATTAGATTATGAAAAAAAGAAAAAGAAAAAAAAAAAGAAAAAAAGAAAAAAAGAGCTTGAAGTTCCATCGCGAATGATTATCATGGTGGATTATAAAACAGACATTAGCTTTTATAGTTACAGCCCAGTGTTGTAGAAAGGATGCTGGTTTGTTTTGATGAGCATTTCCACTAATAGTTCAAGCTGTTTATTCAATTCCTCTTCTAGATAAGGTGTATATGGAGATGTTAGCTAATGATGTGCCTTACTCCGAGGCTACGCTTAGCCCCATTGTGCACACGAAGGCTTCATTTCGGTATGGGAGCATCCCAATAGTGAGACCAGTCTGCTTGCCAACTCAGTCCTATCTAGCAGTAGATGTACAACTCACTCAGTTGTGTCCAGCAGCATGGATACAGTTGACAGAGTGCACTGGCTCTGCAAACTCAAACTCTACTAAAGGCATCATAGGTGAAGGTGTTTGGTTCCCTGACACTAGGAACAGCAGAAAAAGGTGATGGATATTTCCATATTTCCTTACGGTACATGCTTTATTTACTTACCGTGAGGGGAAAAAAAAAAAAAGAAAAAAAATCCAGAAATCAACAAAAAGGCAGGCAATGTTAATGTTTTTTAAAATGGGCATAAACTACATAGATATATAAACTACATAGATATAATGGAAATTGAATGGTGGTTTCCTAGTCTTAGAGGGACAAAAGACTAGAACTCCCCCCAAATAGTTCAACAGAATTTAAAAGATCTAGTTTGGATTCTTGTCTGAATAGTTTAGTTTGCCTTTTTTTTTAACTGAACAATGCACCTTATCTCACAGGGAACATTGTGAGAAAGAAATGAAGAGATGTGGGATGCTAAAATAGCTGCTAACTATTAGGTAGCCCAGAGGGGTTCAACTATGAACACTGTCAATAGCTCAATGTGTAGGATGTAACATGTCTGGTCTTGAGGCCATTCTCGAGTTTATCCTACTCTATCCTTTCAAATTAGCTAGATTCCAACAAAATGTTATATAATGTATGTGAGCCAGAACAGAGAACAGGAAGAAGTAATTTCCTTTCACACTCAGATGGTAGATTCGCGTAGGTGAAATGAGGTACAGTATATGAAATGTCAAAATCATTAATATAGCTTTGCATGTGATTGGGTGCTAATTTATATTTATCACTGAGGCAAAAAGTGTGGCAAGGTGACATGTTATCAGCAAAGTGTCTAGTCCAACGGTTTGTTAAGGCTAGAAACATTTAGAATATGTCTGAGAGATGAAAGGGATTTTCTG
Source organism: Centrocercus urophasianus (assembly GCF_019232065.1). NCBI lineage: Eukaryota > Metazoa > Chordata > Aves > Galliformes > Phasianidae > Centrocercus > Centrocercus urophasianus. The sequence goes on from NW_024884844.1 coordinate 2,091,520, forward strand.
ATGAAATGAAACAAGTGTGAGAGTTAACCATCTTTCCATGTTTACTTCTTGGATAGAAATACAAAACTGCAAAGCAGATGATTATAATATACTGCAAACATTTCCCAGAAGCAGATTCTGGGATGCAAAAGTCTTCTGAAATGGTAAAGCTATTATCTTCCTACCAAACACAAAGCACATATGCTTGGTTTCAGGAATCTCTACCAGAAATGGAGTGTCTTCCCTTCTTGGCCTGTAAAGCTGCACCTTTGGGTGTATACCAAATGGCTTGAGGAAAATAGGGGGGAAAAGAAGCTAGAAAAGAGGGATTCTTAAAAGGATAAAGGTGGTATAATTCCAACATGAACTTCAGTTACAGCCTGACTTACTCATCATCTACGCAATCATTATCCAGACTGGGAAATTCTGACATTCCCTGTTCAATCCAAGGAAGTAGCTTAAGTACCATGTTAAATTTTCCTAGTGTGCTGATTTTTGGTGGCAACTTGCACTGATGGCACCAGCCATCTCTTGCTGGATACTCTAGAAAGTGGAAATAAAACCAAGCTGACTCACTCGAGCATTTATCTGACATGAAATTTTCATTTGATCAGGCACAGCATCAGTGTTTTGAATTTTATGCACTTGGCTTTCTGCTGCTGTAAACTGCTATGTGAGCTCTAAAGCAAACAAATGCACATTTTTCTTGTGTCAGTGATTTTCTTTATTCCTATACCACGATAATTCTTGGCGAGGTCACACAATGGGCTCTTTTGCCTGCAAGCAGCAGCTTCAGAGCTGATTGTAGAGAGCTCCAAAATCTCAATTTTGACACAGGTTCTTGTTCCTCTCAACAACAGGAAAGGAAACTACTTATTTTTCTTTTTCATTTTTCCTAGCAACACTTAATATGTCTATGTGCTTGTATATAAGTGTGCAAGAATGAACACGCACTGGCTTGTGACTGGTATAAATTAGGCACATATTGAGCTATCTTTCTTAACACTCGTTTTGTAAGAGTAGATTGCTGTTTACTGCCTGACTTTTCTGACCTCAAGAGAGAGCTGCAGAATTTTTTTCATTCTTTATTATTACTGTTCTTGTAATTGTAGATTTGTTCATCTCTAGGAGGTATTGGGAGTACTTTGTAGCGATTATTGTTTATTGCTCTTGTGTTTATGGAAAAGAAAGAAGTGCTCATGATACATATATCTTTATATTAACACCTGAGCATGTCAAGAAAAAAAAAACAAACAACCATAACATATATTTGCAATTCTCTTCTAAATATGTTCCATGGCTTAGTATAGTATTTTTGTCTCATGCTGGAATGTTTCCTAGCACTTACATTTGATGCTTACTTCAATTATGACTTAATTATCAAACTTCATATATTTTCCCAATGATAAAATCAGGATGTCAGTATAGCTGAACTGATCTGAGTTTACTTAATTTGCCTCTTCCATTCTCATTGGTTTGTTCTTTTGAAATGAATTGATATGTGTGAAGCGCCCAAATGCTTACTGAAGTTCTATCAGGTATGAGACCTTGTCCCTCTGAAGAAGTACCCCACAACTATGATTGTGACTCAAAGCAGTCCCTGCAGTCTTAAAATTAGCCTTCATATTTTGCTAAAAAAATTTTTTTAACGGTGTAATTGCAAATTATATTTTAAAATACTTTTTTTCCCTTATTCTGAAATACACTGAAATGTCTTGGTTTTACTCTACTGATTGACAGGTACACATTTACACAGTGGCAACTGCATTGCCACTTGAATCATAGAATCTTTAAGGTTGGAAAGACCACTAAGATCATCTAGTCCAATCATCAACTCATCATTGCCATGCCCACTAAACTGTGTCCCTCAGTGCTACATCTTCTCATTTTCTGAAGACTTCCAGGGGGAGATTAAGAGTGATATTAACAATCTATTAGTTTATTAGTACCAGAAATACATTAGCAGTATTATGAATGTATTTTTAGTATATTCTGAATCCTGGCTCCATGAGAGAGACATTGAAAGTGTTTGCTGCATTCAGTGGCAAAAGGAATTTCAGATATGCTCAGAAATGGTATTAAGAGCCAGCAGATGATTGATGTATATTTTTTTCAGCCTTTTTTTCATACCTTAGTTGTACTTCATGTTGTTGTGTTCTCCAAAGCAAATTTTCAAGCTGATCCCCTAAAGTCTTGAGGATGACCCAACAAAAACCTACCCTCATTTATATTGGATTTGAAACTAGAAAGCTGTTATTTTTGGCCTGTGTATTTGTTGTTCAGAGTTTTAGGGTTTGTAGTTTTTTGTTTTTTGTTTTTTATTATTTGTTTGTTTTAAATATAGCTGTAGTATTTGATATACTTAGTGATTCTGCAGTCCTTCGAAGTTTACTATACCTGGAGGAATGGCTAAATGATGAGGCAGCCTCCCTGTCGTCAAATTGTAGCACAGACTTCCGAAGTGAGCTTGGTGCTGCTTTTTTTCTGCCTCCATTGATTTGTGAATCCCTACTTGTCAGAAAGTGTGATTTTGTTCTTGTTTCTCACAGTTCCCCCAAGCTAACTGTGACTGTTATTGTGTTTTGAATTTGGTTTCAGGTTCCAGCTGAGTCTTATACCTTTGATATAGAGTGTGAATTTGAAAAAGAAGAAAAAATAAAAAATAAAGAAAAAAAGGAAGAGTCAAAAGTGAGTTATAATGTGTAGAAACCCTTTGTGTTTGATTTGAGGTGTTTTTCCAGCCTGGTCTTCAGAATAAGTCTTTTATTCTTAAATTAAATCTTTTTAACCCCACAGCGACCATTACAATTATGCTCCTCATTTCATGAGTAGGGATTGAAGGGTGAAGGTTTAGGAGAGTTCAGCTGTTCTCTAACAACACATTGAAGATCTTTACTCTCAGAGTACTACACGGCAAGCTTTACCCTTGGTTCACCATGCCCTAATATCTGTTGTTACTACCAGGAAATAGAGGAAGGAAGGAAGGGGAAGTCCAACTTAATTTAGATATCCAAGTGTGATTGTGGGATATAAAGTAGTTTTAAACTGCTTTCTTGAAGTGACACCATTTGCTTGCTGTCCCTACTTTGCCTAAGTCTTTAATTGAAAAAGTCTATCTTAGAGCCAGCATGATGATTATTTCCTTCATATCACTCTCTGAAGATGAAGTATCCTTTGAATCCATTCCTTCTTGCAGTTGCTCTGTGATGATAAGATATCATTGTACCTTTAAAGTAAAAGCAAAGCATTAAAAAACAGTTGCATGTTTGGCATTGATGAGTTAACCTGGATTTTTGTATCTCAAGCTATTCAGATGCAGGAGATCACAGCATATTGCTTCTTCTTACATGGCTCTTTCGAAAGGTTAATCATCAAACTTTAGTTTGGGACTATATAATGTACTTCCCAACTCCGTAAGTATAACCATAAATGTGGTAGGTGATAAAAAGAGATGTTTTCATATTTTGAAAGGTTGAGCTCATGTAATTATTCATGATTGAGTAAATAATTTTTTTATTCCAAGGTACTAACAGCACTATAAATACTCACTTTAAAGCTTCTGGATCTCATCTAACATCCATTAAAGTTGATGGAAAGGTATATCTTAAGTTCCATGTTCTGTGGATTTACCTTAGGTGACTGTAATTCACCTTCCCTCGGTCATTTGGGACACTATTTTCAAAACAGCCTCAAAAGAATGAAGTATGAAAGCAGATAGTGTTTAGTCAAACATATCTATCCCCTCCCCCCACCCCTCCAGTAACTTAGTGGAAGAATTTTGGAAATTACTTTGCACATTGCCCCGTTTGCCACATTATTAAGGAATTACAGAGCAGATCTTTTCTTTATAAAATCCGCATGAATTTTCTGATGGTAAACTGCTATTGAAGAAGTAGAGAAGAGGTTCCTACTTGTTTTCTTTTTTCTCTAACATTATGTACGTTTGTGTCTTCTGAGTTCAAGAAGTCAGCTGGATAAAGTCACTTTCCGAGTTTCACCTCATATTGACTGCAACGCACAGATTAATAAGATGAGGAGCACTGACACTGACAATACCCTACAGTCTTTACTTAGAAAGATTGTGAATTTTCTATAATTGAGCATTTTGAAGAAGAGTTCAGAGATATTAACCAGATATTCTGGATATTCACCAGAAAGGAGGCCACTTTTATTGGGGTCACACAGAGAAGAGAGCAAGCTGAGGTCCCCTTCTAAAGGGGGTTATTTCTGGAATTCATTCCAAAAGTAGCTTGAGGCAAAATAACAAGAGTTCTATAACCCAAGACCATTCTGATGTTCAAGTTGATGTTATTCTTGCTGGTACGAGTTCCAGCACTTGTGAATTATTTGCTGCCAGCTATTCCTTTGGAATAATATTGCAAGGAGTTATTCCACGGACCATAACTAATGGCACTGAACATCAGTCACTATACATGATATCTGCTTCACTGCATCACAAAGGATACAGGGAGGAACCCAGCAGAGAAAGTCCCTGCTACCCATTAGAAAGTTCTTTCAGTAGGCTTTGCTTTAGTCTTGCTGTACATCTCTGAAGATACAGAGTAATGATTCGTGGGGACCCAGAGAGCTGCCAGTTTCCCATGTCATGCAGATGGGTAGAGTGGGGTCTAGATGAGCAGTTCTTCCTTCTGCTCGGGTTGTGTCCAGAATAGAAAAGTCAACAAAACATAGGACTTAGTTATGCTAGGGAAGACCTCCTGCAGGTGAGTTCCTTGAAAGAAAAGTGAACTTTAGCTCAGTCATTTCTTTGCGCTAGGGGTTGCACATCCCTGCCCAGTCCCTTGTTTGTGCCATCCTGTACAGTGCCCTAGAAACTTGTGAAATCAATCGTGTATATACATGTCTGTATACATATAGTCTGTATATGTACCTATCTATAAAAATATGCATATGTATATTTGTGTGTGTGTTTGTGTACACACTGTATAGCATGTGAAGCCACAGTAAAGAAATTTCTAAGCCAAGCAAATAGTAAATAAAGATGATGTTAGTTTTGGACAGTGCTTTTCTGGCAGGAAAAGTCCTATATATCATTCTGCCACTGGCCTGTGGTCTTAAGTTGGCAGCATCTCTGAATAAGTCCGCTGCAGAATATTGTCTCCAGAGATAATAGTTGAGTGCCTATTTCTGTAAAGAAATTTTGTCTCTCTGAGCACAGATTCAGGACACAGCTGCATTTAAGTGAACCTTGTTATAGCATTTCTTAGATCATACCAGAGACTTATGACCTTCATAAAGCTGAGAAGGACAAACATTGCTGCTTTAAAAGCTATTAGGAACTGATCATTTTTCATGCCCACTTGTCTGTGGCAGTTATAGTAAATTTGCTATTCTCTGCATGGCTCCAAGATAAACTTTCCCTTCTTACAGAACCAAACAAAAATTCTGTAGCAATATATGATTCTGGCTTCAAATGCAGCTGTACTTCTTTGGTTCATTTCCAGTTAATTTAGTAATAGTGACTTCACAAAGGTGATTCCTCTCCCTTTAAAAGATGACATCAGGAGATTCATAGAAAGGAATTTGGTTTTATTCTACAGGATCTATTTTAGATCCTGATGTCCCTAGAAACAAAAATATATATACATATATTCGTTTGCACTAGGAAGTTCTCTTACCATGATCCGGGGTCTCTTTTGCTATATGTGTATTAACTAAGAAACAGGTCCTCACCCAAAGATCTTGAAATCTCAGACAGCATATGATTGCTATTGTTTTTACAACAATTACGTTATAATGATAATATTAATTATTATTACTATCATACGAAGTAGCATAGTGCTCCCCAACTTTGGGATGTATTAAGCCCAATGTGAATAAACAAAAAAACCTTACTACCCGGTATTACTGCATGTTTTTGAAGTTGGATGAGGTGAGACCTTCCTGCGAGCCCAGGGGCAGTGACTGTATTTACTTCTGTGTTACCGCTTCCTCAGCATGGAGAAGAGCTCCTTTTTTTAAAAAAAAAAAAAAAAATTATTTTTTAAACAAACAATGGAGAAGATGTGTGTTCTGTACTTCAGTAATGATGATTCACAATGTGATATCAAATATTAATGTTCTTTAGGACATCTGGAAAATACTGACTGGAAAATTAAGATGAGATTAATGTTCCTCCTGATGTTTATATCTTTTTCATGCTTCATCATCAGGCCCACTGTACCATGAGATCAACAAGATTAGATATCTCTGTAGCCTGCTCACCAGCAAAATGTGATATTCTGGCTGAGACAAGAAGCTAAGAACAACTGGCCTGCAAGATTAAGGTAACAAATTAAATGTCCAATGGGGCATCTTTGTTTTAAATAAATGAGGTATGAATTCATGATGCATAGATATTTTGAATTCTTCTCAGCTGAATTATAATTCATAAAAACTACTAATGCACATTTTCTTGCTGATTGTTCATGGTTCAAGTGATAATGAATAACACTAGTCAGTGAAAAAGGCAGGAGGAGGAATTTAAAAGAACTTGCAGTAAATAAAATGTTATGTATAATATACGCACATATTATATAGATTTAAAATATAATGCTTCCAAAATGTGTGTGTGTAAAAAGAAATAACACTGTTCATATTCCTAGAAAAACAGCATGCTTAGAATGCAATTCCTTATGACATTAGGAAAAGTTGTAATGACTGAACTTGTGGATCATATGCAACAGGCTCCCTTACACTGCAGAAAATGAATATGAATAGGCTGAGAAAACACCTACTAGTCATGATATAATTATATTTTTGTCCTGAAGACTAGATCACTTTTCAGCATCTGGCTATTGCTGTATGATGCCACTTCTTTTTAACTTTTTAAACTGAGTATCAGCACACAACTGGCACAGCTTTGGAAGGACAACTTCCTTCTTTTGCGATCTGTATTCTTATTAAAAAAAAAAAAAAAAAAAAAAAAGTCTACCTAAAGAAAAAGATGCTCTTCTATCTGGCACAGAGCAAAAGTCATTGCACAATGTACCCAGGTGACAAAGAAGAACATAGAAGTTTAAGAGAGTGCATTGTGGGCATGAAATAAAATTTTAATGTGATTCTTGATTTGTCTGTGATTGGCGGAAAAGAAACAAAGAACTGCCAAACAACCAGATATTGTGTTTAGATGTTTTACAGAAAGGAAGGTTTACTATGATAATGGGAAACCAATGAAGTACATTTCTTCTTTCTGACAATTACTAAATGTTTATTGCTTAAAATTTTTGAATTATGCAAGCATGTAAAAGTAATTAATGCATTTTCTTTACGGCAGTTTCATGCAATAATACTGCAGGGCTTTCAGAATTACATAAAAAAGAAACTGTTTGTGAAGGACACCAATAAATAGATGCAATCTAAAATAAATGTTGAGTAATTCAATCATCAGAATGTATGAACAGAGCGAGCTCCAAAGTGAAACACGGTGACCAAAGAAATTAGCGGAACCAAGTTGCTTAGCAGAGATAAATGGGGGTCTAATTGGTTTTATACATCTCAATTGAGGTACTCATTCATGTGCAAAAAACTCACAACATTAAAAATAATTTGATTTAGAAATTGTTTTCATGGAAAGCATTTGGTATGAAGTTTCTGTATCAGTGTAATAGAGTGACAGCAGAGGAGAAGATATTTCCAATTAAACACTTGAAAGCTCCATATCAGTAAATTAGTTGGTAGGCAATAGAGTTCATATGAACTGTAGCTGAGATTGGAAAATATGTACTCCTCAGGAAATTCAGACAATTGAATAATATAAACATACTCTGCAAATTCTAATAGGTCAGCAGTTATCTTTGTAGTTAAATGGAAATTACGCTTTTTACTGTTCAGCTGCTCTCTTCTTCTGGTGGATGTCGAAGGAATCAAACGTTTGGTGCCCATATGATTGAGAGAAGCAATAGAATATCTTACATCCCTTTTTTAACCACATCTTTAGTATTATTTTCAATAATCAAAATTAGTCTGTGGTGCCATTACCCAAAATATTTCAACCTCACGCAGGTAAATTAGCTATTACATTGATTATCCAATATCATACCCTGTGTTTTTTCCTGTTTCCTTCGTACCCAATTCTTGTGCACCAGAGATTTTTCCCCAAATAAAGAGAATGAGGATCTTTATGAACAAAAAGACTTCTTGTTCACTGGTTCCCCTTCCAGTAAATATCTTCCCATAAGGGGCTCACCAGCTGGAGATGACATTTAGGCATGCTTCATGCTGTGGCACGAGTTCAGTCATTTTGTGTTTTGCAGACTGGCTATCATACTGTGGCTCTGTAACCCTCTGCTGGACTAAACCTGAAGTTTGCTGTACATGGTTTGTGTCGACATCAGAAGGCAAAGAAGAAAGCAAGCCACTGCTTCTGCTGACAGCACAGGAAAGGTAAGAAGGGAATATGAGTCAAATGGGAAAGACGGCAGAGAGCAAAACACCAGGAAAAACTTCTCAGCCCTTAGCGCAAAAGTGGAAACTGTGCTGCTTTTTCTATCAGATAATTGTTCATGGAAGGTTTACTGACTTCGCTCGAGCCTGTTTTTGTAAGCAGTGATTTTTTATTTTATATTATTTTTTTAATGTTCCCTGATAGTCAGCAAAGCTCAGAAACTATGACAAAGCCTGGATGTTGAGATGCCTGAACTTCCATTGATGTTTCCTATCCATTATCTTTGTCAAGTTTCTTCTACTCCCTGAGACTTTCTGGGCTTCAGATCACTAGAATGATCACTAGAAAACCTGCTAATCTGAATATAGAAATAAATAACTCAATACCTCAGAAAGAAATAACTCAATACCCTAAATTATTCTAAGCGCGCCACTTCTAAATTCCAGCAACAAGGGGTTGTGATCTCCTGCTAAGGAGTCTGTTCCCTTTGCTTGAATTAACAATTCAATTAACAATTTTTCCACTTGCATCTCACACAGGTTCATTTTCCAGCAGCTCAAAAGTAGATACTTAGCTGCTTTTACAACTTGAGGAGCTTTGTAATTGGAGCACTAAGTTATTATGTGCATAAAAAGCCCTCAGTCCAACTGCTGCTCACCCCCAGCATCTGTCAGATTTTAGGGTTTCTGGTAACTCTTTCCTTTCTTTTTCTATTGGAAACAGAGTTGCAGAAAACTGAAAATTTCTGAACAAAAATAAGGAAAAAAAAGCACATTGTCTTATTTCTTGGCCTAAATCTGTGCTTCTGGGAGATATTCTGTGTATTTTTTCTGATATTTTCTGTAGTCACGTTGAATTGAGATGTTTTGGTCTTCTGTGTCAAATCAATTAGTTTTAGATTTATTCAATACAATCTGAGTTACTCTGACCTGCAATAATTTTGTATAGGAGCTGAACTTAATGTTAAACACGATGTTTTCTGGAGTTAAACAGAATGTTCTATCTAGAAAAGCATTAAGCAAAATAAGAGTTGGAGACATAGTCTATTGAGTTGGACACATTCCTTTTTCAAATTCTCTTAGAATACAATATAGTGTTAATAGCCTGTTTCTAAGTCTCTCTATATATATATGTAGATAAATAGATAAAGTATCTGTGGCTGTGTGCATAGATATAACATTCTGTAAAGCTGGCTAAGGAATAATGAGATCATGTCTTCAGAAACTGTGTCTTGCTTTAAAAGGTTTCAAGCTTTTGAAACAAATCTTCCGTTTATAAAACATAAAGCCGTTGATTTTGGCATATTTCATATCAAATAATTCATAATCTTTCTTGAGGACATATGTTAATTTTCTGACAGGGACTAGAGCCCAGCTTCTTAGAGGTATTTTGCTCTCTAATTCCCAGTGAAACCAGTGAGAATTAAGGAACTAAATTGGCATTAGGCTTTTAAATAATTTTGAGAGTCTGAATGTCATCTATTAACTGCAGTGACATTTATAGCAATTAAGAAAAATACTATTCAAATTATAAAGTAATTTTTGTCATCAACAAGAATCTTATCTCTGGCAGTACAGCTAAGGAAGTACCCCAATTCTGGGAACATTTAGCTATGGTTTGAGATTGCAATATACAAGAGGCAATTGAACTGAGCTCTATAGTCAACATCACAAAAAAGGTCATTCACTATAGTAATAGGACAGATCAATATGATGGGAGAAGATGTTCCACCAGTGGTGTAACAATGGAAGAATCGGCACAGTAGAAAGGTCCTATAAAGGAAGGGAAGGAGATTGCTAACCTGTATCAGAAGATTGTAGGTCTGTAGGAGGAAGCTCTACCAGGGAGGGATCTCCAGAAAGAGATCCTTCCCTAGTGACAGTCAGTCCTTAAATGGGTCTAAGAGAGGTGCAGTCAGTCTCCACCCCCTTCTAGTCACACAGCTAAATTGCCTTCACCTGTGCTCCCTGGGCTGACTGGGTCCTTTCCCCAGCTGCTCAACCAGTAGTTCAGGCCGTGACTCAATAGTTCCCATACAGTCATTAAAAAAAGAAGCAAGTATTTCAGTAGCTGTGTACTGGCTCCTGTAGGACTCACTGAACATCCTTAAGTGCTGCCTGGCCATAGATCTTTCCTCAGCGTGAATGTAGATGGTGAGATGAGGCTGCTAGTCCTAGTTCCATTATACGGCACCTGCTGGTCCTGTCTTCCTACGTGTAGGAATACTATATTCTGTTTTACTTTTATTATTGTTTGTGTGCCCCTATGAATATTTACTAAGTGCTATTGGGTGGTTTTATTTCTACTGCTGCAGAGATGGCTGCGTTCATGTCAGCAGTGTTTGAAATAACTCCTGCACAATATTTGTATTCATAAAATTCTCATGGGCACTTGGGATGAAGGTTATGATTGTGTTGTACATGGCTAGCATTCTCCCCCTGCCCAGTTGAAAAAGGTGAATGAATTATGTTCTCTGGTGTAAGTGTATGTATACACATGCAGGTGTATATATACAGCTTTTGAAAGTGCTGCTTTTTAAAAGGATGTAGTAAAAGTTTTTTCATTTCTAGTAACTTTGTACAGTACAGCAGTTCTGTGCATTTATTTTCTGGGAATTTTTCTGGTCTTGTTTTTTAATCCAGCATTTATTCTTTAATTAGCTACCGCTAATTAAAAAAAAAAAAAAAAAAAAAAAAAAAGAGTAAAATCCAGAGTGTTGTAAGATAGTCTATGGATTAAATGAGTAAGGACAAATAGAAGTTAAGCTCATTAAGGCTTACGAGGGTTAATGGGCAGGAACATTAGTCAAGCATTGCTGGGAATTGTGAGGGGACTTCATAGCCATAGACCTGGTACAGAGGCAGGATCTGACAAAATGTGTAAACAAAATATCAGGAGCGAGGGCAAGAATTTACAGACTTCACCTACTCCATAGTTGCGTGTAGGGAATGGTCAGCATGGCATTGAAAACTGTGGTACGTATTCCTGTCCTAATCACAGAATCATTTGATTTGGAAGGGAGCATTGAAGGTCATCTGGTCCAGCTCCCTGCCATGAACGGGGACCTACAGTTCAATCAGAGTGCTTGGGGCCTCGTCCAGCCTGGCTCTGAGATAAGATGTAAGTGGATGATGTTCTGTGCGGTGCAATGACTGAGAACTGTGAACCCTGGAAAGAAAACATGGAGGCCAAGTACACTCCAGCCAGCAGTGCAGCTAGCCACAACCATTTTAACTGATGGAAAAGTCATGGGGCTGACACCAAGCAGCCCAGTAAGCCATGGTTTTTTGGGAGTGCTCTGTTGTCAATAGGAATTGCTGCAATATACTGAACTGTGGCTGCTTTAGGGTTGTTACAGGTGCAGGTGCATTGCACAAGAGACATGGCCACTCTTAGGCTTGCAGCTTGTTTAGAGGCCAGAAAGCTTGTGGTATTGTTGAGCCTGTGCTCCTTACACACTGTGATATAGCATGCCCAAAGGGCTCTTTGACTGTCCCAAATGTCAACTGCAGTATTCCCTGTTATTAGAAACAGTTAGATGGATTGGGTTCAGCTGTACAGCTACTGGCTCTGAGGTGCCTAAGAGCATTTGTATTCTGCAGAATTTTTGTAAGGCAGCAAAAGATGCTTGCATGGAGAGGAGATAGGAAACAAATGCCAATAAAAATCTGCCAAATACACGTTAAATTTTAATACGTTCTCCATGTTATGTCTGGCCTTTGCTGAAGTCATTTGAGAGTGGCATTCTCTGTGAGGAGAATTTGGTGGTTTTAAGAGCATAAGAAGGAGTATGGTTGTAGGACATAAGAGGACAGGCTTGCTTTGCATACAACTGCTGCATTACTGGTATTGAAGACAGACTATCAGATCTCAGAGGAACCCAGAGACATTTACCTCAGGTGTTGACCATTCTTTAAGCATATCTGACCACTTCCTGGTACAGTTTTTGCTGGGACTATAACTTATTGATTACTCTAGGTGAAGCATGCCTTAGTAATCAGCTGACACTCATTCCTGATGACTTACAAAGGTCCCTGCTTATCTCTTGTATCTTTTTTTAAATGAAGTCTATGAAGCTCAACAGTTTCATTCTGTCTTCCTTCAGACACTTACAAAATCAGTAGCTTTTAAAATCTTATCTGACCTTTAGTGCACAAATGTGTAGTCTGTCTACGCTGGCCATAACAATTTCTATGCTCTACATATCCATAGGGGGGAAAGCATTAACAATTGCAATAATAATAACAATAATGAAGTATCCTCAGAGTTCTCAGCAAAATGACTTTGAAATTGCTCTTTACTTCCTCTAACGTCTGGGATTTTAAGATTAGCCAGTAAACAGGAGAAGAAAATTAACCTTTACCCAACTCTTCTATGACTATCTCACTAACCTCTGACATGAAGGAAAATGCAACTGGACAAAGAGGTAGATTTTTGATACTAAAAGTTTGTTTTTATTATAGCTATTACATGAGGAGGGAACCAGGATATAAGAATTGCTGTGACAATTAGTTTCATTTGGGGCTTAGATCAGAGAACAGGCAATTTGAGTAGTACACCCACATTATGAAAGCCTCCTTTGAAATAGGAATTTGTTGTATTGTACTGCAATATAAGATTAGGATCTCCGTAATCATCATTGACTCTCACAATGTAAAGCCAATCTGCTAACCCAAAAAATATATATCAAGTCTGTTCAGCCACTGAATGCTTTGCGAAGACCAAACCAAAAGCCATAAAGTCTAATTATCACCCTCTGATAAGCCTGGGCAACAGTGCAACCTGTCCAAAGTAGAAAGTTTGTTAGCCACAGGACAACATCACTCTTTCTACAGAGGCTCCGATGAAAGGAAGCAATTTCATTAATTTCAAGAAGCAACAGCTGAAGTGCCACATATTTTCAAGAGCTGTAATATCTCACAAGTGACAAAGCATGTAGGACCACGATAGAAGTCTATTGATAAAGGTTCAGCGGTGACTTGCTCTGGAATCTTTCCCCTCAATGAGGAGATTGGTTCCTGAATCCATTATTCAGGACACTTCTCTTTGTGATTTATTCTTTTCATTCATGGGAAATGGCATCAATTTGTTGTTTAGAAGGACTATTACTGATACCAAACCATCTTCTGAGACCCGTGCGGACCGTTGTACAGTTAATTGACTTCTTGGGCAGAGGAAGATTTCTGCATCAAAATCTCACCAAAGTTCGGACATTTATACCAAATAATTTAGTGGCAGTCACTACTGAATTTTATTTCAAGTCCCAGTTTCTTTAAAATGGTTTGAAAACCACTCCATTCTTTAATAAGGATTTAACTTGCTGTTTGGGAACATACAAAGGTACACTTCAATCCATATTGTGCAGACAGTGCTTGCAGAGACTTTGACTGTTGAGCAAAGTCTTATGCCTTTCTATATTAACCTATTTTCCAAATCTATTATGACTGAGAGGAGATGAAAGTCTGTGGTCCTCTCAGGTAATCTTATCACTGCGGGAAGCGTGGGCATTTGAAACCCATTGAATGTTGCTCACCTACTAAGGGCTATTAGCAATTTGTAATGGTAGTCAACACTATGTATGTGCTCTGCACACTTCAGAAACATGTAAAAATGATTTCTGCCAGGAAGCAGTCTCTCACATTTTAGGAATGTGGTATCATAATGATTTCTGAGAGAATGAGGGTCTGTATACTTTTTTTTGCTTCTTCAGGGTAAGGAAGTCCCAGGGGAGAGAACTGGGACTGTACCTTCAAGGATTTTTTTTTTCAGAATTGAGACTATTTGAAGGTGCCTTGAATATGCCTTTTACATTATGCATTTTTTAGTAAGCATTTATCCTTATCTTAGCCAAAAATTTGGCAAATGTAGCTAAAATTCAATGAAGTTTTGACAGAAAAGAAAAAAAAGTGCTTTCATAAAACTGTTTTTAAAAAGGATGGGAGGGAAGATAATCAGGAAAGAAAATAAAAAGTAAATGGCTTTCAGTAATTAGTTTTGCTGATGGAAATGATAGACAGCACCGATCAGCCAGCAAACATATTTTGCTTCACTGGGGTGAGAGAAATTCAGCATCTAGGGAGGTTTTGTAGAAAAACAGTCTTTCAGGCTCTGGGGCTTTATTTATATGATCAAGGAGGTCTTGATTTACTGAATACACAGGTCATGTTTCATGACTTTCCTTCCACGTGCAAAGAAATTGAAGCAAACTCTTTCAGAATCAGAAAAAAGAGCGGAGTCTGGTTTTACATGGATTAGGATGTCCTGATTGAATTATCTGAGCTCATCTAATGATAACCTGACTGAAGCTTTTCCTGGAGATGGTTCTAGCAGCAGCCTTGAATCAGTGGAAGAGGGGAGGAGGGGAGGAAGGACCCCTCTTACTTTTTTTTGTGGTTGGCTTGGCTGTATAGTTGAAACTCATAGGAACATTAAAAAAAAAAAAAAAAAAAAAAAGTAAAAACTCACCCTGATTGGTGAATGCCATCGCTGTTATCTGGTGACTGCAGAAGCTTCAGAGGTGAGCGAGAATGACACTAACAGACACACAGTCTAAACCTTTGCGTATGTCTGATGTGTTTAGGTGGCCGGGTGCAGGTTGAATACCTTTCCCTACATGCAGCGCTAAAGCAGTGCATCTCTTCCCTCCCCGATAACCGTGGAACTTTTGGCATGTCTCTCACACCCTCATCTTTTCCTTAATCAGGGTTTGATTCAAAATAAAGGTTGATTGTACACATACAAGCAGTTCCTGGGTAAAATACCAGTAGATGGCGCTTGAGAATATGCAGTGCTATTCCCGGATTTTGTAGCGGATAAATGCTGCTCTTTTGTGCTGTGATTGTATAACGTGGGTAGAACTTTTCCTATCACCAGCACCAGGGGCCCCTTGTCAGGAGTCTCCTGCCAGCTGTGCAGAGCTGTGCCAAGCTTGGAGTTGGTTGCAACAGGTGCCGTCCTGTTAGGGACGTTGGTTTTGCATGCAGATATTCTGTTTTTTTCTGAATGCTAAAGGCCACCTTTAGGCTAGTATGAAGGGGCAGGTTCCTTTCCCCTGGGAAAATTTGGCATTTTATTGTACCCTTCCAATACAGAGATGCTGTTATGCCTCTTGAATGACAGGCTCTGTGGCTTTGAAAGCATAGAGGAAGGTTTACCTGGGAAATAAGACCTTACCTGAAGTTCCCCCTCCTTATAGTTCTGCTTCTTCCTCTCCTGCTTAAGTCATTCCCATTAGCCTCCACAGCAAAACACTGCACACAGAATGCAACATGAGCAGAAGGAGGTCTTGAGAGAGTGGTGACAGCAAAAGAGCATTAAATTAAGAACTATTGATGCTGGTGGAAATCAATGCTGAAGGAGCGGCACCTTGCCTGCATGCATCGTGCTGCCATTTGAAGAGATCACAGCCATCGCATAGTGAAATATTCCAATGTATGACAGTGGCTGCCAGGAGATCCCATTGCAGAAAAAGGCAGCTTTCCACTTTGCCTCTCCAGATACCTTTTATTAAGGGCAAGGCAAAAAAACACTGCTGCTCCCATTGACCCAGTCTTCACACTTTCTTCAAAGCTTTGTACAGCAATGCTGAATGGCTTTTAAGGTACCTTACAAAGATTTTTTTCATGCTGCTTTTGCACTACATAAGTTGTGTAAGTTACGTGTTCCACAGCCTGTTACTCCTTTCTACAACAAAAGCTGGGCTGGAGAGATTTATTGTGTCTGAAAAACAAAAAAAAAGGAGAGATAAATATCAGGTGTGCTTGTTTATGAATATGGAATTTATGCATTTTTTAGTAGATATGACTTACTGTTCTTCCAGCAGCTCTACCACAAGGGACCTCAGGGCTGTAGATGGAGGTAAACAGCATGCCTTAATGTGTGAGAGAAATCCTGCTAGCACTGTGCCAGAGTAATTGGCAAAATTATGCATTTGTGCCCCTTGGAAAGCCCAGCATTGCAAAGCACCTTTTCATCCCAAATGAACACCTGAATAACATTTTTGATAATTTATACTGAAGCAAATGCACAGTGTTGAGAAGGTCAAACCCTTTTTGTTTACTTTCACATAGTTGTAAACAATTTCACCTTTACTTTTTTGCCGCATAATACAATACATTTGAGCACCTTTTTCTAGCCTTATAAATATCACCTACTTTATACTGTGTAGAAGATTTTGAATAATTTACTCGTGAAAGTGTTTACAAAATCTTCACATTGCTGTACATTTCCACAAATTGTATATATGCAAATAAATCAACATTTTTTTCCATTAGGAACTCTCTCCAGAATTCTCATTATTGCCTAAATTTGCATTTGTTTTCTACAAACCTTTTCCTGGAAGGCCATTTTAGAAATTCATGAAACCTTGCATCCAGACTTGGTGACCCAAATTTATATTCCCATTTTGTGATCATAGAATCATCAAATCTTTTGAATTGGAAAGGATTCTTAAAGGTCATCTGGTCCAACTCCTCTTCAGTGAACAGGGACAATAACGCCTTATTGTTTCAAGCACAGTTCTGCCAGTGAGAATCTTTCTGCGAACGAAGCTCGCACACAGACCCTTAATCATAAAGGATCCAATCATATTCTCCTTGAAACCAGGTAAATATTCCTACTTGCTCCAGCCTGTGTTGAATTGAGGGCTTATTTTGCCCGACTCTCAAAGTGAGTCAGCTCAGAATGGATTGCAGGACTTGTGCTACAGATTCACTTCTTCCTAAATTCATATAATTTATATCCTGAAGAGAGATTAAGTAATTTAATTTGACCTCCTACAATAAGCCCTAAAACATTGTGTAAGATTGCAGAGAGGTGAATAGATAGATGGAGAAACAGGGCCTGGATAGAGGCAAAGAGTGAGACCTTGTTTAGGTCTGATTGAGCCTTGAGCATAGATTGAATAGGTAAAAAAACAAAACAAACAAACAAAAAACTAAAAAATTAACTGCAGAATTCAGCAAACAGCTAGAATTGAATGCATCTCTGGAGGATAATGGTAGGAATACACGGGTGTTAACGATGCAAGGAAGCTCTCAGCCTTCAAAAGACGCCTGGCTACCATTCCACAAAGACTGAAAACTGCATAAAAGCTGAAAAAGCGACAACTTTAAAAAACAAAAACAAACAAACAAACAAAAAAAACCAACCCCAAATCTATGGCTGAGCTAAGAAATGGTAAGGGGGAAATTCCTGCTGAGACACGGGTAATGGTTCAGGAGGTAATAGAGTAACTGTAATGTGGTTGAAGAGTCACAGACTCTGCTGCTGGTGCAGAACAAAGACCTTCATTGCATGTGCTTACAACCTTTTATACCTGTGCAACAACCCCTTGGTCACATGTACCTACTAGACACCTCGTGCATGTTTACATCTGGCACAAGTAGCTACCAAGCTTGTCTATTCATTTGCAAGGTAATGACTTTCTATGTCCCACACTGTAATCCCAGGAAAGCTGTGTATTAGTAACAAGGGATACTGGTTCTAGGATAAATGCCCTAGCTGAGTTGCCAAAGTGTGTCACTATCTATTATTTGGAGAAAAGTATAAGCAGTTAATGAATGCTTTAGGGACTTAGGGGAAAGAGAAAAGCAAAACAAAACAGGAAAAAAACCCAATGAACTGGGTTTTTCCCAGGTCCCCAGGGAAGCGTAAATGCGGGAGGTGGGCAATCGTGTATTATTTTACGTTATTCTATTGGAACTTTGACAGAAGGCTGCAAAACTCAGCTCAGCTTTAGTCGGGAGAAATTGTGGGCTTGATTTGTTTCTGAGTTGCATTAAATTTTGTTAGGATTTTAATGATGTAAATGCAGAGCTCTCAAGGTGATCTAGTCCTTAAGAGTTACTGGCAAATTTGACCCCCACCTTGCATTAGTTAACCATCCTGTAAAGACGCTAATGAGGTGAAAGGTAAGCACGTAGTTCTTTGCTGTGATAATTCCATTGAACTATAAAGGAATTTATTATGGTTCAGGTTTTGGGTTTGTTTTTTTTTTCCTCTGAATATCTTGGTCTGTAGTGCAAACAGGAGGAAAGATCTTTTTGTTGGGCAGAGAAAGTGGAGGCTTCTATTTAGCAGGAGAGGCTTTTTATACATAAAAATAAGTGTGTTAATATTAATAATACAAATATAAATATGTAAAACTCAAACACACCGTTTCCAGAAAAGTAATTTTCAAGTACTTTGAATGGGAGGAAGCTATGAAAACATGAAGATACTGGAAGAGCTGAGCTGGACTTTTTGATTGCTCTGCCTAATAATAGGAAAGCCACAGCTTCCTATATACAGCTGCCTCAGACTGAGAAGAGACTTGTGACCTATTGGAGCCATTGGAAAAATTCCTGTTGATTTTCAGGTGACTTTGACGCAGGTACTGATGAACTGCCCAAAGGCTCTTGGAGCAATGGGGTACAGGGGGGAGGAAGGCAGGGGACAACTTAGAGCTGAAATGTCAGCCAGTCCTGAAAGCCCAGGTGTTTCTTTTGAAGAGCAGTTTCATTGTTTCACCTAAATGACAGTAGCTGCAGCCTGAACAAGGTGAACATTAGCTGTAAAATCTAACTGTTCAATATTTTTTAACTACATTGATTACTTTTCTTTCACTTTCTCTTTAATCCTTAGCGCCGTGCTTCTAAGAAATCTGACTTCTGGCAATTGCCACTTGAAATGTGTTTCTTTGCCTATAGATGCTTAGCAGCAGCACTTGTTTTCCTTTTCTCTTGGCTTTTTCCGCAGAAGAATGTACTGCATTCTTGAGATTATAATAAGCTTCATGCAGCCTTTATGCTTCAGACTTCTATGTTTCAGAAAATGATTTTTTCATTATTTGGCTTTTGCTCCTTGCCCTTTCTGCGAAGCTTTAAATTGTGTTGGAATTCGCCTTGCAAATTGTGACACATTTATGTGCCGATGGTTGAGCTAAGGGTGAAATCTGGCTTCATAAATATTGGCATCTGGAGCCATTGTAGGTGGTTTGGGACACGCTACCTCAAGTCAAACTACAATTTCAGGAGGAGACTAATCTCAAAAGTCCTCTATCATATTCATCAACTATGTGTTTGTGTCAAGTATTGCAAAGGGTGGGAATTGAACCTCTAGATTATGTGCGTCGGTCTGAAGATGAGTCCCATCCTGGTCGAGCAGTCAGAATAGATTTCAACCTTATGTTCATATCTTAAACTTGTTAAGTAGAGAAGGTAGGTGTCTAACCTTAGAAAGACATTGCATTCTATTTAAAAATTACATGAGCTTTGTGCTGGCTCTTCTATCCATGTTTGACAAGCATAGGTACCCCATCAACTTTTCAGTAGACCTTTCCAGTCCTGTCCCTGTCACTATAATTACGAGATTACAAACATTGTAAGTTTGTGTTTAGTCTCTTAGTCAGGTGTATTGATAATTCTCATGAGAAAATAGCTGTGAGAGCGCACAAATACAAGATCTCCACTTTCAAAATGCACGTGTAGTATGAGATTCTATATGGGAAAGCCAGTTTTTCAATTATACGTAATGTCATTAAACCGAAGAGTAGTGCTGACAACTACATTGATGTTTTTGCACTCTTAATGCCAGGCTTTTTGGTGGTGCTGAGCACCCAAAAGCCTTAGGAAACAAATGATACATTTGTGCGATTCCCACCACTTATCATAACCAAGCTGTTTCAATTAATGTCATATTGAAACTTTAAGTTTAGACACCAGCAAATACTAATGGAAGTTGTTCTGATCCAAGTCCTTGAGACTGAGTATTTCCTTTTTTTAATCCTATTTCTGTATCCCATATCATAGCATCTGCAACATAGTTTTTATATATGCCTGGAGCTAAGGGCAAGCTTGGTCCATCTTTTGCATTTTAGCAGCCCACAAGTTAGCTGTTCATAGTATTTCCCTAGAGATGTTTTCCTGCAACAGACTGAATGAAAGGACATTCAGCAACAGAAATTCTATTAGGAGACAAGCAAACATTGACAGGTTTATTGGCACATGGTTGTCAAATGTCAGTAGAAGAGATGACATCATGGAGATTTGGGTCCCACGTGCATAAAATCTCAGAAATATTCAGTCAATCACCAGTCTTCTGAATAGATTTTGGTGTTTTATGAGATCTTTAGCAAGTCCAATGCACATTTAAATGTAATTAGTTCCCTACCAGGGAACGGAACCCTTTGATGATTAGTTTACATTAACACATTGATAGGCTGGGCGTCAAACATAATTCCTACTCAGAAAATCCACTTGGATTATGGCTCCAGGTGTAGAAACCACTTCCTTAGTACATACACACAGTGCTTCTGTGAATATTTGCCATGCAGGGAAGTGCATGGTAATGTACAATTTCTACAGGCGCTCTCCAGGACTAATCATTACTGGGCAGATCTGGAAAAATGGGCTGAAGTAAAATGAGTTATTTATATATATATTTTTAATTTTGAACATAATACTTATGTTTTGCCTGATTTACGGTCTTTGTCACCTGCTCATTATGGTGCATCATAATACCTTCACTAATTAGCCTTGTTATTGCCATCCTAAGAATGGTTCTCAATTTCTTTAGGAGCTTACAAACCTAGATTTCACCAAAACAGATCATCAGAGTCAGACTTTCCTTTCACATTCTTGTACCTGGAGTCAGCAGCTCAGCATATGGCTCTGGATCTCAAATGCATTGAGTTTAGGTGTACTCAGTGCTAGTCAGCAATCTGGGTTTGGGATTTTAAACACTGTACTGGGGGAGAAGCAGGAAGAATTGCATAGCTTGGTGAGTCTTTTTTTTCCTCCTTATTGAAACCTGGTTCTCCTACTGTGTAGGAAGAAGCCTTATTCTATGGACATAGGAATCAAAGAGGTTTTACTGCATGAGAAATGGAAACCGAAGCCAGACAGAGGCATATAGATATACATGCATGTTTGTGTATTTATATATATGTATGTATATATGTGTGTGTGTAAATATATATATGCATATACGTAGGTAAAAACATGTGTGTATAAGCATGTGTATTTGCAACCAAATATATAAACACACACACACACACACACACACACACACACACACACACAATACCTCTTTCTCTCCTAGATGTGTTGGGAACAACATCTACAAGGAACAACTGATGTTCCTTGGGAACACAGTTTATAGGCATGGTAAGAGCGGGTTGGTGGTTGGACAGGATGATATTAATGTCATTCTTAATCTATGGTTAGATTCTGTGGCTCTATGCACAACCAGAGAAACTCCCTGCAAGGCACAGTCTTATCAGTTACATCTGATGTGTATAAGGATTTTTTTTAACACATGTAAGTAAAATTGGCAGCTGTGGAACTTTTGCATAAGACTCAAATGTACAATAAGTATACGGATGTTGTATGATCAGTATGTATACAGAGAAGTTAGGCTAATAAGATTACTACATTGGAAAAGCTAATCAGAGATTAAAAAGTGCTCACCGGTATTGTAGACTCAGAAGAAACTCCACAAGAAGCAATCCCCAGAGAGAAATCCTTCCTTAGTGGCAGTCAGCCCTTAAATAGGGTCTAGGAGAGGTGGAGCCAGGCTCCACCCCTTCCAGTCACACAGGTGAATTGCCACGGCTGACTTAGTGCCTCCCTTAGGTGATCAGTCAGAGGCACTGGTGGTGATTCAACAGTTCCCATACACTCAAGTAAATCCGTAAATCCTATCCATGGAAGACAGCTCGTGTGTGTGTGTGTGTGTTTAGATGTGTCCAGGGGCAGAACAGTCCCATGATCCTTCTTCCCAGTGTGTTTACCTTGGCTTAAAGTGACTGAGGGAAATGGGTAGAGAGATTGTTTGTAGTAGTCTGACTCCTCTACAAAATTCAGGTGATGGGGGACCATGAAGAATAGTAGGTCCTAACCAGGACTGAAACTGGGATCCAAAATTAAATATATATAATATGTAGCAAGTTCTTCAACACTCAGTAGGGAAACGAATTTGTCTGCCCATCTCCAGCAGTTGTTTGGTCTGGAAGACACCAGCTTCTAGACCCAGCTGTTCATTCAGAAAAAATGCCTCATTTAAACTGAATCAGTTTGCAAGTAGATTGTTAGTTTAGTCTACTGAAGCTGAACAATTTCACACTGAGTCCTTCATTTGTTATACAGCAACTTGTTGCCTTTCCTACATCAATTGTTCTTTTTGAATGCATGCTCTTTCTATCTTATCTTGGTCATTTTCTGATCTGTCCCATCTATTACTCTTCATAGTACTACAAATTATATAAGACAAAATATTCATATGAGCTGTTTGCAGTGAACTCAAGGTCATGCTGTTGGTTCCTTGCTGTTGGGGTATGGTTTCCAGCAAGGCTTGGCCCCCACTGCTGCATAGCTTTAGTGACGTCTTGTTGGGAAAGGGTGCAGGGAGTAAGGCTGAGTAAAAGAAACATAGAGAAGGAAAAGGAATTCGTAGAATCATAGAACGGCCTGGGTTGAAAAGGACTACAATGATCATCTAGTTTCAACTCCCCTGCTATGTGCAGGGTTGCCAACCAATTCTGCACATTGACACTGCAGAGGGTAAAATTCTAATAAAAAGTTCTTTCTGAGCATTTCCTATGATTCTATAGGGTTAAAAACACGGTGTGCAAGAAAAGCTGTAAGGGAAGTGGGGTTGGAGCGTGTGAAAAAGATGAGAACTGAAGAGTGTGGTGAAGCTGGAGGGGTACGATAGCTGTTAGAGAAGAGAGGCTGCTGCATGACAGCAAAGGAGTGTGGTGATCTTTCTGTTCCCTTGGGAACTGGACAAAATGTGATGGGCTCAAGTTGTGGCAAACGCTGTTTAACTTACATTTTGAGAAAGAGAGAGCGGTAGTCTTAAGAACAATTAAATACAGACATCATCAGAAGGGCTGCAAGAACAACGTGACCTTGTGCACAGAATCACAGAATCACAGAATCACCCGGGTTGGAAGGGACCTCAAGGATCATGTAGTTCCAACCTCCCTGCCTAGCAGGGCCACCAAACATACACATTCAGATCAGGTTGCCCAGGACCCCGTCCAACCTGGCCTTAAACACATCCAAGGACGGGGCATCCACAACCTCCCTGGGCAGCCCGTTCCAGGGCTTAACCACTCTCCTTGTAAAGAACTTCCCCCTAACATCCAACCTAAATCTTCCCTCCTTCAACTTGGATCCATTTCCCCTAGTCCTGCTGTTGTCAGCCCTTTTGAAGAGTTTACTCCCCTCGTGGGTGTAGGTTCCCTTCAGGTATTGATAGGCTGCAATGAGGTCACCCCGCAGCCTTCTCTTCTCCAGGCTGAACAAGCCCAACTCCCTCAGCCTGTCCTCATAGGGGAGGTGCTCCAGCCCCCTGATCATCTTAGTCGCCCTCCTCTGGACCCTTTCCAAAATCTCAATGTCTTTCTTGTACTGAGGGCTCCACACCTGGACACAGTACTCCAGATGGGGCCTCACAAGAGCCGAGTAGAGAGGGACAATCACCTCCCTGTCCCTGCTGACCACCCCTCTCCTGATGGAGCCCAGGATCCCATTTGCCTTTCGAGCTGCCAGAGCGCACTGCTGGCTCATGTTAAGTCTCTCGTCCATCAGGACCCCCAGGTCCTTCTCTGCCTAGCTGCTCTCAGTGCAGTTGCTTTCTATGACTTTTTGCAAGGCTAACAGGTGTAGAAAAATAAGCACTGACTGCATCAGCCTAATACTTATGCTGTGTGGAAAAAGCAAGCAAATACTGGAGATTACTACAGCAAGGCTCTCCTGCATTTCTTTCTCAGCAGTTTTTACTTAATGGTATTTGCCTATGTACATTTTGCAATGGGACTTTGGATGAATCAACAAAACTTTAGTGTAAGACTTTAATGTAAAAACATAATAATATAGTAAATGGGAACCATTAGGTCACGGCCTGAAGCAGTGATTGAGCACCTGGTGAAGGGGTGTAGCCAGCACTGCGAGCACAGGTGCAAGCAAATCATGGGTGTGACCCAGGGTCCACCCCTCCCTAACATCATTTAAGGGCTGGCATTTGCTAGAGAAGCATCAGCTTGGAGATTGGCTTCTTTGGAATGTTTGGTGAGCCCTAATCCTCAGGAAGGGGTAAGTGTATTCCTTTATTACTGAATTGAGACTACTACTTTTCTTGGGTAATCTGAGAATGGTTTAAAGGAACTGTATCTGTCATCTCTTTTGCTTATGACTTTCTGCTTATGTGGCTGTTGTGAGGAAGATGGTTATTTTTATTTTGCCTGAAAGAAAAACAGCAAGTGCTGAGGGAGGCTGATGACAACAGTATAGTATCTTGTGTTCTCTCAGATGTGGCTAACTATCCATGTATTGCAATTAACAATGTTTTGTTAGACCACCAACTAGATGTGTGCTTTTCCATTAAGTCAGTTGAATTAACTACACAATTTCCTGAATGAAGTCTTTGTTCATCATCATGAGAATTTAGGGGAAAACAAAGTATGCGTAGGTGGGAGGCCTAAAGATTCCCCTAGGGAATTAAAAAGGAAGTCTACTCTTTCAGAGAAAGAAAATAAGTCATGCTAATATTTTCAGGCTGTAAACCATGCAAAGTCAATTTCCAAGGGCTGGATTACAATTAAAATTTTAGTGTTCACCTTTGTAAACTTACTGCTCCCACTGTATTGCCATGCTGTTTGTTTGACTCCGTAGCATTGGCCTTGCTCATCCTTCTTTCTGAGGCAGTTTGTGCTAGACTGTGTGCTCTCTAAGCCCCTCCTCTCCCATTCATCAGGAGCAATGGGATAGTAGGAGAGTGCTGCTGGGTAACGTGGCTGTTGCCTCTCAGTGTGTTGTATGGCTGGCTTTGGACTGGGATGCCTGTAGTAGGTTGCAGCATCCTGTGAGATGGGAACTTTTTACTGTGGTCTCCAGCAGAACCCCAACATATGTACTGCAAAGTTATCCTGACAGTTCACAGCTTCGTGCACAGCTTTGTGTGGGAATGCAGACAGTTGTTAACCTCATTTTCTGGACAGCAGTTGCAGTGGAAATGCTGAACCACGGGCTTGAAACAGTGATTGAGCACCTGGTGTGAAGGCAGGGGCAATCTAGTGGAGCTCAGGTGATAAGTGAACCGGAGTGGTGGAGGCAGAATCCATCCTGACCTCATCTAAGGATTGGCAGTGGAGGTGAGGGGATTCCACTGGAGATCCCAGTGTGCCTGAAGCCTTCCAAGGATAAGCAGATTCTTTCCTTTGTTTATGTGTCTACAGCTATTACGTTTGAGATATGCTTGCTCACTGCAGCGTGGGGCTTTGCTACTCTGCTATCATTGCTGTGCTTTCCATTGTGTTGTGGTAGCCCACCCAGAAACGAAGCAGGGGGGGGGGGAGAGTAAATAAATAAAAACATTAGAGAATTTCCTAAGATAATGAGCTCATCAGCTAATATAGAAATCTGACTGATGGAAACATAGGATGCGTAAGTATTGAAAGTTCAGAATGAAGTCAGTCCCAAGTCGAATTTTGTGAAGGTCTTGGAGAAAAAAATCCTCATTGTATTTAAGATTTGCTTTTTTTTTTTTTTTTTTTTTTTTTTTTTTTTTTTCTCCATACCCTAAACTGGTTGTACTGGTTCATTGTGATAGTATTGAAGGCTGTGATTTTTCAAGGGAGTGTAAGAGATCTGTGTGCTCAGTTACTATGTGCTAGGTAGTGAGACTGGAAGCCAGATGTCAGGGCAGAACCCTGTAAGCCAGCTGTTGTTCATCACCCCGGGGATGGGTGTAATGGTGGCAGTGTGTGTGAATTGCTGAAGTGTGGTTCTTGCACACAGGCACGTGGATGCTGCAGAGCACATATGGCAGGCTAGGGAGAGTGTGTGTGCACAAGTACCTGGAAGGCTACGGAGCTATGCTGAAACATGCTTCCTAACCAGAACTAAACTATGTCTCCAGATGTGACTTTTAACTCCTTGGGTAACTGGTTTTTATGCTCCAGGGAGGTGTCACAAACCTGCATTAATGACTTATGTCAGGGATATGGTGATGATCAAATGTCTTATGACAATAACTTTTAGTGGTAGCTGAAATAAGGAGATCTTAAGTTATGGACACTTCAGCTTTTATTAATGTCCAGTGAGATCTGTTAGTTTAGAGTTAACGTGTAAATTCTGAGAATTAGTTTTCCCATAATCACTGCTTTCTTCAACGTCTATTCAGCTATAAGGTAAAATAGAAACACAGCAGGAGGCATTTGTCTTCCACACAAAATCATACAAAAAGTCTCTCTTTATTAAATATACATTATTTACAGTTTAAGTCTTTTTTTCTGTACAACAGTAACCATAGAAAACAAAAGAAGCTAAGGCTAAATCTTCTCAATCCCCGAACAGTGTATTAAGACATATTACATTGTCTATAAAACTGACTTGGACTGAGGCAATGTCCTGTGGAATTCTGTCTAGAAAACCAGATAGCGGAAGGGGAATATCCTAAATCTCCATTTTTGCTTTTTACTGTAACTGAGAGACTCTTGCTTTACCCTTTGACAGACCATTAAAAGAAAAGTTTTTTTTTTTTTTTAATTATTTGCTCTGCTATGGAAATAAGCAGTGTTCTGAGAGATTTAATTAACGTAATTTAAGTAGAACAAAGTGAAATGAATGACGAAGGGTACCTCTCCAGAAGGATGAATTCTTTTTGTTCTCATAAGTACTTAATCTCAGCTAGCTTTCATCCTGAAATACTTCCTGTTTTCTCCCCCCCTCGTTGCCCTCCCCCCCCTGACTTTTTTAGGGTGCCTTCATTTTTCAAGTAGCTTACAGTTCATAACAGTGCATTCAGATGTGGGTTCCATTAAGCTCCATAAAATCCTCTTTGAGTCAGTGTGGGCTCCTGGGCTGGCTGACAGCAGAGCACCCTTCCCCCTATATACATTTGGGGACTCCTGAAAGTTACTTAAGCCATGTCATGGGCTTAAGTGGAGCTGAAGCACATTGCCTTATCCTGAATTTTAACTAGAGTTCTGCTAGAAGACGCGCATAATTGCAGTGAATGCAACTCTTGTTGACAGCAGTAGGGGATGATGAATATAAGGTCCTGACTTGAATTCGTACGTGTCAGGCTCGGTTTGCAGGAGATCATTGCTGCCCTTGCCTAGGGCAACCTAAGGCTAAATTCATCTGTGACGCATCTATGTTGACCTCAACAGGATTACAACCAGGTCTGAAGCTGGCTGTTTCTTTCACAAAATGAGTTTCAAAGCAGTATTTGAGCATGTATTATGACACTTATCTTCTTGCTATCACTTAGGTATTATGGTCTATGTCAAATATTTATTTTGCAAAGCTCACAGATTTCTATGGCTAGATGCCTGAAAAAAGGGGGAAAAAAAAAAAAAAAAGACCCCTGCTTGCTCTCTTAACCTCTATCTGAAAGCTTGTGCAGTGGGCTCAGGTGTGTGAGCTGTGTTGTGAGTGGCATTCAAGGCTGCAGCTCACTGCGTATAAGCTTTACCTCAGTTTTCTTTCTTAATGATAGGTGTGCTCAGCTTTGGAAGCAATGACAAAACGTGCCAGAAAACAGTGTGCCTCAATGATACGAGGTGAAATTGTAATAGGTTGTGGCATATGAAAGCCAGTAAATAATTTCACATGCAGAAATAGTATCAAATGGACTTTCATTAGCGTTGTGGTAGTGAACTCCACAAAGAAAAATGACTAGCATATCAGGAAGCAAAGGGTGTTGATATGCAAACAGTAATCTTAGGAAAAAAAAGCTGTTGGCACCTGAGGTGAGAGGGGGATGGGGAAGAGGAGAGTCTCCAAACAGACACTGCTCTCGTACCCAACGTCGCATTAAATGTTAGGATTGTCTGAGGGACAGCATTTTTCTCCTTCCATGTATCTGGGAGAACCCTAGTGATTCTACTAGGGAGCTTCAGATAATTACCAGGTAGGGGTTAGATATTCTCTTCAATGGCCAAAGCGCATCACCAATATTTTACAGATCATTGGGAAAATGAGGGCTATATTTTGGCCAGTTAACTACTAATTCATTCCACAGAAAAATCAATTGTGGAGAGGAAAAAAAAAAAATTTGAAACCACCCACTTCCACCTGAGGGCTACCATGGACGAGTTCCAACAGCTTTACCTTTCTGAGAGTATATCCCTCATGCACTGCCCCATTGCAATTGTAATTGGGTGAGGTCACGTCCCCGTTTGTTCTTACAGGTCACCATCCCTAGGTGACGACAACTTGTGGTAGAATAGTAGCTGATTATCTGGCTGACATTTTGACAATCATGTCATTTCTTCAAATTCCTGGTTTCCATGACTGCCAGGAGAAAAGTAACAACCTTAGCACGACAACATGAACTTTTCTATCTCCTACCACTAATTCAGTAGCCCCCTGGTTTAAAGAAAAAAGAGAGAAATGAATCGAAGGTGAATTATATACGGAGCAACTGTCAGCAGAAATTGTTGCCTTAATCCTTCCTTAGCTTGGCTTGTAGACTCAGTACATTACAAATGACAAATAACAAGCTTACAAATTACAATAGTTCCAGTGCTTTTTTTTTTTTTTTTCCAATTTTTGTCAGAGAAACTTAGTGCAAAAGATCACAAAAGTAAGTACTGATATGTAGAAATATCCAGACTCCTACAGGCATGGCTCAAAAATAAACAACCGGGGAGGGGGGGGTGTGTGGAACTTTTCAGACCCTGAAGAGAGTGTTTAGAAGTTTCATGTACAGAAGGAGCACAGAAAAGGGGACTCTCACTGAAAGGGGACACGGAGGACTTTTCATTGGAAAAGGAAGCCCAACAGAATTCAGATCCAAAAGAAACAAATTATACTTTAAAACTGCATGGCTGAGAGAGTAACTTGTCAAGGAAACAAGAAGGGGCATGGTGCAACTCGAACAGTAGCCAACCAAGAGGCCTCCTACCAACCTCAAAGAGCACTGGATAAGGCTTTTGTTTTGGTACGAATGTAGCTGTACTGCTTGGCTTGTTTGATAAGTAAGCATTGCAAAACTGCATGAAAGCTTTGAAATAGCACTTGTCTTAGAGAGCCTCACAAGCTCTCAGCTTCTGCTCAACTCTTTTACAGTGTTGCTTTCTGAAAAACCGTAGTAGTAAAAGAGACTTTGTGGAAATGTAGCAGTGCAAAACAATACTTGAAATTCATCTTCAGTGTAAACTTAGTGTAGGTGAAGACAAGAAACAACGATGGCAGGAGATGGCAGAGTCTGAAGGAGTCAAATCCTGCCTCCTCTTAGACTCTGCTATCCAGGGTGAAGAAAGTACTTCAACCAATTGGCTTACAGTGATAGAAAGGAATGCTGATTTTTTGTTCTGAAGATGAGTTGTTTTGTTTGTTTATTTTTTCAAGGTTCATCTCATTTAGATGTTGTGGATTCTGGAGGGATGCTTACTGTAATATGAAAAGCCAACAGGCATCAGTGATGTAGCTGCTTGGGGCTAGCAGACAACATATGTGTCAGTTGGGAGACTCTCATTCATGCTACAGCTGCAGAAAATCTGGTTTATTTCAAATAGCACCAGACCTACACGGGTAGAAAGGCATCTTTAGGTGATCTGATTTAGCTCTGGATTATGAAATGTGAAGAACTGTTTACATGTATGCTATTTGTCAATCTCCCATACTAATCAGCAAATGGATTCTGGGTCTTGAATAGATTGGAGACAGACCTATTATCTCTGAGCTCTGGATTACTGACTCAAAAGAGTGCTTTGACACATTACTTTCATGTGTTCAGCTATAAGCAGACACAGGCATTTCCTAACCAGAGATGCCTAGGGTTGTTTTAGATACTAGGAGGATGTTCCCCAGTCCCAGCTGGCACCTCTGAAAGGAATGCATTTCTCGTAAGCCTTGTGCAGATGCATCTACTGGAGCTGCAAGGGTAGTTCAAGATTCCTTTATATAGGCCAATACTGGTATATGTAGCTAGCCTATTGCCAGGATCGTCCTCTCTCTCTATGATCAGTAGAGAGAAAGATGCACCTCTGGAGCCTGATCTTTCATCTTTAAGTGTGAGACTCCTGCTGTCCTCGCTTAATGACAAGCGTGGAACAATTAACCTGTGAAAACAAATGCCAACCAAAACAAAAGGAAAAGACTCAAAGACAGCCTTCAACTTCTTGGTGGCCTATGCTTAGCAAAATCACTGGCAGATTTCAGTGTGTGAAGATTCACATCCCCCCTCCCCTCAGTCTAGCAAAACCACATTCCGCAAATTGTTCCTCACCAAATGTACAATCAGGTAAATGCTAATGTAGGCGAATGTCATTATTTTAATGTTTTGGCCTACACTATGAAAACCTAAGTATTGATAAATGGGATGGGTTGAGTCTGGAAAGACAGAGTTAAAATAGAAGAGATGATGGTTTTCTTTTTCTTTTTTTTTTTTTTTTTGTCATCTATTTTAACATAACTAATTGTTAGGGGAGTCTTGTGGTTGAAGTTAATCTTAGCATAGCTCTAAATAGCGCTTTTTTTTTTTTTAAACTACTTTCACCCAAATGGGTTTAGTTAGTCTGAGTTGACAGCCTGTCTCCTGATTGGCTTAGTCTTCATTGTAGTGCCATGACAAGAAAAAGGGGGGGTGGGGGAGGAGGGGGTATGCATGTTAAAAAAATACACTTGTCCTTTCTCCAGTAAGTAAATAAGGACAGTGGAAAAACTTACTGCAGATTACACTGCTGGCTATTTGGACTAATGCCTTATTTCTAATAGAGAAATGAGACTCAACTTTCAGAGGTCCTTAAATGCTTTGTAGTACTTAAAACATCTCACAGCAAAGCAGATGCACAAAGTGTGGCTATTATTGGCTAAGTCATTTCTGGGAAATAGGAATTTGCAGTGCCTAAATCTGTATCTCGGTATTTGGTAGCCTAAAAATACCTAGGAAAAAATAATTTTCAGAGGTTAGAGAGTTCTAGAAGAAAAAAAGGGTTTTGGGATCCTTCTGATTTCCCCTTATATTCTCTGAGGCTTTTCTTGTGGAATAGTTTCTGTTCTTTTCCCTAACAGAAACCCTTCAAAAACCTCTAGTGCTCTTTGGTTTTATATTAAAATAAGTCCTGACATTGTATACATACAAAGTATTTTTCTTGATGTTTACTGAAAGCTGTTACTTAGGATGGTAGTAAAAGAAAATAGGGAAGAAACCCCCCCACCACCTTTGGATTAAAGCCCTTTTAATAAAAATAGCATGAGCGGTTTGCAATTTGGGGGGGAGGGGGGGAGGAGTCATTTAATTTGAACTGTGAAAAATGAAGGCAGTCTTAACATTGGGAGATTTTTGAAAAATCATATTTATTTTCTATAATTTTAATTGTCACTAACTTTTACTAAAGTAAACCAATGATGCCTTCACTATAGAAAGCACTGCAATAAAATAAAGAAACAAATTAAATAAATAGCGGAAGGGTTTATCTTACCTTGTTGCCTATTTAGTTTTTTTTGTTTGTGTGGTTTTTTTGTTTGTTTGTTTGTTTTTTTTTTTTTAGTTAGAGCATCAACAACCTGATTTAAAAGCAGGATCTTATATGCATGCCTCTACAGAAGTGTTCTTTTATCCAGCTCTGTAGCATATAAACATTCACACTCACTACATCCATGGGTACAGATGCATGTGTTTCTTTATACTTGAGCATGCATTTATGTATGTGCAGTTCTTTTTCTTTACAGAAGTACACTGATGTACTTTCAAGAAGTTTTACCAGTCTGGACTATAATGAACTAGGGAAAGGAAAATAAATCAAGCTGACACGTTGTATTCCTGTTCTGTGCTTGCACATAGCATACCACTTACACCTCTCCCAGAACCAAGCCACTGAAGTTTATCTGAAATGTGTAAAGCAACGCTAGTATCTACATTTGGTGATGGGGACTCGATTCTCCTTGAGAAATTTAAGCGTCTTGCAGAATCCAATTCTGATGGCTGAAAGCAAGCTAGTTACTTCAAAAATGAGAGAACTGTTTCATTGCTTAACATCCCTTCTCCAGGTATTCCGCTGTGTTTTGAACTCTATAGCTGCAATTTGTAGTATTTTCATTCCTATGAACTAATGTGTAGGAAAGCAGAAGGATGGCTTGTGTCTATCAGTCTGAATGGAGAAAGATAGTTTTACAGGATGAGAAAAAAGCACCTGTATGCTTTCCCTTCATTCCTGTTCTGTTCTTCATAAAGCTTATTAAGAACATTAGGTTGTCAGAGTCAGCACACACAGGGGTTGCTCTAAATGAAACGGTTTTAACACAGATGCAGGTGTCTGACAGCAAATTGTAAATACTCTTCAGCAGCCCTGGGAAGAAAATAGGCAAGGTGTGGAAAAACCTCACCTTGGAGGGACTTCTCAATTCCCTAGCGTTACAACATCTATGACTAAAAAGGCTCATACTAAAGCTATGCAGAACAATTAAAATGGGCAGGATTTGAGCCTTCGGTATTGTTCCTAGTCAGGAAGGGACAGAAGGCTTTGATCTTCTCTACTGTTTGTCTTAATTGTAGCATTTGGGATTTTTCTCACAGCTTTCATAGGCTTGATTAAATATTAACCTTTAAGACATAATGTTAAACCTCTGTTCTACAAAGAACTATCACTCAATCTTTCATGCAGTTTTTGCAGGATTTTTTTGAGCACTTGAAATTGTTTCTAATTATTTTTATTTTAATTACTGGTGAATAACATGTAAGATAAAACTATTGCTACTTTTCCTTTTGTGTATTTTATTTGCCTCAGTGGTAACAGTGTTTAACCTCAGCATGTGATAATCCTCCATACGTCATGAACATATGCTGCATTTATAACATTTCAGACAAATATAGTGCACCTAAGTCCTAGCAGCTTCCTAAAACCCTTGGAGATTCAAGCTACTATTTACCATGCTACAGCTAGAGATATGCTAGAGTATGTTGGGTCTACAAAGCCAGCCTTATGAGATGGAGGTGAAAGAGGTGTATGGGAATGATATTTGTTGTTGATACATACATTCTTGGAAAAGAATCAGTAAGCCTAAAAGTTACAGTAAAAGGACAGGAGGTTGGGGGAAGGAGCTTAAAATAAAACTGTCTTTCTTATTTTTTGTTACCTCATACTGGTGACTCAACTGGTATAAATTAATGTGATTGCTGAAATCAATTGAGATATGTCTGTTCGTATCATTTGAGAATTGTTCTTGTTTGTTACGGCTGTTTAAATAAGCCTGTGAAGTAAGTCAGGTGGTTTGGTCTCATTCTTTCCCTCTCTGCTGTCCCAGGATCTGCAGAGCTATGTACTTACATAGTCCAGCTCTATTGTAAGTGTGACGAAATAACTGGTTGAAGTTGGGGGGGACGGACAACACAATGCAACAAACACAAGAGTTTAACAAGAGTTAAAGTAGGGACTTCAGAGCATCCAGGAAGTCACAGCAGAAACTAGGTGAGTGTGTGGACCTAACTTTGTTTAGAGTGGGATAACAGGTCTCTTGAGCCACAGAAGTAAACTGCGATTGCCAGGTTGTTATGCAGAGAATGAGGCACTGCGATTGTTGTCAGTGTTTGTTTTGCAGGGTGATCTTTCCCAAATTTAAAAAAAAAAAAAAAAAAAAAAAAAACATTTAAAAAAAAGGGGGGGGGGGGGGGGAGAAGGGAAGAAGAGTAGGGGGAAGAAAGGAAGGGAGGAAGGAAGTTCAGGGGAGTAAGAGTAAAAAGAAATTGCATTGTCCATCAAATAAAATATTCTCGTTTGCACTCGCTCACTGTGTTCTGCAAGTCAATGTCAGCTTTAAAAGAGCTCTCAAGATTTTCTGGGTATTCCTTCTCCTTTGTTTGGCTACTTCGATGTGCCTGTTTGTGCTGATAGAGGAATCTGCTCATGATGGCGATGATGCAAAAGATGATGAATATCACAACTGCTATTACACCTGAGGAGAGGTTAAAAAAAAAAAAAAAAGGGTAGAAAGGGTAAAATGCAGAAATAAAGACTCAATTATGTAAAAAATACATTACTGGTGCATTTCAGTTTTGACTATATGATAGAACAATGAATCTTAGTCTGTACTCAGTCTTCTGTCTCTGTTGTGCTCTTCTTCATTAGCTGTATTTGGATTTTTATCTACTTAGGTGACATGGACAGTGAGCACTGATATAATTGACCTTCTGATTTGGATCAACTTCTGACTTCACTAGAAGCAAAGTTGGATCAGTGTTTGTTTATAAAAACAAAACTAGATACGTATGCTCAAACAAATCCCTGCTCTGTCATATTTTCTCCTTTCAGAGATAACATAGTTGGCATGAGCCTTGTATAATTAGGTTTATAGCTTCTAGATTATTATTGAAGGCAGCTCCCTACAGGGCATCCTATAAAATAAACAGAGATAAATTGCCTTCCTGGTTGTTAAAGGAAGATGAAAACCCTACATAAAGCTATAAAGACAACTTTCCTTATACAGATGCTTCCATACAATCTAGCAAGCTCTTCCATAACACCAACTCACAGAGTGCTCAAGGAGTAGAGGATGTGTGAGTAAGGTGTTGAGGCTCTCATCGGTGTGGTGCGCAAAGCAGTTACTGGTTAATGTGGTGGAGACCCACTATTGCCTTAGTTGAAAGTGTATATTCCTACATAGGTAGCTTAGTTATAGGTATGTACCAAGAAAATAATGGAAGTGCATTAGGTAAAAGTGTTTTATCATTTAACAATTACTTTTCAATTGTAATCGTCAAAAGTTGTTACCTCCAATCACAGCAGAATCACTTCTGACCGCATTGGTGAGAGGCTCTCTTTCGTCTGTCTTCCCAAATGGATCTATTGGTTAAATGGAATAAGATGAATTATTTCTATCAACTATTTCATTTTTTTTTTTTTTATGTGGCTTAGACAGAAGTGTCCTCTTAATCTTGTGAATTGTAACTTTTTTAGGAAGATGTAATTCGGGGTTTTGGAAAATTAAACCAAAAATGTCTCTAAGCTTGCGAGACAAATTTCTCCTACATCTTCACTGATAAAGATGTATTTAAGAAAAAATGGAAAAGCTTACAACTACTCTAACACCTGAAAGTGTTTTCTCAGTGTATCTGTAGTGAAATCACTGATAGAAATTTGAGCTAAATAGCACGTTGGGAGCTTTACTCGTAGTTTTTTTTTTTTTTTTTTTTAAATAATACCTAAGAAAAGATACCAAAAGAAGGGAAAGATGGGAATGCTGTAGCTCTGACCTATATTTGTAGATGAACATATACAAGTCAAATTAAACCTTATAAAGAGGGGAGATAATATTTTCAGTTTACTGTCCGTTTTGTATTTGCGGTGCATGTTTCTGGTGTGCTTCATAGCAGACAATTCAGGCTCCTTTGGATGGAGGGAAGAAAGCTAGTGGTGGGAGTCGGCACATAAGCAGTGCGCTCAGAGTAATCAGCAGCCTCTGATGCAGAAGAACATCATTTGTTTTCTGTTAAATATCTTAATTAGAAGCTGCAGGAAAATGAGATTTGATGCAAGTCCAAATGTAAAAGGAATCATGATAGGATATGAGCTTATAATAGTCCTCAGAAGACAAAGAAGCTTTGGTGGT
Source organism: Centrocercus urophasianus (assembly GCF_019232065.1). NCBI lineage: Eukaryota > Metazoa > Chordata > Aves > Galliformes > Phasianidae > Centrocercus > Centrocercus urophasianus. The sequence goes on from NW_024884844.1 coordinate 2,127,427, forward strand.
CAAGGGGCAAAAACCATCTGTTAATTAGTACCCATTTCTGGTTGTTAGGATCCTTGCTGCATCTGCTGCCGACTGAAGTGGCAACTCAATTACCCCTGCCAGTGGTGAGGATGCTCCCAGCTGCTCTGAGTCTCCTTGACTGCATAAAATTCATGTATGTAAAATATTTCAGAGGACGGTCTCAGGATTGAAAGGCATATACAAACTGTTGGAATCACCTTACTGATAACACTCCAGTGCTGTTGCTTCTCTTTTGCCTGAGAGAATCAAGTAGTGATTTTAGTGGATGTCATACATATCTGTCAAGGGGTTTGTACAAAGGTTTTTTTTCCTCCTTTCTGCTAGAGCAGAAACAGATTTGATTGTTATAAGATGCCTATGGCTGATCGCCACTGGGATATGAAATCTGTGTAATGTTTATGCTTTCCTTTGAGATCTGCAGCACTGGAGCTACCTAGAGTGGATGGGAATGGCCAATGAGGCACATAACCATACTTCAGATGCTGTGAATGCTATGACGGGTTTTCTATATTCGCTTTAAAGAAAATGTGGTAAATGTCTTTCTAAAGCGGCACTGGCTAATCTTAATGCCCATTCTTAACACTTTAAATTCTTAGAGAGAAAGTAACTTAGCGGTTCCAGCGTTTATAACATTCTCACAACTGCATTACAGTAAAAATGAAGGGAACATCGCACTCCGGTATTCTTTTAAATTCCTTTTTTCCTTTTGGCAGGACGTACCTGAAGAGGAATATATGGTGGTTGCTGTGTTCACATCTGCTTCCGTTAGGGATGAGCAGCTGGATTCGGTCAAGGAACCCTTGACGGTCACGGGAGCAATGCTGGGATGGCGTAAGGCAGCTTTCAGGGGAGCGATGTGGTTATACCAAACCGAAGACATGCAGCCAGTGAAACCGTAGGCATTTGCTTTTGAGACTTCAGGGTCCAGTGTTAAACTGTCTGCGACACAACAGAAAAACAATCTGGGGATTGTCAGTTTTAGGAAGACAGGTTAAAAAAATTATTAATTATTTTATCGTATTGACTGCTTTATTTCATTTAATCTCAAGTGGTTGTTTAGGTGTTCCCTTAGCTTACTATCAAGATGGCTTGAACAACAGACTGCGTTACATTTCTCTTCTTATCCCTTTCTTCTATTGTTTTGACAGTACGTAACACATAGTGGACGTGAATCGCTACAGTAATAGCAATTAAAAAATAGTAGTAAACAGTAAAAAGAAAAACAATGAACATCACGGAATCGGTGAGATGATCCTTTTCAGCTTTTGGATTACTCTCTATTGTCTATTAAACATCACTTTATCTGGCTCAGTATTAAATAGCTTACTAATATAGGCTTCCACCCTTCTCTGGGTGTCTATTCTTTAACTTACTTTTGCAGTCCACCCAATCATGTCAGTAGCATTGGCATTTGTTATTTTTATAGTCTGAGTTGTTAAGAATCGTCCAAGTTACGAGTTTGGCTGTCATAACAGTCGTTAGCCCTATTGCACTGAGACAAAAAAATTGAAAACTGCACTTCGTTTACTCTACATCCAAAGCCAAACTAGTGCCTCTGTACTCTCCAAAGATGAGATGGTAGAATTAATGCGTGTCTGCATTTACTTAAATTTCACAAACATGAAGTAAGCTCAAAAGCAGGCCTTCTTTATTTGGTTACTTTACTTAATATCAAGCTTGTGAAGGACAGCAAAGCCATCATCCCTTTTCCCCGAAACTTTTATTTACTTGGCAGAAATACGAATTTGTATTGTTAAGAGGTCTACAGAACAAGCACAAGTGGCTTGTTGTTAGTTTTTTTTTTTTTTTTTTTTCCTCTTCTTTTCTCTTTTAATTGACTTTGATACAAGACAAAACCTAGATGTGTTCAAAAACAATATCAGTAGTTCTTCAGAACTGTAGAAACTACCTGCTGTGGAAAGTACTCCAGCACTGAAAACTCTGGACGTAAGTAGTTCCGACAATGCTGGAAAACAAGGATTCTCAGCTTTTCAAGTTTATTTTCATTGCTTGAAAGATAATGATGTTAAATGTTAAAATGGAGTCCAGTTTTTCTACTATCAAACTTGCAGCCAAAGGAATTTAGGAACAAAGTAGGGTGCCTCTTTGATCTTTGAAATTGATTTTGCCACCTGAGTAACAAAGACATCTTTTATGTGTAAAACCATACTAAGCCATCTGAACTTTGGCACTCAGGATCTGTGTCCACAATGTCGTGCAGCCAGAGGGAACAAGAAAAGTCTATTAAGTTAGAAGACTAAATACTCGGATGGATGGATGAACTACTGCTGCCAGAGGAGTTAAGAGGACAATCTCTGGGCTGGGAATGACCGAACAACTGCCAGAGAGATGTGAAGGTAAGTAGTAAGACTTGGACACTGAAAAAACCCTGTAGCATTCAGGTTTGTAATGAGATTCTGGTGGAGGTCCTAAGAAGCAGACAAGGGTCCAAGTTTCTGCATGAAGGTTTATAGAAAATAGTTTTTTTGCAGTACTTGTCATCGTTGTTAAATTAACAAAAACCTTTTTGTTGTATACTGATGTTTTGTGTGTAAACATGAGTACTGTCAGCACTTACTATTTTATTAACTTAGACACAAACAGTGGATGTGTTGGTGTCTTTCAGGCATCAGGCAATCTAAATGGTTCTGTTTTGTCCCAATGTGCAAAAGGTAAAATAAAGTATTGAATTCTTTTTTTTATGGTACTATAGCTTGAAAAGTCTAGGAGTACTGTTGAAGACTTCTTTATAAAAGAAAGTCAATTTATGGGCAAATTACTATAGTCTGTTGTTGAACTATTCTTTGCACGAATGAGAAAGAGGTGATTTGCTAGAAGGTTTTGAAATTAGGGTTTGAAAAAAAACTGACAAAAACTCCAGAGGCTTCTGGTAAAAATTCCATGTATGCAGATAGGGGTTTCTGAGACATCAGGTCTTTAGCTGCAGTCAACAAGAGTCCTATAGGACTTGGAGGCAAATGGTATCAGGTGCTTTATGAATCCTTGTGTGGATAATGTATGTCTGAGATGATAACAGGATGTAACTGTGTTAAGTTAAATGACTTGTGTAGAGAGGAGTGGGATTGTGAGAAAAGTAATTGTGCTTTTGTGGAATTGAACTGTTCATCCCTCAAAACATAGTTCTTTATATTTCTGAGGAAAAAAATTAGTCTTCCTCTTCATTAGGTACACTGTATGCTTGATCAAGAAGTAGGGTACCGGATATGAAATGTACTTGAGAAATAGCTCTGAATGAGGAAAGGACAATGAGAAGGAACTGAAAGTACTTGTTCTCATGTTTTCCCAGGAATGGAAAGAATATTACAGGATTTCCTTGCAAACAGCTGAAAAAAGAGTGCCAAGAGGAAAGATTAGAGATAATGGTTTCATTGGCCTGAGAGAAGATAATTTTGGTCATGCAATTGGTATGGTTTCAAAAAGACAGCTTGTCACAGAAGAAGAAATTTTACCTTGGATTACAGTGTGAAATTAATGACATGAAAGTTTCCAATGTTGGAATTAAAATCAGTCTCAACGTTGCCAGCCCTACATAGCTCTGCATGAGCTCGAAATGTAACATTGAAAGAAAAAAGGAATGGGGAAATAAAACACGGGCCTTGGATTGTGTGAAGCGGTTGTGTTATTGTAGCCTGGTTATTTTCAGTAGAGTAAACTTGCTCCTAAAACACGCTGAAATAGCTGCAAGGATTATGTGTAAAATACTGCACCATGGAACCATGCTGGGCTGTGCAGAGACATCTATGTGAAACACAGATAGCTGGAGAATGTCTGCCTCCAAGTCGGTCTCACAAAAGCTGCCTGACACCAAACCTTCCCAATAAGATCAAAGAGTAAATGGTGGACTACCACGAGCATGGGTGTAAAAGGGTAAGATGACAGGTATCGTCACAGAAGAAAAGTACACGATGCAGAGTGTGGTGGCACAGGAGAGCTCTGAAGAAGAAAAGAAACTCAATAAAAGAAACAGATGGTTTTGGAGTTGGTTTGAATTCATCATCTCATCTCATCATCACCTCACCTCACCTCAATCGTCCACCTCATCTCACCTCACCATCTCATCTCACCTCATCTCAATCTCACCTCACCATCTCAATC